>NW_027121458.1:0-446716 GCF_030686945.1 Centruroides vittatus | reverse complement strand
CCTGGGTAAGGAAATTTGGCATGTCTTGTGGATTGATGATGATGTGTGTTAGATGTTTTTACTCAGGGATTCGGCTCCGGATTCTCGATCGGGATCAGACGGGTCGTGCGTCTTATTCGGACTTTCAGCGACCCCCTTATCAGCGTTTTCCTTCTTTTATACTACGGGTACCGTTATTTTCGATCACCAATCGCGATAGTTGGTGAATCGCAGATGATTCGATCTCCGTGAATAAGAGTTTGGATCCGGAGAGAAAGGAAGTGCTTTCCGGCGGCGGAAGGCTGAACATCCGTTTAATTTCGGCCTTTTCTAGAATTTCCCACGAGGGGGTTTAAACAAAACAAGAGGTTTTGGGCCGAGTTTAAGCCGGTCCTCACACTAATAAGTACCTCAAATCATAGCAGCACTAATTTATAATCTAACCAAGTTGATTTACGTCTACGATACCTTACTGTAATTAACATAAAATCAATGAATTGGTACGCTTTCTAAATTGACGTAATTAAGTGCTTTAGAAATCGCTCTAAAGGTAAAATATTGCAGTTATTTTATTTATTATTTCAAAGTGCATTTTCAAGACACGTAGGTGAATTATTTGTTCTCCTAGAAATGCATAAATTATATCATGTGCAAATTAAATCCAAGTGAGTGCAACTTTCCATTTGGAATGTAAAGTCATTAATGCTTCTTAAAATAGAGATTATTTCATCAACAAACACGTCATTGTCCAAAACAATGGTTCTTAAATTTATTATGCCTACGGATCTTTTCTCGTAGAAACAATTTGACCATGAACTCCCAAGTGAAATAATTTTACACAACTACGTAAAATATTTTGATATTTAAAGTAGTATTTATTGAAATTACTAGCTAAAGCATGCCCGCTTTTGAAAAACGAGTATAATATAGTGAAAATAAAATACATATATATATAATTTATTTCTAATTGGTTATAAATTACATTACAAAATTATGAAATCAATAAGCTTTTTATTTTATCCATTGAATTTTTACAGAAAAACATATTTTTGATCAAAATAAATAAATTATTTGTATATATTTTAGTGATTGAATACTTTTGATAATTTTTGTAGAAATTGAAGACAAAGTCGCTCTAAAATATTTCAGACGATCACCATTTTTATTGTGTTCTAGAACAAACATTTGTCAGCGCTAATCTCCAGTAGTTGAAAGGAGCCGAAAGCCCCGAACGGACAAGGATGAACTAACAAAAACATTCCAATTTTAATAAAAATTCTTTCAATTTTTATTGGTCTTTTTCCTGTGTTTTTAAGGAACTATTTTAAATGTGGGCAGTTGTGTAGCTTAAAAAGGAAGGTCCAGCTGTCTATAATTTTGTTCTAGAACACAATAAAAATGGTGATCGTCTGGAATATTTTAGAGCGACTTTGTCTTCAATTTCTACAAAAATAATTTATTCATCCGACGGAAAATCAAACTTTTTATAATTATGAAAATCAACTAATAATTAAAACTGTTTTGGAAAAAAAATAAATAAATAAACGTATTAAATAATTTTTTTGGATAAATAACCTGAGATTTGACGGTAAAATAAAAAAAGCACACCATTCCTACTTTCCCAGCAATAACTTTAATCACAGAACAAACATTTACATCAGGATGTAAATATTACTACCAATTTATTTATTACTATGTATTTTTGACTTTTATAATAAAGAAGAGGGCCACAAGAGGAATTTTCTGAAACAAAAAGTGTGATTAAATATTTAGTAGTTTAAGTTGATTTCGAATTAAAGAAACTGTATAGAATAAATATAAATTAATCAACAAAATTAAATAAACTATATGTTCGTAAAAATATTTCAAATAACGATCCATTAAATAACCATGTTATTCTATTGCATTTGGTATTTATAAAAGATGTGACGTTACAGACAAAATGATAAAACTTTCTCATAAATGAATAGTTTCATTGCATTTTTCTTATTTTGTTTTATTTTTTCTGATTGTTCTTTGTTTACGTAAGAAAAACTCGTAGATTTGATGACATTTTCAACGTAAGTTTTAGCATTTTAGTCACTCAGTCGTAGGCAAGTTTAATCCGGCATTAGTAAGGTATCGAGTGAGTACCTTCAATGTTTTGCGACTTTTTTAACACAAAATTCGTTAGTAAACCTATGTAATTCGATCATTAAAAGATTAGCAGCGCCAAAATTTGCCTTCGATACTAAACTTTAAAGTAATTTTTTAACGAAAATGAAAACTGTATATTCATACCTGTATATCAACGAGATATAATTGAGATTTGTCTAAAATATCTTTCGACAGAGAAGTCTGAACTCCTACAAAGATAATCATCTAAAATCTCTTATTTGTTTTGATTTATACGAATTGCTTTTACTGATAAATTTAATTCTATTCAGTCGTGAAAGTATTTTTATTAAACAAGTGACATACATGACAGTAATATTTTTATTAAAGTTTCTAAAACCTAGTGTACATTTGAATACAGACAACCACTGCACAAACTAACAATCTCACTAGAACTAATTTCTATAATATAGATATTGTATAAAAGATAGAGGAATGTGTATGTTATACACACATTACAATGCTAACGCAAATTCTTTATTAATAAAACTGAAAAGAAGGTGTTACACATTATATTTTAGATTTAAGCTCACTGATAGAGAAATATATTAGATGAAGCATTTCCCTAACTACTTTAATTAATATGCTTATTAAGTTTCATTATGTGAATTCATTGTTTTTAATACTGTATTCCCTGTCTTTATAAATTAATGAAGATTTTATTGCTGTGTATTCAAGTCGTCTGTTACCAGTACCAAAATGAAATTTAAAATAATAATAATAATAATAATACATTTGTAAGTATGGCTTTCATAACTTAAAACTAACTTAGTTACCCTTCCGGCTGTTTTATATAACAGATGAAAACTACAGCGATCGGTCAAAAATTGACTTCTTCCTTGAAAAGTTTTACATTTACAGACGTAAGAAACCTTTGAAACGACGAGAAATGCAAAAACATACGGAGGTAATTTCTATATATATGAACGTTGTGTTTGGGAGAAAGCACGATTTTGTAGTGTACATCCTGTTTGAAGGTAAATAACTCCTGTGCTTTTCGCCGAAACTTTCTGAAATTTTGCAGGGAAATTTGCTTATTAGGAGGATTGACACAGTTAAATTTTGGTGGTTAGAGGTCGATGAGGTAAAGAGAGAATGGGAGTCGTGTGTATCTCGAGTATGGTGGGATTTAACTACGATTTTACTCGTTATCAGCATATATAATTTATTTTTGTAAAACTCATTCCTACTCTGAAAATTAAGCTTTTTGACATTATATAATAGTTAAAAATATAAAATGTTTTTAAATAAAATTAGATAACAGATGGCTCCACCAAAATTTTAAATCTGGCTGGGAAAGTTCAGCATTTCGTTGCTGTTTTTTTTTTTATGGTGATGCGAATTTGCGACCTGATGTATGATAACTTACGAAAAGCATTACTGGGATAAATTTTCAGATAAGTTTCCGTCGTCACGCGGTTAAATATATCATCAAATACAACGAATTTAAGAAGAAAATATAACAAAGGTTACACAAACATTATATTCACTTGCTGGAAAGTCATTATTTCAAAATATGTTATATACATACAGCACCAAAAGTACGATTTAATAATACAACTTACCACTGGTAGCTCTTACCAAGATAGTGCATGTACAAAAAAATTGTCAAAGATATACACTTATATAATTAAGTAACTATTACAAAATCTTGTATTAAAATACGCGTTGACTTCATAATTAATAACTTTAAGATATCAATTTTTCCTTTTCGTAGCTGTCCCAAGCTTTAGCAAACCAGAAAATACAGAATAAAGTGAACTCGCCATCTGAAAAATTTCAAACAAAAATATATTAATGGAATATTTCCATAATTATTATTATAAAATGTAAATAAATATACTTTAATGGGAAATTTCTTGGTAACGTTGAAGTAATCATTCATGGATATGCATAGAGATACTTTGCCAAATCTCTTCATAAAATTCAGCATCTGCACATAATTGATTGTAATAAGTGTATGTTAATTTTACAATAAAACTAACAGATATTTATAAAAAGAACAAATTTAAAACACTCTACCTTCAATTTCTGTTCAAAACTGAGATCGCAATCAGCAAATCTTCTTATATCTTGAAAGGATGATTGCATCTGAAAGAGAAAAAGAAAGCGAAACGTTTGATTAAATCCATAAATTAAATTATTTTCATTTTAATAAAATTTCTTACGTTTGACGTAAAAACAGACATCAGGAATCCAAATAAAATACAGCCAAAAGTTGTTATAGCACAAACTAGAAAAATAGAGACTTTAAATGCGAATTCCACTTTGGAGAAAATGGCAATAAAATAAATTAGACACGTTTCTGTTAATAAAGTAGCATACAGAATTGTTAATACATAATTGAATGGTCCGTTGAATTGATTGGTGTATGTCCAAATTTCATGGTGCTGTGTCATAATTTCTTCCAGTTCAAGTTCTAAGTTTGGATTATCTTTTCTCATTAGGTATAAATCTTCTGATACTTTTCGGAATGCATTCATTACAATAACAACAAGCAAGAAAAGAAAGTAACCGAGGTATACGAAACCGCCAATCACTACAATAATCCACATTCCAAGTTCAATAGTACAAACAAACGCTTCTAGCTGGAATAATTCCTTCTTTTTTACATTGTGATAAAAGAAAAATACGTTTAAAAACTGAAGCCATAGTGTAATAATTATTGTCGAAGTCAATGTGGTAATTCGAATGTGATTAATGATAGAAAACAACTGATTTTGGAAAAAGTAATTCGAATTTCTTACTTTAATTTTCGTCTTTAATTTTACTCTTTTGAGGATGCTGAAAATTACGGCTAACACTAAGGCAAAAATACAGACGCCCACTTTGACAAAGATATCGTTGTCGACGATCGAATACCAGGAGATGCAGGGCGTTTTACTGGACAGAGAAGGAATTATCATGCAAAAAGTGAGAAAGAAATGCATCCAGTACACAAATTCGATGAAAAATAAGTAAAACCTCTTTAAAATCTTGTGCAAATAATTGTGGTTTCGTATCACACATGAACAAGGATTGAAGAAATTCCATCCGTAAATCAGGGACATTGAGGTGAATGATGAGAGAAAATATTTTAAACATATTTCCCGCTGAACATTTATAAGTTTAGGCGTAATACTTAGTGAAATTTCCATTTTCCCTTCTCGGATAATTTAATAATCTTAGCGACGTAACAACGCGTATATTTATATCTGCGAACAATTATTAAAGGAAAAGAATTATCCGTTATAGAAAATAAGCAAACTTCCCGGTTTCCACGATGAGTTGTAGGTTGCTTTCTTGTACTCACTTATATAAACGTCATCTATCTCTATATCATTATTTGAAGTGGAATTTTAAGAATTCCATTTATAAAATCGAAAGTTTCGTGATATTATAATAGCACTATAAGTCTAATCAAGCTAATTGAACTTTAAGAAACGTCAACAGGATTAAGTTCGAGTAAACATAATAAAGTGGAATTGATTCGTTCGCTTTCAAAAGTGATGCAGCTACGTTCAGTAATAATTAAACTATAAAATACCCATTATGATATTTTACTAATTACTAAATCTACTTTACATGCATTACCATTATAGAAATCCATATTATATTAAAATTGTATTTTTATGGCAATACGAACGCTATTTTCATAAACTCATCAAACTTAAATATGGTGACTTTTGGATAAGCCTTTCGTTAGTTCTTGCAAATATAAAAATCATAAAGCACTCTTTATAAACATATTTCATATTTCAATTCAAAAAAGTATCAAAATATTATTAACAAGAGCGCATTTGTAACACAATAAAATGCATTTCTGGAAAATTGTTCAAAAACGGTTCATAGAAAAATGTACAAGTACAGTTTATAACATAATTTTTCTTATTGATATGTTAAAATTTTCTACGAATTTATTAATTTGACCAAGTAGAAATTTTTGAATTTTGTCGCCTCAAAGATTCGAGGGTATAGGCACCTGCCTCCACTGACCCTTCTACCACGTCCATGAATGTTATTTTATAATTGCAGCCTAATGAGCGTCTTGTTTGCTTGTCCTATTACAATCACGTAGAGTTAAGTAGATAAGGAAGGTTAAGAAATTCTTAAAGGTGTTGACTCATTCATTCATTCATTATTCTTTATTAACACACCCATTGGTACATTCCGGGTTCCGCAGTGAACTCTATCCGGTAGTAACAAAATACAACTATAAAGATACAATTAGATAAATGGTAGTAGAAAATACAGAATTACTCCACGCATATTGGCATATATTTACATTATAAATGGTCAAACCTCTTAATCTGGTGTAAGTAGATTACTTAATGCATTCAGCAGAATAACAATACAAAAGCTAATACAAATTGGATTAGCTTTACAAATGATATTTTAAATCATCACATATTACCAAATAAATGCTGCATTTCAATAAGGTTCAAAGTACTAGTGTGTCTTTGTATTGTTACTGTACACGATGTATTAAAAAATTCTTACAAGTAATGGAATTAAATTTGTTTTAAGCAGGATAACAAACTAATTTTTTTAGGTACTACAGTACATATAAATGTTTAGTTTTATTATAAATAATACTTTTCTATAGCAATATTTTTATGTTTAAGATTTGTGACTATTTCTCTTTCATCTATATAATTTATTAGGTTAGAACAAAACTACAGTACGGCATAATTATTACAGTACTTCAGTCAGATAACCTTCTTTCGCTCGAACACTAATTTTTAAATTATTCTAACAAAAGAAACATGCAAAATATAACAATTTATGCTTAGTTAAACAAAAAAGTTTTTTTAAACATACATGCTCTTCGTGGATAGACGGTTTTCTAAGGAGCAATAATTTCAGAAAAATTACTAGAAAATTAAATTTTCGTTATATTTTGCTACCTTACACTAATTTTTGTACTTCGTTTTGTACAATACAAACAGTTTATATATATATTTTTTTCGTTTTAATAACATCGCTTAAGCGGATATCGGATCAAATGTAAACAGCTACGCTAACTATAGATTTTTTCATTTGTTGCCTTAGATTAAATCTTAAAAATGAATGTAAACATGAAAATATAGCAAATCCATGCCTATCCAGTGGTGATATTCGAAATAGTTAACAAAGGATTCGCTAGCAGAAAATTTTTTCCCTGACAATCACCGACAAACAAAATGGAAGTTTTGGCTAGAAATAAATAAATACCTTTTCTTGCGATATAGCTAATAATCTGTGGCGTATTTGGAACGTAACAAGCCCTGGGCGAAGACCAGGTAACAATAGTATATTATTGCTGTCAACCTTTTTTTTTATTATTTTTTTTGGCAGAGAAATTTTTTACCCCGAATGGCACTACTCATAGTAAACAGATGTCATCATCTCTCGTAATACAATATCCTTTTTATTTCGCTGTCCATAGTCCGACACGTGTTCCACGGCTATCTTGTATTATCTTGCGCGCGTGGGATTGTAGGATCTCTCTTATGACTGGATCTAGTTTCAAGAACTCTCTTGAATCGATCGCGATTAAACCTCGTTTCAGTCGAAATTGAAACGGTCGAGAGAGATCGCACCAAGACATAGTCCCCGACCTTGCTCACAATCTAGATTGAAATGCTCGGTGCGAACGGGGTATAAGGCTCTAGTTTAGTAGTATTACAAAGTATAATACGTATATTTTAATATATTTTTTTAAAAAAACAAAACCACTGAGAAATGTTCCGTGTGTTTAACAAGGTTCGGAAAAACTGAAAATTTTAACAACGGGTTCGGCCGAACCTGTGCGAACCCGCTGAATATCACCACTGTGCCTATCTGTTATCAAATGTGTTCGAAAACCTATAGATTTCTTTATAAACGACTATAAAGAACACTTAGCATTCAAAATATACAGAGCCACGCGCACTTTTTGACAGAACATGGCGGATTTTAACCACGTGATACAACTAACCAATAGAAAATTTGAAAACCCATTGTCGCTGCTCTAATAATCTAGGTACTCTACATTTTAGCATCTGCGTGGATGGCGGGATCGATGACTCAATTCTTAGATTATGCGATAAATCTAGTTTTGTTTGCCCCATGATTATCAGCAAACGGAAACTAACTTAAAATATACGCGTGTGCCGTAAATGGGTGCATGTTTAATGTTAATCATACGCGTCACTTTTCATTTTCCCTTCTCTCCTCTCGCATATCGATCGATATCTCACCAACAAATCGTCCACTAAGAAATTTAAAAAAGAGAATAACAGAACCAGGTCCAACTTTATCGGAAGGGTGCCAACACCTCACCTACTCTCGGATGCCATCCCACTACTGCACCACGCGGGAGCTTTTGCCTGCTACGTTTCCGTCCTGGGCCGATTCGCTCCTCCTTAGGCAACCTGGTGACCCTGGGTTCCCCCTTGGCCACCATATCCACGTGGTTCTCAATGCGGACATCCGATCGACATAGCGCAACGTGAAAGCCTTTTCCCAGCCTCAAGTCGTCCTCTGGTTCCGGCCTCCAGTAGCTTGATTACAGGAACGCGCCACCATTCCCGGCCGTCAATAAGCTTTTCGGAACCGCTCTACATGTCTACTTTTGAGTGATTTTTATCGTTTCTTCTATTTTCTACTCGAAGGTGAATGCGTTTAATAATATCTGGCAAAAGGACGGGCAGATGCTTGGCGACTGGCAATTCTAAATTTTTCTATTCGCTGAATTTTAGTAATTATTTGTGTTCCGAGATGGCGCTACGTGTTACATCTAAGAAACGAAATATATATATATATATACAGGTATACCTCACCTTACGTCGGTAATTGGTTTCAGGAGAGGCGACGTAAGTCGAATTTATTTGTCACTAGGCTAAACCACAAATCACCATTCCCAGTTCTGTATTTTATTTATAAATGCATTTTTAATAATGTATGGTTAATAGGAATCTATTTTAAGCTTACAAACAAATAAATTTTAGTTTTTAATATAGTACAGAAAAAAGTAATCTAAATTTACGGATAAATGTACGTACGGTACATACTTGTAATTGTACATGTTTACAATTTGGTGATGTTTACAGTACATCGCGGACTTTTTATTTGTGAATGTGGTTTCTGTAAGACATTATAAAATAAGATGATTTTTTAAGGTTAAATAACAAATAGAGTTATTAAAATTATTTTGCGATAGTAGAAAATAAACTAATTTATATTAAATTTACCAATATCGAGCAAGGTCTATATAAGGTTAGGATACGCGTGACCTACTTCTTGAGCCGCCATTTTGGGGTATTTTGAGTCGCATGTTTTAAGCAAATTTGTACGAGC
This sequence comes from Centruroides vittatus, assembly GCF_030686945.1. Taxonomy (NCBI): domain Eukaryota; kingdom Metazoa; phylum Arthropoda; class Arachnida; order Scorpiones; family Buthidae; genus Centruroides; species Centruroides vittatus. The sequence goes on along the minus strand of NW_027121458.1, from coordinate 437,284 downwards.
AGTCAGTTTTATACGACATTACTTAAACTAAGATTGCATAAATCCAGTGATTTCCAGTCAAAAATACAATAATAATTTCAACCCCAATTTTATTTAACTTTTCGATCAAATAGTTTAAAAGAAACAATCATCCATATCAATTGCTGTCGTGATTGAAACTAATTCAATATGTGCTAAAACTGATGCAATTACGTATATAGGTACTACGTAAAGTATTGTAATAGCATCAAAGAAAATTTAAAGCACGATAAAGAATATACAATGAAGTTATCCTAAATTTTGTTTTAAAGCATTTACCAATACAATATTAATGCATTAAAAAATAAATACCGGACTAACGAACATTTTTGGCTTTACAAAGACTTAAACGTCATATTTTCCTAATTACATAAAATTTAATCAAAAAGGATAGTATTAAATACAATTTAATGATGTTTTTAACAGCTTATCTGAGACATAACTTCTTTCTCTGTAAACACACAAGATACAAATATAATAAAACACTATTTTTGAAGGTCAGCAGAAGTACGCATAAATGAGCTTTTACTTCCATACAGTTTTTTTTTACATTCAAAGTACTGTTCATATTCAAAAGTATGTAATCTCACTGACAGAAAAGTTGACATTAACAAATCCTTGATATTGTGCTGACAAAAATTTTGTATCACATGAGTTACCAACCTTGAAGTGAGTTGTAACAGATTTTCCTGTAAATTGTCTTTGTTTAGGAATGAATTAATATGCTTTCTAAATGTTTTTTTCACTTTCCAAAACAATGTTGAATGCAATCTCTATTGGATGAACCAAATTACCTTTACTTAGAGTAGTGGTCCATTCATGAGGTAATGTTATAGAAGGCTCTACGGTACAAATAGATTGTATGCAATTATTACAAGTAATTATTTTTGACTCTCTTACAAGCTTATGAATTATCCATCCTGCTAAGTAATAAAGTCCTGCCATCTGCAATTCGTTTAAAGACACATTAGAATGTTCAGTTGTCCTCCACTTATCCCGTCTGCTGTTCTGCACCATTTCGTTTTCTTCTGCTTATTTGCAGGAAATCTAAACAATCGAACGTCGGTAGAGTTACTTTTACAATTAGGTGCCACACAATAACCCATTGTTTAACGTTTTGAGTACGTATATTCGTAATAATGGCGACTCACGCATGAACCACTTGTAGCGAGCTCTATCGATAAGTCCCAAAATGGTCGCTGCCGCATAGAATCACGGGAGCGTGTCCTGACCTTTTTATACAGACCTTGATATCGAGTGGCGCTGACAACAATGCCAAACGGTAGATATTGGAACTACCGTGGAAAACGCCAATAATGAGCACTTAAAGACCGCTAAATAAGACGACAACACAGAAACACAGATGTTTTCATGTTTCGTTCTCTAGGATTTACGATGATTATATTATCATTTACTGTAAATGTACATATTTTAATATGATTTTATGTGCTTTTAACGCTTTTCTAGTGATATTACGACTTCAATATTTGTGGTGGACGGATGTAAAATTGAATAAAATGACAAACTTCATTTTTATTTTTCCATATACTTTTTTGACAAACGACGTATAATCGAGAACGACGTAACTCGAGGTATACCTGTATATATACTGTACATATATGATATTTTACAAGTAAAACTTGATTATATTACAATATTTTCTTGTTTTAGTTGGAAGTTTCATGTCAACAGATACCGCATAAATTTGTGGATTTTCGAACACAAGCATGTTTATCCTTATATATAAATTCATATCCTTCCCTATGAAAAGCTATGGTTTATTATTAAATAGTTTAAATTCTAAAGTAAACAAAATTTTTCAAATATTCGTACTTAATATGAAATTATAATCTTAAAATCATATTCTAAAATAAATAAACAGACACATGATTTAGTTATTAACTTAAAAAAATCAATGAATTTTACTACTAATTTTAATTGGTTTTAATTTATTAATTATTTTCCTTTAATTCAGTCATTGAAATCTGGCAACTATAACTAGACACTATGTAATTCCAAGCGAATGCAGAGTCATTAATGCAAACCATTTAAAACTTACAGAGAAACCTCAAAATATGAAAAATACATTTTATTACATTTTTACTGTATATACTGAATTCCATGACAAAAAAATGCAGCAAAGAGTTGCTTAACTTTTCCGGCAAAAGATTTAAAATTGTAATTTTAGTGTCATCTGTTATTACAAACTCATATTGTAAACGTCATTTTGAATCAAATTTCAATTATATTAATTTTATTTGCCTTTTTTAAACCTACGAAACCTGAAAAACGTGGCACAACGAAAAAAATCAACAATTTATGTTAAAAATGTAAAGGGATTATCAAGCTGAGCTATCTGAAAGTTATATGCCATCTGATTGCAAGACTTTCCTTTGTTTCCAAACCTGAAAACCAAATATAAAAACTAAAATTCCTTGACGACACAATCTTATTAAACTAAATAAAACAAACCTAATTAGCTTAATCACATTTAGAAAGAAAAGATAGTAAATAAAAAAAGATAAGATTTATAAGAGTCTATGTACATTTGCTACATCTCTATGAATTAAATGCCGAACTTAACTATTGGATAGAGGGGCCTACGAGGCCTGGATTCTCTTTCTTTTGTAAATAAATAAATGCAAAAAATTCAGATAAGAACAGGAAAATGCTTTGAATGTGACAAACGACGTATAAACAATGTTTAAGTGTTTACTCTTCACCCACAGCACTAGTGCCTACATCAATGTTAGTATAGGAGTAAACATAAGTTTTCACATTAAAATTTGTGCCTACAGTTTTTAAACATCTCTTAACATGAAAAAACCACGTTACTTTCGGTCAATATCGGAAGTTCGCTTACAGTTAACCGGGGAGAAAGTCCCAAAATTCTATTTAAATAAATCGCTTCTTTATAAGTTTATTGACTTTTTTCCATTAAAAAATATTTTAATCCTTTCATGATAGTTTATTCTTCGCAATATCATTTAATCGTTTTGTAAAACTGACGTTCATAGATGGAAAAAACGTCACACTAATGACATTTACACTGCTAATTTATAAAATTAATAATAATTAAAAATGTTTTTCTGGCAAAATGCTTTCTGTTTTCAGTGTAAACATTTATTAATTTAAATTTCATATATACACAGACACCCTAAGATCCGCATCTCGTTCAAAATCATTCTTAATCGCATCTGAAGATTAGAAGTATCTAGGTTCATGTAAATTGAACATTAAAGAAGTTCCATAAAAATATGCTCAATTCATAGAGGAAGCAGTGTTATATTATAGAATAAATGTCGCTATTTTCAATTTAAACAGGTGTCCAATATTTAGTGTTTCGGAATTTTAATGTATGGGAGCTTTCAGTAATAAAGAATCTAAACGTTCGTATACATATAAAAATTGCACATACATGTAATAAATAAGCAGTAGAAGATTATATAATGCATTTATTTTATAATATATTTAATAATACAAACACTAATATCGAATACGTTAATCCATAATAAATTCTATTCTTACATAGATGAAACAAATCATATTAATAATTTTATATTTAAACATGAAAACACGTAGGACGGTAATGTATTATCATTTGTCGTTACGTCGAATCTTCATTTCTACGAATGGCAACGAATAATTCACACCTTTCCATTTGTACCATTCCACTCCGTCGCCATATGATTTATGAGGGCCATTCAAAAACAGTCCATTCAAATTCGAATCGAAGCATTTGCTGTACCACCAAGCACCTTTGTAAAGATTAGCGCAATTGTTTGAAGATTCGTCATTGTCTCTATCAAAGGTACTAAATTTTCTTCCATTATGATGCAGTATTAATGAATCACCTGGAAAAAGTGTGATATAACACTATTAAGGTAATAAAATTATACAAACAATAATACAATTTTAAACACGAATATAATCAAAGAGATATTTCAGCTTCATGAGTGGATGCTTGAATGTCTGTACTTAAAATTTATTAAAAATATACCGTTACATGATAACGACTTACAAGTACAGTTAAAAAGTGTACACTATAATCGAACAAAGAATCTGAAACTCACCAGCGTCTCCGCTGTATCCCGAAACATGCAATTGAAACAGTTCTTGCTCATTTCCAATTTTGAACTGCTTATATTGAGCGTATCGACTGTTTCCTTCTTTGTCTTTCATGTCAATTCTAAGGGAATAACTACCTTGGTTGGTTAGAGCATGCAATTTCTCGTTACCTAAAACCAGATTTTAAATTAAAAATTACATCGTACTCTCTTACCTTAAATATATTAAAAACGTTTTATTTAAATTTATGATATTTACCTAACCAGAAATCTTCATCCAAATTTCCAAATCCTCGCGAGTATTCCGTCCAATTTTTTAAGAAATAATTTTGAGGATGTCCAAAATCGCCTCTTCTCTGAAACACCTGCAGATTTCTTTTTATTAAACTAAAATTAATTCATAAAATATTTACATTTTTTCTTATCTTACCGTCCATCCTTTTCCGTCAGTTTCCATGTCACAATATACGTTGAAATTAAGTTGAGTTGTGCCGTTCAAAGGCCATATCTCGTAAATGCCCGATTTATTAACTCCGGTTCCTTTAATCTCGGTACAATCCTTATATTTAGCATCAACTATTGGAATAATTTCATATTCGGGTGTGATTTTAATACGGTTTCCTTTTGATATCTCTTCTAAGACTAACAATTGCATTTTGAAAGATTAATACTTTATAAAATAAATCAAAAAAACCAACAAAAACAACTTACGATTGTGGATAATTTTGTCAATTATCTCCAGTTTAAACTTAATATGCGAGTTAAGATCGTCTCCTGTAACTTGTCCTGAATAAAACACAAAAAAGGCACACAAGTAGTAGTGCATTACTCTCATGTTGAAAAGTTAGATTCGGACTCCTTATCACAGAAACTACTGCATTACTTATATCGGAAAACGAAAGGAAAGACAAGAACAGCTGTTGATAAAGATATGAAAACACTGATTTTTTAAAGCAATTATTACATAATAAAGTTAAAAGTTAGTTTTAAAATTGAACATATTTTAAAATATAAGCTTAAATGTTTGATTTAATAACTAAAACCTTTATCTTTTACTTATACGAGAAACTTTTACTGTAAATTAGTATTAATATTAGATAGTGTATATATAGTGTATAATATATATTATATAATATATGCTGTATACATGTACATGTGTTATCGCTATTATAATACATTAGGCTTTCAATTATTTGGCAAACTATTCGCCATTATCGTAACTATAGATTGAATTTTTGATTAAACCAGGACTTCATAATATACTATAAGATATATATATATAAACGAGCGATGATTTATTGTGAGGTCGTCACAATTCCGGGCTGTAATTTTTAATACTTTTATTTCACAAAATATATTCTCTTTACCTCAAGTTAGTATTGACTTGCCCCTGTACATCATACTTTTCCTGATAACAACGGGGTCATGTAGGTCAACTATGTAACTCCATTCAGGGGAAAAATTTTGAATTGAATTCATGTGATTTACTATTTAGATCTGAAGCTCGTATACAGTTAATCGACGGCTCTTGCTACTGAAATTTACATATCTGGTCTTGACTTTCATCTTTCTAACATCGTTCTCGAGATTAAGATGGACAGACAGGCAAACAGCCAGACAGTCAACAGTAAAAATTTATACAATGTTTTGAATTGCAGCCTAAAAGTCGGTTTAGTAAATTATAATTTTTTGTAGAAATATTTTCATGTGAAATTCCTTTTGTTTTTCGACAATAATACAATAATACGAATTCAATTATTTGTTTCTTCCTTTTTATCAGATTTAACTGTTGTAGCTTGCATTTAAAAATATATATTTAAATAAATCACTTGAAAGCACTATTAAGCGTCAAACCAATTCGACGTAAATTTAACAAAAGGTACGAAGATAATTTATAATAATAATAATAATAATAATAATAATAATAAATATTTCAAGATGCATTTTGTTTTGGTGTGAACATTTATTATTATAAATTTCGTATATACAGTGACAGCTTTAAATCTTTACACCTTTATAAATAGAATTCTTATTTTCATCTGAACAAGTTTAACAGTAAAGTTTTAGAAAAATGTACTCAATTCATAGAGGAAATAGTGTTATCTTACAGATAAATGTTGCTGTTTTTAATTAAAACAGTCTAATTTATAGATATAGTGACAACAGAATTGAAGAATTCTATTATATTTACCTAAAGCACTTATTAATGATGAATCTAAACGTTGGTGTAAAAATAAAAAATGCACTTAAGAAATAATAAGCACTGGAAAATTATATTATGTATCTATTTTGTAATATATTTCATAATAAAATAAAAATTTAAACACAACAATATCAAACAGAATAATCCTTTATTTATTTTCTTATATAGAAAATGAATAACAATAGTTTTGTGTTTAAACATAATTATGTTTTATTGTTAGTTACGTCGAATCTTCATTTCTACGAATGGCAACGAATAATTCACACCTTTCCATTTGTACCATTCCACTCCGTCGCCATATGATTTATGAGGGCCATTCAAAAACAGTCCATTCAAATTCGAATCGAAGCATTTGCTGTACCACCAAGCACCTTTGTAAAGATTAGCGCAATTGTTTGAAGATTCGTCATTGTCTCTATCAAAGGTACTAAATTTTCTTCCATTATGATGCAGTATTAATGAATCACCTGGAAAAAGTGTGATATAACACTATTAAGGTAATAAAATTATACAAACAATAATACAATTTTAAACACGAATATAATCAAAGAGATATTTCAGTTTCATGAGTGGATACTTGAATGTATGTACTTAAAATTTATTAAAAATATACCGTTACATGATAACGACTTACTAAAACAGTTAAAAAGTGTACTCTATAATCGAACAAAAAATCTGAAACTCACCAGCGTCTCCGCTGTATCCCGAAACGTGCAATTGAAACAGTTCTTGCTCATTTCCAATTTTGAACTGCTTATATTGAGCGTATCGACTGTTTCCTTCTTTGTCTTTCATGTCAATTCTAAGGGAATAACTACCTTGGTTGGTTAGAGCATGCAATTTCTCATTACCTAAAACCAGATTTTAAATTAAAAATTACATCGTACTCTCTTACCTTAAATATATTAAAAACGTTTTATTTAAATTTATGATATTTACCTAACCAGAAATCTTCATCCAAATTGCCAAATCCTCGCGAGTATTCCGTCCAATTTTTTAAGAAATAATTTTGAGGATGTCCAAAATCGCCTCTTCTCTGAAACACCTGCAGATTTCTTTTTATTAAACTAAAATTAATTCATAAAATATTTACATTTTTTCTTATCTTACCGTCCATCCTTTTCCGTCAGTTTCCATGTCACAATATACGTTGAAATTAAGTTGAGTTGTGCCGTTCAAAGGCCATATCTCGTAAATGCCCGATTTATTAACTCCGGTTCCTTTAATCTCGGTACAATCCTTATATTTAGCATCAACTATTGGAATAATTTCATATTCGGGTGTGATTTTAATACGGTTTCCTTTTGATATCTCTTCTAAGACTAACAATTGCATTTTGAAAGATTAATACTTTATAAAATAAATCAAAAAAACCAACAAAAACAACTTACGATTGTGGATAATTTTGTCAATTATCTCCAGTTTAAACTTAATATGCGAGTTAAGATCGTCTCCTGTAACTTGTCCTGAATAAAACACAAAAAAGGCACACAAGTAGTAGTGCATTACTCTCATGTTGAAAAGTTAGATTCGGACTCCTTATCACAGAAACTACTGCATTACTTATATCGGAAAACGAAAGGAAAGACAAGAACAGCTGTTGATAAAGATATGAAAACACTGATTTTTTAAAGCAATTATTACATAATAAAGTTAAAAGTTAGTTTTAAAATTGAACATATTTTAAAATATAAGCTTAAATGTTTGATTTAATAACTAAAACCTTTATCTTTTACCTATACGAGAAACTTTTACTGTAAATTAGTATTAATATTAGATAGTGTATATATAGTGTATAATATATATTATATAATATATGCTGTATACATGTACATGTGTTATCGCTATTATAATACATTAGGCTTTCAATTATTTGGCAAACTATTCGCCATTATCGTAACTATAGATTGAATTTTTGATTAAACCAGGACTTCATAATATACTATAAGATATATATATAACATATTTTAAATTTTGTATATATTTTTGTATATTTTTCTGTAATTTACTTTGTTAATCTCGCCCCTTTTGGAATGAGGTTAACAACACCAATAAAGAATAAAGGAGAGTTCGAGTGAGGACCTGAAAGTGAACGGACGTGTTTTTATGGTCTCCAATTTTCTTTTGTCTTGCTAACCCTACACTCGACCCCACGACTACGACTGCAAAATAATACGACAATTTATAAGAGTCGACAGGATTACCTTATCCAGCAATGAGTAAATCTAGAGACAAATCCATCCCAGAAACAGGTAGTTCTACCTCTCCTCCTAAACTAAATCTTATTCCGTTTAACCCACGCGGAAAGCTAAGTCTAACTTCGTGGATGAGACTGTTTGAGAAGCAAGCGGCGAGACAAAGGATTGACGAACAAGAGCTCCACTTTTACATACCAGAATATTTACAGCATGAAGCTTTCGACTATTTTTGTGAAAATTTAGTGGAGGAAACGGATTGGAACAAAATTAAACAAAAATTACTCGAGTACTTTCCACAGGAAGAAGAAGATTACTTCACCGATTTTGTAAATCGACAACACCAGCGAGATGAAGACGTCTTAACTTACTATAGGGAAAAAACCTCCTTGGCGGAAAAAGCTAAGTTAAACATGCAACAGACCATTACAGGTCTCAATGCCGGCATAAATGCGGAAATTAGAAAATATATGATAGCCGCACCGCCAGCCACCGCTGTCGAATGGCTTCAGAAGGCTACTAAGTTAATAAAAATTCAAGAAGAAGCAGATCATCCGCCGAAGACCCAGAAAGAAAATCATCCGGCAACTAAACCGAATCGAGAAAATTACACAGGATCCCAACACTTTGCCAAAAACCAGATACTGTCATGGCCGCACACAAAGAAAACGACGCCATCTTGGATTCCACCACGGGGTCAACCCCAGTACAGAAATTTGGTACATCACATGAGCAGACCGCCATCCCCTTGCCGTTTTTGCTATCAGCAGGGATTACCAGCACAGCACTGGAGAAGAGACTGTCCCCAAAGATATTCAGCTCCTATTCACAGAGACGTCCACAAGGTATCTGAAGCAAATGAGGCAGAACCAACTTCACCATCTTGACTACTACTAACTGTTTCAATGGAGAACAAGACGATGCCTGCGCTCATCGATACAGGAAGTTCCATCAGCCTTATATCCCAAAAACTATTAGATACTTTATCCAAATACTTTCAATACCAATCGGATGTGAAGATTATCACTACAGCTGCAGGATCTACCACAAGCATGGCTAATGTATCAATCCCTCTTAAGATTGGAAACCTGACAAAAAACATTACTTTACATGTAGTATCCAGGTATTTCCCTTATTTAATTTTATCTTATCCAGACATTAGAAAATTTAGTCTTGTCATAGATTCTAGTCTTAATCAGATCTCCCAAAATCAGACTATCCTAGCATTAGATCCTAATACTTTTGAAGTACGTTCAAATCACTCTAGTTCCACAAATAGTTACTATAGTAGAGACATTAATCATTTTTGTAATAGAATAAGTAAAAATAGTAATAGCTTATATAAGATAGATGAGAAGGAGACCCCTCAGGCTCCTAACCTTGTCTTCCCACCTCCTTTGGCTCAAAATGCAGCAGGAACTTGTAGGGGTAGGAATAGTTCTACTTCCTTAAAGGAATCTCTGTTAAATATTTTTAACATTAGGGATGTTGTTAACCCTAATCTGAAGGATGATCAGAAGCAGAAGCTAAAGAGCATTGTTTTAGGATTTCGGGAAGTTTTTTCTGCTGAGAAGTTTTCAGTGCCAGCCCTAAAAATAGCTTCCCCTAGAATATTACTTAAAGACGAAAGACCCATAACTTTAAAACCTTACAGAGCATCTTACCGTGATAGGGAAGAGATTGATAGACAGGTGGAACTATTGCTAAAGTCGGGATTGATTGAACCATCGTCGTCCCCTTACGCTGCCCCAGTCACATTAGCCAAGAAAAGAGATGAGGGAAAAACTAGATTATGTATGGATTATAGGAAGTTAAACGAGAGGATTAAAGTTAACAATGAACCTATTCCCAGAATAGATGAGCTACTGGATAGACTTATAGGTGCGAAAATATTTTCTACGGTAGATATTCTGTCAGCCTATTGGCAGGTTCCTCTCCATTCTGAAGACAAAGAACTAACTGCCTTTGTAACGAATTCTGGTCATTTCCAGTGGAATCGTTTACCATTTGGCCTAAAGACTTCACCCCAGATTTTTCAGCTAGTTCTAAAAAATATCCTAAATAAATATAGATTTCCTTTTCTCATCAATTATTTTGATGACTTGTTAATTTTTAGTCAGAACGTGGACGAACACCTAAAACATTTAACGCAAGTATTTGAATTATGTTCAAGGGAGGGTCTCTACTTAAATCTTAAAAAATGTCAGTTTGTTAGATCTGAAATTAATTATCTTGGGTTCAACATCAAACCAGAAAGTTACTCCCCCTCATTACCAAATATAGAAACAATACAAAAGTTAAAATGTCCAACTAATATCAAACAATTACAGGGCTTTTTAGGGTCCATAAACCATTACCATCGATTTATTCCAAATTATGCAAATTTAAGAGCTCCTCTAAATAAGCTTCTAAAGAAAAATCAAAACTGGGTTTGGACGACTAAATGTCAAGAATCTTTTGAGAAATTAAAACGAGCACTTATCACCAGACCCATCTTAAACATGTATAACCCTTTGCTTCCTACACATCTTTATACAGATGCTAGCGGAGATGGTATAGGGAGTATCTTGAAACAGGAACACCCTGTTAAAGGATTACTTCCTATTGCCTATTTCTCCAGGTCCTTACGTGAATATGAAAAAAGCTACACCATTAGTGAGAGAGAATGCCTTGCAATTGTAGCATCTATTGAAAAGTTTCACTTTTATCTTCATGATATCTATTTCACCATACACACTGATCATCAGGCTTTACAGTGGCTGAAAGGTATAAAAAACCCATCTGGAAGGTTATTTAGATGGTCTTTGAAACTAAGCATGTATCAGTATGATATTAAACATCAGAAGGGAAGCCAGAATGTAGAAGCTGATTATTTATCCAGAGCCCCCGTGAGCCATTTTGTTACCACTGAGGAAGTCCTTTCCAACCAGGATACCTCATTACTCACCTCACCCAAATTCTTCCGAGATCGTGAAGATGTAATCTGTATCAGAAAGAAGGGATTTACAAAGAAAGTCATACCTCCATCGCTTCAATACAAGGTGCTATCCAGGGCACATGCACACTATGGTCACCCAGGTATAACACAGATGCTGAAACTAATTAGTCCACGTTACTATTGGCCGAATGTCATCAACGATGTTGTAGAGTTTGTTAAACATTGTGATGCTTGTCAGAAAGCAAAGACATACAACCATAAAAGGTTTGGCTTGTTAGGTGATTTACCTTCATCAAAAGCTCCATTTGACATGTTATCTATGGACACTGTCTCTGGAATGCAAAGATACGGATCTACTAAAGGCTACCTTCATGTTGCCATCGATCACTTTTCTAGGTTTGCTTGGTGTTTTCCATCCAAATCTACTTCTATAAACGCCTACATAGATTGTCTAGGCAAAATATTACAGACAGGCAGCCCGAAACGTCTACTAACAGATAGAGCACCTTCATTTACCTCCTCTAGATTCAGAAGATATTTAGAAAGGAATGGAATCAAACAACATCTAACAAGTACTCAGCGACCTCAGCACAACGGGATAGTTGAGAGACTAAACGCCACACTTGTCTCTAGACTAAGAATAAAATATTCAGAGAATCCAAAACGATCCTGGACTCAAATGTTACGTGACGTTGTGAAAGAATACAATCAAACGCCTCATACTATAACAGGATTCCCTCCAATGTTTTTAATGTACGGAGAAATCCCCGATTCACCTGACAACTTGAATTATCCCTCTCTCAGCGAAGCACGTAAGATTGCCACCGAAAGAACTGAAATAGCTCATGAAAGAAACAGAGATAAATATAATAGTCAACACCAAACTCCAAACTTCAAAGTAGGAGACCAAATACTACTACAAACCTTTTTCCATCCCGACCAAGGAAAACTTGCTCCAAAGTATCATGGACCTTTCACCATATTAAAGATAGTATCTCCTTGTAACGTAGAAATAGACAGACCTGTTCAATCATTAAATAAATTAACTGATATTGTAAATGTAGATAAAATTATACCGTATTATAATCCAACCAACTTTAGAGTTCAAGCCGATAAATTGTATAACACCCAGCCCAACCTCCCTGAGGCTCCATGATGTCGCCTTTTCAGGAGGGGGGCATTTAACATATTTTAAATTTTGTATATATTTTTGTATATTTTTCTGTAATTTACTTTGTTAATCTCGCCCCTTTTGGAATGAGGTTAACAACACCAATAAAGAATAAAGGAGAGTTCGAGTGAGGACCTGAAAGTGAACGGACGTGTTTTTATGGTCTCCAATTTTCTTTTGTCTTGCTAACCCTACACTCGACCCCACGACTACGACTGCAAAATAATACGACATATATATAAACGAGCGATGATTTATTGTGAGGTCGTCACAATTCCGGGCTGTAATTTTTAATACTTTTATTTCACAAAATATATTCTCTTTACCTCAAGTTAGTATTGACTTGCCCCTGTACATCATACTTTTCCTGATAACAACGGGGTCATGTAGGTCAACTATGTAACTCCATTCAGGGGAAAAATTTTGAATTGAATTCATGTGATTTACTATTTAGATCTGAAGCTCGTATACAGTTAATCGACGGCTCTTGCTACTGAAATTTACATATCTGGTCTTGACTTTCATCTTTCTAACATCGTTCTCGAGATTAAGATGGACAGACAGGCAAACAGCCAGACAGTCAACAGTAAAAATTTATACAATGTTTTGAATTGCAGCCTAAAAGTCGGTTTAGTAAATTATAATTTTTTGTAGAAATATTTTCATGTGAAATTCCTTTTGTTTTTCGACAATAATACAATAATACGAATTCAATTATTTGTTTCTTCCTTTTTATCAGATTTAACTGTTGTAGCTTGCATTTAAAAATATATATTTAAATAAATCACTTGAAAGCACTATTAAGCGTCAAACCAATTCGACGTAAATTTAACAAAAGGTACGAAGATAATTTATAATAATAATAATAATAATAATAATAATAATAAATATTTCAAGATGCATTTTGTTTTGGTGTGAACATTTATTATTATAAATTTCGTATATACAGTGACAGCTTTAAATCTTTACACCTTTATAAATAGAATTCTTATTTTCATCTGAACAAGTTTAACAGTAAAGTTTTAGAAAAATGTACTCAATTCATAGAGGAAATAGTGTTATCTTACAGATAAATGTTGCTGTTTTTAATTAAAACAGTCTAATTTATAGATATAGTGACAACAGAATTGAAGAATTCTATTATATTTACCTAAAGCACTTATTAATGATGAATCTAAACGTTGGTGTAAAAATAAAAAATGCACTTAAGAAATAATAAGCACTGGAAAATTATATTATGTATCTATTTTGTAATATATTTCATAATAAAATAAAAATTTAAACACAACAATATCAAACAGAATAATCCTTTATTTATTTTCTTATATAGAAAATGAATAACAATAGTTTTGTGTTTAAACATAATTATGTTTTATTGTTAGTTACGTCGAATCTTCATTTCTACGAATGGCAACGAATAATTCACACCTTTCCAATGGTGCCATTCCACTCCATCGCCAAATGATTTATGAGGGCCATTCAAAAACAGTCCATTCAAATTCGAATCGAAGCATTTGCTGTACCACCAAGCACCTTTGTAAAGATTAGCGCAATTGTTTGAAGATTCGTCATTGTCTCTATCAAAGGTACTAAATTTTCTTCCATTATGATACAGTGTTAATGAATCACCTGGAAAAAAAAAATGTGTAAAATGACAATAACAATAATACTGTTTTACACGGGAGTGTAATATAAGAGATATTTGAATGGATTTATATCTTAATCCTATATATTAATATAACACTATGATGTCCATTGTCGAATTCCTATACAATAATTATATCAAACAAGCAGGTGAGCCAGGCGTTGCTCGGGAAAAAAGTAACGATAGCAAAGATTATAGCCGATATTACCCGTTTTCAATGGGTGCAATAATTAGATCCCTCTCTTCTGAGACTAATTAGAAAAATTTTAGATGGGTCTAAAAATATAAAAGTTGAAATTTAGTCTCGGAAGAGAGGGGTGTAATCCTTGCACCCACTGAAAACGGGTAATATCGGCTATAATCTTTGCTATCGTTACTTTTTTTCCCGAGCAATGCCTGGCTCATCTGCTAATTTACATATAATTAAGATGAAAATTAAGATATAATTAATACTAGAATATTTGTAGTTATCTTGGCCAGCGCTTATTCTAACACGCAACTACACACAAAATGTGTATTGGAATTTTGCATCGTTCAGTGGGAATCTGTGCAGTAATTGAGTGTCTGATTCTGGGTTTAATAGGTTTTCTTTCTTCCGCTTAAAGTTAAAATATTTACCTAAATTACTCATTATACGGAAAAATCAGTCCAAAATGGAACTAGAATAATAAAGAAAACTAGCCTAAACACAGTGATTGTCTACGTTTTAAAAAACCGAAAGCTTGCTGAACCGGAAAAAAATATTCGGTGCCATGCCGGTTTACACAGGTTTTACTGTATATTTTATTCGGCCCAGGTAAAACCTACTGAAACAATGTTGGTAGGATTTACCATTTGTATCGAATATACATAATAGATATTTATTTATTTACCATCATTTAAACTATAATACACAATCATTAAGTGCCAATTGTATACTAAATTACACCAAATGTAGGCGTAGTGTCTAACTTCCCATCACAAACGATTAAGATTGAACGGTGATTGAAATTAAAATAATTATACAGATATAAGATTTGTTATTTTCCTTAATTTCCATTTATGAGTTTTAAAACAGCTTATTAACTCAACAATTTAACTCTAAAAATAAATCTTAGCTTATGGCCTGATCTTAGCCACACACCGTTAGATGATAAAGGCTTACAGGCGTTGTTTAAAATATTACACTATAATACGGACACCTTAAACACCTAAAACTCACCAGCATTTCCGCTGTATCGTGAAACATGCAATTGAAACAGTTCTTGGTTATTTCCAATTTTGAACTGCTTATATTGAGCGTATCGACTGTTTCCTTCTTTGTCTTTCATGTCAATTCTAAGGGAATAACTACCTTGGTTGGTTAGAGCATGCAATTTCTCGTTACCTAAAATTAGATTTTTAAAAATTCCATGTTACTCTCTTTTAAAATTAACTGTAATAACCGCTATTTAAATAAATTTATGATATTTACCTAACCAGAAATCTTCATCCAAATTTCCAAATCCTCGTGAGTAAGCCTTCCAATTTCTAACGAAATAATTTTTAGGATGTCCAAAATCGCCTCTTCTCTGAAACACCTGCAGATTTCTTTTTATTAAACTAAAATTAATTCATAAAATATTTACATTTTTTCTTATCTTACCGTCCATCCTCCTCCGTCAGTTTCCATGTCACAATATACGTTGAAATTAAGTTGAGTTGTGCCATTCAAAGGCCATATCTCGTAAATGCCCGATTTACTGACTCCGGTTCCTTTAATCTCGGTACAATCCTTATATTTAGCAACAACTTTTGGAATAATTTCATATTCGGTTGTGAGTTTTAATTTCATATTCGGGTTTGGTTTTAATTTCATATTCGGGTTTGGTTTTAATTTCATATTCAGGTATGGTTTTAATATGGTTTCCTTCCGATAACTGTTCTAAGACTAACAATTACATTTTCAAAGATTAATACTTTATAAAATAAATAAAAAAACCAACAAAAACAACTTACGATTGTGGATAATTTTGTCAATTATCTCCAATTTAAACTTAATATACGAATTAAGCTCTTCTCCTGTAACTTGTTCTGAATAAAACACAAATAAGGCGCACAAGTAGTAGTGCATTACTCTCATGTTGAGAAGTTAAATTTACACTTCCTTACTATAAAAAGTACTGCATTACTTTTATAGGAAAACGAAAGGAAAGACAAGAGCAGGTGTTGATAAAGATATCAAAAGACTGAATTTTCTAAGAAATTATTATATAATAAAGTTAACTGTTAGTTTTAAAATATATTTTATAACTTAAATGTTTATGTTTTAATAACTAAAACCTTTACCTTTTATCTATACGGGAAACTTTTACTTTAAATTAATTTTAATATTAGATAGTGTATGTATAGTGTATAATATATATTATATAATATATGCTGCGTACGTGAACACGTGTTATCAATATTACGTAAACGTTTTTTTACAAAGAAACCGTGAAGTTTCATCACTGGCTGAATGGGAGAAATGATGAAAGGTGTCAGCATAACTCTTCGGGGTACTCGGGACAATCGAAAAATTGGAGGAATCTTTTGGGTTTTTTTTTCGTATCGTTACCATTCAGCAGCTTTATTGTGTATTTTGTCGAACTTAAGATGGACTTCCAAGGAAAATTCACAAAAATGCAAAGCAATTCTGCTTTGTATATTATTTGGGCTCCCTAAATTCCGTTAGGCGCTTTCAATGGCATGAGGAAGAATGGACAATGTCATACCCAACTCTCGG
The DNA here is from genome assembly GCF_030686945.1 of Centruroides vittatus. Lineage (NCBI taxonomy): Eukaryota > Metazoa > Arthropoda > Arachnida > Scorpiones > Buthidae > Centruroides > Centruroides vittatus. The sequence goes on along the minus strand of NW_027121458.1, from coordinate 420,304 downwards.
ATAGAAAAAAACAGGGGACCCGGACTCTCTCTTACTTTTGTAAATATATAAATGAAAAAAATAATAATAAATAAGTACAGGAATAAGATTTGAATGTGACAAACGACGTATAAACGATATTTAAGTGTTTACTCTTCACCCACAGCATTAGTGGCTACATCAGTGTTAGTGCCGGAGTTAACATAAGTTTTCGCATTCTAATTTGTGACTACAATTTTTCGTCATCTTTTTACTTTAAAATAACCACGTGACATTCGGTCCAGACCGGAAGTTCGCTTACAGTTAATCGAGGAGGACAGCCCGAGCTTTTCATATCTATTCTGAATTTTACTAGTGACTTATCACTGTACATCAGACTTTTCCTCGTAACACTCGAGTCATGCCGGTCACATATCTAACTTCTACTCGAAAAATTTTTAATTGAAAATTACGTAACTTTCCATCTAGATCGGAAGTTGATATATATAGTTAATCCGGGAGTACGGTCCCTAAGCATCCCATATATGGCATAGATTTTCATCCAATTCCGTTCTTGAGATTAACAAAGAACAGAGAAACACAGGGAAAATGTATAGGTCTGCAATTTTCAAATGAGTGCTGCACATTTGTTATAATTTACCAACTGTTTGTGTCTATATCGCAGTAAAAATACAAAACGAAATTATGTTTTTAGTTTTTATTTCTATCAGATTTCAAATAAAAAAAAAACATATATTTGGGTTTGCTTTCCCTTTTCTGTGTTATTTAAATAACTGGTTACTCGCAATACAATTAATTGAATCGCTTTTTAAAATTCTTATTTACAAAAATTCCATCAGAAATTCTTTTATTTAAAAAAAAGTACAACAATATGAACAAAATAATGCTTTTTACGCCTGTTTTTTATTTTTATAGAAACTAAATACTGTTGTAGTTTTCATTGTAAAAATTCTATTTAAATAAATCGCGTCTTTATTAATATATTGTTGATTTTTTTTAATTAAAAAATATTTTAATCCTTTCATGATAGTTTATTCTTCGCAATATCATTTAATCGTTTTGTAAAACTGACGTTCATAGATGGAAAAAACGTCACACTAATGACATTTACACTGCTGATTTATAAAATTAATAATAATTAAGAATGTTTTTCTGGCAAAATGCTTTCTGTTTTCAGTGTAAGCATTTATTAATTTAAATTTCATATATACACAGACACCCTAAGATCCGCATCCCGTTCAAAATCATTCTTAATCGCATCTGAAGATTAGAAGTATCTATCAATATATGTAAATTGAACATTAAAGAAATTCCATAAAAATATACTCAATTCATAGAGGAAGCAGTGTTATATTATAGAATAAATGTCGCTATTTTCAATTTAAACAAGTGTCCAAGATTTAGTGATTCGGAATTTTAATGTATGGGAGCTTTCAGTAACAAAGAATCTAAACGTTCGTATACATATAAAAATTGCACATACATGCAATAAATAAGCAGTAGAAGATTATATAATGCATTTATTTTGTAATATATTTAATAATACAAACACTAATATCGAATACGTTAATCCATAATAAATTCTATTCTTACATAGAAAATGAAATAAATCATATTAATAATTTTATATTTAAACATGAAAACACGTAGGACGGTAATGTACTATCATTTATCGTTACGTCGAATTTTCATTTCTACGAATGGCAACGAATAATGCAAACCTTTCCATTTGTACCATTCCACTCCGTCGCCATATGATTTATGAGGGCCGTTCAAGTACAGGCCGTTCAAATTTGAATCATAGCAGCTATTGTACCACCAAGCACCTTTGTAGTAAGCAGCGCAATTGCTCGATGAAGCCTCGTCATTGTCTTTATCAACAGTACTAAATTTTCTTCCATTATGATGCAGTATTAATGAATCACCTGGAAAAAGTGTGATATAACACTATTAAGGTAATAAAATTACACAAACAATAATACAATTTTAAACACGAATATAATCAAAGAGATATTTCAGTTTCATGAGAGGATACTTGAATGTCTGTACTTAAAATTTATTAAAAATATACCGTTACATGATAACGACTTACAAGTACAGTTAAAAAGTGTACACTATAATCGAACGAAGAATCTGAAACTCACCAGCGTCTCCGCTGTATCCCGAAACGTGCAATTGAAACAGTTCTTGCTCATTTCCAATTTTGAACTGCTTATATTGAGCGTATCGACTGTTTCCTTCTTTGTCTTTCATGTCAATTCTAAGGGAATAACTACCTTGGTTGGTTAGAGCATGCAATTTCTCGTTACCTAAAACCAGATTTTAAATTAAAAATTACATCTTACTCTCTTACCTTAAATATATTAAAAACGTTTTATTTAAATTTATGATATTTACCTAACCAGAAATCTTCATCCAAATTTCCAAATCCTCGCGAGTATTCCGTCCAATTTTTTAAGAAATAATTTTGAGGATGTCCAAAATCGCCTCTTCTCTGAAACACCTGCAGATTTCTTTTTATTAAACTAAAATTCATTCATAAAATATTTACATTTTTTCTTATCTTACCGTCCATCCTCCTCCGTCAGTTTCCATGTCACAATATACGTTGAAATTAAGTTGAGTTGTGCCGTTCAAAGGCCATATCTCGTAAATGCCCGATTTACTGACTCCGGTTCCTTTAATCTCGGTACAATCCTTATATTTAGCAACAACTTTTGGAATAATTTCATATTCGGGTGTGATTTTAATTTTATATTCGGGTTTCGTTTTAATTTCATATTCGGGTGTGATTTTAATACGATTTCCTTTTGATAACTGTTCTAAGACTAACAATTACATTTTCAAAGATTAATACTTTATAAAATAAATAAAAAAAACCAACAAAAACAACTTACGATTGTGGATAATTTCGTCAATTATCTTCAGTTTAAATTTAATATACGAATTAAGCTCTTCTCCTGTAACTTGTTCTGAATAAAACACAAATAAGGCGCACAAGTAGTAGTGCATTACTCTCATGTTGAAAAGTTAAATTTACACTTCCTTACTCATAAAAAGTACTGCATTACTTTTATAGGAAAACGAAAGGAAAGACAAGAGCAGGTGTTGATAAAGATATCAAAAGACTGAATTTTCTAAGAAATTATTACATAATAAAGTTAAGAGTTAGTTTTAAAATATATTTTATAACTTAAATGTTTATGTTGTAATAACTAAAACCCCCACCTTTTATGTATACAAAAAACTTTCACTTTAAATTAATTTTAATATTAGATAGTGTATGTATAGTGTATAATATATATTATATAATATATGCTGCGTACGTGAACACGTGTTATCAATATTACGTAAACGTTTTTTTACAAAGAAACCGTGAAGTTTCATCACTGGCTGAATGGGAGAAATGATGAAAGGTGTCAGCATAACTCTTCGGGGTACTCGGGACAATCGAAAAATTGGAGGAATCTTTTGGGTTTTTTTTTCGTATCGTTACCATTCAGCAGCTTTATTGTGTATTTTGTCGAACTTAAGATGGACTTCCAAGGAAAATTCACAAAAATGCAAAGCAATTCTGCTTTGTATATTATTTGGGCTCCCTAAATTCCGTTAGGCGCTTTCAATGGCATGAGGAAGAATGGACAATGTCATACCCAACTCTCGGATAGAAAAAAACAGGGGACCCGGACTCTCTCTTACTTTTGTAAATATATAAATGAAAAAAATAATAATAAATAAGTACAGGAATAAGATTTGAATGTGACAAACGACGTATAAACGATATTTAAGTGTTTACTCTTCACCCACAGCATTAGTGGCTACATCAGTGTTAGTGCCGGAGTTAACATAAGTTTTCGCATTCTAATTTGTGACTACAATTTTTCGTCATCTTTTTACTTTAAAATAACCACGTGACATTCGGTCCAGACCGGAAGTTCGCTTACAGTTAATCGAGGAGGACAGCCCGAGCTTTTCATATCTATTCTGAATTTTACTAGTGACTTATCACTGTACATCAGACTTTTCCTCGTAACACTCGAGTCATGCCGGTCACATATCTAACTTCTACTCGAAAAATTTTTAATTGAAAATTACGTAACTTTCCATCTAGATCGGAAGTTGATATATATAGTTAATCCGGGAGTACGGTCCCTAAGCATCCCATATATGGCATAGATTTTCATCCAATTCCGTTCTTGAGATTAACAAAGAACAGAGAAACACAGGGAAAATGTATAGGTCTGCAATTTTCAAATGAGTGCTGCACATTTGTTATAATTTACCAACTGTTTGTGTCTATATCGCAGTAAAAATACAAAACGAAATTATGTTTTTAGTTTTTATTTCTATCAGATTTCAAATAAAAAAAAAACATATATTTGGGTTTGCTTTCCCTTTTCTGTGTTATTTAAATAACTGGTTACTCGCAATACAATTAATTGAATCGCTTTTTAAAATTCTTATTTACAAAAATTCCATCAGAAATTCTTTTATTTAAAAAAAAGTACAACAATATGAACAAAATAATGCTTTTTACGCCTGTTTTTTATTTTTATAGAAACTAAATACTGTTGTAGTTTTCATTGTAAAAATTCTATTTAAATAAATCGCGTCTTTATTAATATATTGTTGATTTTTTTTAATTAAAAAATATTTTAATCCTTTCATGATAGTTTATTCTTCGCAATATCATTTAATCGTTTTGTAAAACTGACGTTCATAGATGGAAAAAACGTCACACTAATGACATTTACACTGCTGATTTATAAAATTAATAATAATTAAGAATGTTTTTCTGGCAAAATGCTTTCTGTTTTCAGTGTAAGCATTTATTAATTTAAATTTCATATATACACAGACACCCTAAGATCCGCATCCCGTTCAAAATCATTCTTAATCGCATCTGAAGATTAGAAGTATCTATCAATATATGTAAATTGAACATTAAAGAAATTCCATAAAAATATACTCAATTCATAGAGGAAGCAGTGTTATATTATAGAATAAATGTCGCTATTTTCAATTTAAACAAGTGTCCAAGATTTAGTGATTCGGAATTTTAATGTATGGGAGCTTTCAGTAACAAAGAATCTAAACGTTCGTATACATATAAAAATTGCACATACATGCAATAAATAAGCAGTAGAAGATTATATAATGCATTTATTTTGTAATATATTTAATAATACAAACACTAATATCGAATACGTTAATCCATAATAAATTCTATTCTTACATAGAAAATGAAATAAATCATATTAATAATTTTATATTTAAACATGAAAACACGTAGGACGGTAATGTACTATCATTTATCGTTACGTCGAATTTTCATTTCTACGAATGGCAACGAATAATGCAAACCTTTCCATTTGTACCATTCCACTCCGTCGCCATATGATTTATGAGGGCCGTTCAAGTACAGGCCGTTCAAATTTGAATCATAGCAGCTATTGTACCACCAAGCACCTTTGTAGTAAGCAGCGCAATTGCTCGATGAAGCCTCGTCATTGTCTTTATCAACAGTACTAAATTTTCTTCCATTATGATGCAGTATTAATGAATCACCTGGAAAAAGTGTGATATAACACTATTAAGGTAATAAAATTACACAAACAATAATACAATTTTAAACACGAATATAATCAAAGAGATATTTCAGTTTCATGAGAGGATACTTGAATGTCTGTACTTAAAATTTATTAAAAATATACCGTTACATGATAACGACTTACAAGTACAGTTAAAAAGTGTACACTATAATCGAACGAAGAATCTGAAACTCACCAGCGTCTCCGCTGTATCCCGAAACGTGCAATTGAAACAGTTCTTGCTCATTTCCAATTTTGAACTGCTTATATTGAGCGTATCGACTGTTTCCTTCTTTGTCTTTCATGTCAATTCTAAGGGAATAACTACCTTGGTTGGTTAGAGCATGCAATTTCTCGTTACCTAAAACCAGATTTTAAATTAAAAATTACATCTTACTCTCTTACCTTAAATATATTAAAAACGTTTTATTTAAATTTATGATATTTACCTAACCAGAAATCTTCATCCAAATTTCCAAATCCTCGCGAGTATTCCGTCCAATTTTTTAAGAAATAATTTTGAGGATGTCCAAAATCGCCTCTTCTCTGAAACACCTGCAGATTTCTTTTTATTAAACTAAAATTCATTCATAAAATATTTACATTTTTTCTTATCTTACCGTCCATCCTCCTCCGTCAGTTTCCATGTCACAATATACGTTGAAATTAAGTTGAGTTGTGCCGTTCAAAGGCCATATCTCGTAAATGCCCGATTTACTGACTCCGGTTCCTTTAATCTCGGTACAATCCTTATATTTAGCAACAACTTTTGGAATAATTTCATATTCGGGTGTGATTTTAATTTTATATTCGGGTTTCGTTTTAATTTCATATTCGGGTGTGATTTTAATACGATTTCCTTTTGATAACTGTTCTAAGACTAACAATTACATTTTCAAAGATTAATACTTTATAAAATAAATAAAAAAAACCAACAAAAACAACTTACGATTGTGGATAATTTCGTCAATTATCTTCAGTTTAAATTTAATATACGAATTAAGCTCTTCTCCTGTAACTTGTTCTGAATAAAACACAAATAAGGCGCACAAGTAGTAGTGCATTACTCTCATGTTGAGAAGTTAAATTTACACTTCCTTACTATAAAAAGTACTGCATTATTTTTATAGGAAAACGAAAGGAAAGACAAGAACAGGTGTTGATAAAGATATCAAAAGACTGAATTTTCTAAGAAATTATTACATAATAAAGTTAAGAGTTAGTTTTAAAATATATTTTATAACTTAAATGTTTATGTTGTAATAACTAAAACCCCCACCTTTTATGTATACAAAAAACTTTCACTTTAAATTAATTTTAATATTAGATAGTGTATGTATAGTGTATAATATATATTATATAATATATGCTGCGTACGTGAACACGTGTTATCAATATTACGTAAACGTTTTTTACAAAGAAACGATAAAGTTTCATCACTGGCTGAAAGGGCAAAATGATGAAATGTGTCAGCATAACTCTTCGGGGTACTCGAGACCAGCGCCGTAGCTAGCCTTTTATGCTCCCGATGCGAGAATCTGTAACTACGCCCTAAAACTATGACACAAAACTTGGTCCAGGTCATTTCTGCGCCCCTCAGGGGCTACGCCCTGTGCCTAGGCATCGCTGGCCCCGCCCTAGTTACGGCACTGCTCGGGACAATCGAAAAACTGGAGGAACCTTTCGTCACTCAGCCACTTTATTGTGTTCTTTGCCAAACTTAAGATGGACTTTTAAGGAAGATCCAAGAATACCACAGTTTTGCTTTGTATACTTTTGTAGCTCCCCAAGTTTTATTAGGCGCTCTCAATGGCGTGAGGAAACATGGACAATATCATTTTGACTTTACTCTATGTCAAAAACGAAGTTATGGAGTCCATCTTTCGGATTATTCATTGTAATTTATAGAAAATAGCAAAGTTTAATCAAAATCGATCGATCAAATTTTGAGAAAAACATAATTGTGTAAGCAACGTAGAAGAGGCTTCGCTGATGCTTTATCTCATGAAACAAAAATGAACAAAAGTTAATTCGTCGAAAATGCGTGTTTTGTAATACTATAGGCTCCCAGTTATCCGGGATACATAGGAAAAATATCGTTCCGGTTAATCTGACGACGTTTAAGTCCTAAATGGAAAGGGTAAATCGTCAAAGAGATGTAAAGAAAACAAGTTATAACCTCGATACTTGTAATAACCAACCCAATCATATAGCAATCGGTGTCCGAGCTTTTGCCGATATAGGTGCAATGATCGTCTCTTTTTTTCCAGCTTCACCTCAATTCTAACGCGATGTATCTATTTTAGTTAAAGAAATTACGTCTCTAAGGAATTGTTACATAATTATTTAAATCGTTAGTTTTTAATTAAAATTTAATTTAAGTTTTTTTGAATTTTCATTCTTTCAATCGTCTCTGGTGGCACTAAGACGGCATTTTCTCAAGATTACTTTAAGTTTGGCAATGTCCACAACGAAGCGGCTGAGTGGTGAAGGACCAAGAAGATTCCAGAAGATTACTCATTTTGAAATCCCATTAGTTCGTAATTGTACTGTTGTCTCGGCAGGGGATGGAGAGATTTACACGTTGAAGAATTCTTTTAGTCCGAATTCCTTAGTGTTCGAACTGCAATATGCGTAAGTTAGCTTGTTCGTTTAGATCTGCGATTATCAAACTGGGTCCGCGGTCCTCGAAGTGGTTTTAGGATGACCGAAAAAGGGTCACTACAGGCATAGCAGATGCACCCATCCAATTAAATTTCTATGACTAAGATTTACCATTTTCTGAATAAATAATTATTTGTCAAAAAATATTTTGGTAACGTTAGTCTATATGTTAATTGTAGTTAATTTTTGAAGGGTCCGCGAGCAATCTAAAAAATTGTAAAGAGACCGTCACTCAAGAAATTCTAAAAATATTTCAGAACCATTGGTTTAGTTCAAAGTGCCTCCATGCCATAAGAGAACAGTAGACCAAGAACAGTTCTAATCCGGTCAATATGGCTTTGTTTTTACAGTAACACATTTTCGGGTGTCACCTTACCCGTGGACTACCTGTTTTTCTCTTATCTCATAAAATACGGCTGGGTTTCGAGATTGCCAGATTGGGCTACGAGTAGCAGATTGAGATGAGATATCTGTAGGGCTCTAGGTTACTACATTTGGGCGACTTACTACTTTTTGGAACACTTAAAAAAAATTTGGGCTACATTTCGAGGAATTCGAGGAATATACTATTCGACAAAGGAAAAAATTCATTTGATAAAAGTTCCCCTAATACAATAGAAGCAATGGCACGTTATATCTTCATGGGTGGGTCCCATGAAGATATAACGTGCCAATTGCTTCTATTGTATTAGGCAAATTCGAATTCGTGGACCCCACGTATAGTACATATTGACTTCAGACATTTTTCTTCAGAGAAATTTTTTGGGAAAATATTTTCTTATAAAAGATTGATTTCAGGCCGCCGTTAATGGGGATCTTAGGCAATTACCCTTTTCCCCATAGGATAACATGCCACTGAATAAAAAAAAATTATTGATAAAGTATGCAGAATCATTTATGTGAGATTCGCCTTTACACCCCCTTTATAATTTAAGTCAAATATAAAATTGTTTTAAGCGATGTAAAATTTGTTAAAACTTTGCAGAGAAATGACGTTTCCATGGAGAAAGTTTCGCGTGAATCAGATAGAAAATGGCTGACATTTTGTTTGTCACTTTCCCCTTGCGAATTAACGTCGTTGTTGACCTTAAAATGGCATAAGGTCGTTAAAAATACATATCCTCACTAAATAGAACCTGGAATTTTACCCCTTTGGAAGGTGAGATTTGATTGGGTAAGGGTGAGAAATAGTAGTGATTTTCGCGCCGAATTCAGGGAGTTGACCGAAGGCTTCCGTCGCAGTAGAAGACAAGCTAGGAGTTCTCCATATATCCTTATACATTAGTTCGAATTCGCCGAAAGCTTTCTATCGAAGGAAGGAGTAACTAGCGTTCTCCATATATGTTTAACTAGAAAGTTCGCTAAAAATCTCGCACATAATAATTGGAGTTCACCGTCCGTCTATCTCCCAACGAGAAGACTGAAGGAGTGATCCCAAGGTGATTGAGAATGACGTTTAAGAAGGCGCTCCATAAACTACATAGAATCTCCGATCTACAAACTCCATAGAAAAGCGAGTTTATCAACGCAAAATATAGAACTTTACGAACTTGTTCGAAGACAACGAGTCCACCAAGAATAGAGGTGGTATGTTAATTAATATCATATGTAAACTCTCTCACGTGTATAGCCTGTAAGGTAGATGTTAGTAAGTAAGTTAAATTTTGGTTATTATCCTTATTCTCACGCGCATAATTCTACGTGATAGATAATAGACGTAAGGTAGGAAGATTTGAATTTAAGTATAACTTAATCGAGATTTATAATCCCGGTTCATTATATGTACTTTAATTGTAACTTTTATTTTTGTTTCCATTAAATTTAATTTTTGTTTCGTTAAACATAATACTTTTCGTTTCTAAATCTCTCTCTTTACAAATTCTAGAGAATTTACGCATATAATATGGGAAGTGAAAGTTTGTTACATCTTCCACTTCAAAGGAAGTTCCGCGTGATGCATCCTCTGATAAAATTTCGTTAAAATTTAACAGAATATTATTTTCATTTTAAACAGTAAATTTTACAATTTATTCTATAAATCATCGACCCTAAACTGCGGACTTCACATTTATCTGACAGTCTTGGATGATAATGAAACGTCTCATTTTATGATAATTATTATAAAAACAACCCCATAGTTTCTCATACTTGTGTAATGTTTATTCCAATGTCTCCTATAACAGTAGACCCCCTATAACACGGTAGATAAGTTCAGTGTTATATGAATCCGTCTTGTACGAGTCACTTAAATACATGAGCCAATCACAGCCCGGCACAAGGGCTGTGATTGGCTCATGTATTTAAGTGACTCGTACAAGACGGATTCATATAACACGAAACTTATCTACCGTGTTATAGGGGTCTACTGTATAAAACATTTCTCAACACTTACTTTTCTTATTGATAAAGCACGTAAATAACTATACTCCAGATTATCTTTCAGCAGAATATCTCTTACGTCTTACAAAAATTGTAAAATTTCTCAGATATAAGCGAAGCATTGTGAAAACAATGACAGATATCTTGTAGAATGTATTTTAAATATATTATAGTCTTAAATTTTAGTAATAAATGAATATATACGAGAATTAATATTAAAAAATTTACTTTATTGTTTTCGTGTGAATTGTAAATCTGATAAAATATATATCTTCCTTTTTAAGTGCGATATAGAACTAATGAGGAAGGAGGAAATTAATAACGTCACTCGTATATCCTGAAGATAATTATCCTTCTGATAAATTCATTTCGTTGAAATATGAAAAGGTACATAAAGATAAGAATAATTTTTATAAGAAAGCTTACATTAATTCATATGGACTGGTTACATTTTCAAAATAAAATGGCGGTAAATAGGATGATGTTGCATTGAATATATTCTTTGTGTTTAAATGTTACGTAAGTTTTTAATTTTAATTTTCAACTTATAATAAATTTTCTGTTTTTCTCCTTCATCTGTTAGCTTTAAGCCCTATACAGGCGTTACAGACGTGGAGAAAACCCGGAAAACCCAACGTGACCAGCTCGTCCTGGCGAAGCGCGAAACCACGATCTGTTGGCCACTAGCGAGCCGGTTAGGATAACAGCTATCGATCTGGAAAACCCGAAATCAAATCGGTACGGGTCGAAAATCCACAAAAATTTTTCGGGAAGTGATCCATCACCCACCATCAGGTCGCTCCATTGTGGCCGAAACCATAACGGGCTTGCTGAAAAAGACCTCTCCGTGCCCACAGGGTGGAAAGAGTTAAAAAGATTTCCTGGTGAGCATTCCCCTAGGCAGATCGCTCAAGTGTTGTGTTGCCGTAACTTAACTAAAACAAAGAAGCAAACAAAAAACAAGGTACCCTAACCGCTCGCCCTGTCTGTGGGCATTGTTATATTTTTAGGGGGCATAGTCACTTTATAGCCCCCTATAGCCAGTTGCATTGTTTAGGCATTGCATTTTTATCTGTTTCTTTCTTCTTCCTAATTTCCTTCTCGTGTTATTCCTGCTTCAAACTCTATCTTCGTTTTGATCGCTTCTCTATTATTTATTTTTTTCATAATTCTCTTTATGCATTATAAGTCCTTCCATGTCGATCATGCTTTCTTGATCCTCGCTCTTCAGATTTCCTTATTTATCTACGTCTTTAATATATTTATTTATAAATATTTATCATGTTTCACTAATAAAATTTACAAATTTAATCATTTAACAGCTTATTCAATTAAACATCCATTGATGTTAATCAACATGCAGTTTGTTTGCTTCCTGTACGTCGCTTCCATTCTATTTTCTGGAGATATTTTGGCTAAAAGTATGCTGATTTCATACGAATTGAGAAACGTTGTCGATGCAAATCGCTACCGTAAGTTATTTTCTTAACTCTTCAATATTTTCTTTTATAATTTTTATATGCGCTGATTGATGTGATGTAAAGGTTACGAAAAGAACAAAGACGTTGGTCCGAAATCTGAAGACCTAATGAAACCAAGCGATTGTACTGATATTAAGAATAAATATTTTACTAAATCAGGAATATACGAGATATTGCCAGTGAATAGAACAATTGTGTTTGAAGTATATTGTGACATGGAGACGGATGGAGGTGGATGGACAGTCAGTTAAGATTTAAAAGATTATTTTCAATAATAATACATTCAATACTGTGTAAAAATTGTAAAACCATGTACAGAAAACCAGGTTTACATTTATTAAAAAGTAAACACATTACAGGTATTTCAGAGAAGAGGAAATTTTGGGCATCCTTTCGATTACTTTTTTAGAAATTGGAACAATTATTCAGAAGGATTCGGTAAACTAGATGAAGATTTCTGGTTAGGTATGTGTATATATGTATATTATTTTCTTTACGGGACCCTTCAGAAGTTAACTCTGTTGGCTTCCCGTAATTAGGCTTGTTTTTAAGTAATTTTTTAAAAATTGTGTCGAAATATACACGAATTAAAACAATTAAAATTAAACATTTATATAAATTTATCAGGCAACAACAAACTTCATTCTCTAACAAACCAGGGAAATTATTCACTTAGAATTGACATGAAAGACAGCGAGGGTAATCATGGTTATGCTCAATATCAATATTTCAAGATTGCTAATGAAACTGAGTCATATATGTTGCATGTGGCGGGATACGTCGGAGATGCAGGTAAAACACATTTTCTATTAACACTATCATTCACGTTTTAACATATGATAAATATTTTGAAGTAATTTGAAGTTATTACGTGTAAAATTTGGAAACAATACTAATTGTTAACATAATTACTAATTTATAAACAGGCATGGACATAGACTTATTAATTGGCATGTAAAAGAAAAAGTACATGCCAAGTGGCACCCTGCCATACCTGTATTTATGGTAAATTTCCTGATATACACTGGCTATTGCTTTCGATAGAACTCAGTTAGCCTGTAGACCCCATGTATTGTCTAGCCTCGTGAGATCCTGCTCCTTTTATGGGTTACTTTGGTTTGGGTTTTATTCGTATACACGTGAGGGATATCGTTCATTTTTCGACTCGTCCGGATTCGATTCCGCCCCCCCCCCGAGCGGTAGGCAACTTCAGCCACTCGGCCATAATTAATAAATAAATGTTTATTCATCAGTAGGCCCTATATTATATTCCCAGGCTGCATATATGATAAATATAGAATGATCAGTTAAAGTTCTAAAAATTTGTTTATTTGTTTTGTTTATTATAAAGGTGATGCCTTAGCTAAATATCATAACGAAATGAAGTTCAGCACATTTGACAGGGATGGAGATCAAAATCCGATCTGGAACTGTGCGAAAATTTTTAAGAGTGCTTGGTGGTATAATAATTGCTTTACTTCAAATTTAAATGGACTATATGTTAAAGACCAGAACGAAGGTATGACATGGACTGGCTGGACTGAAATGAAGAATTCTTTGTCTACAGTTGAAATGAAGATCAAGAGAAACCACTAATAATTTTTGTTCCATTATTAGTGGTTTCTCCTATAGTAAATTATTCCAGTGGATTGGTGTAAACCTATTATTTTATCAAAACATCATTCAAACTAATACAGAGTATCTAGTTAAAATGTGTACATACTTCATAGCCCAAAACTCAAAGTTAAACATATTTTTTTTATGTATGAAACTTAGAACTTAGATTTAACGCAAGCAATTGAAGAGACAGATGCAACAATTTCCAGGAGCTTCTTAGAAAACATTTCTATATCACTTAAGGAGGGCATTCAGAAACGTTTTAGAGATGCAAAAACTAACTGTTCCGTAATTTAAAGTTGTTGTTAAATTTTTAGTACACAATGAAACTAAGATACATTGCTATGATTCAGAAAAGAGTCAATCTAGGTTTGGTGCTTCAATAACGAAAAGCCACCAATGAAGATTAGGAGAACAAGATGCGCTAATAAAAAATGGCGGCCACATTTTTGTAAAACAGGACATAAAGCGACAATTCCTCTTGAAAACAGAACAGTGACTGCTGAATACTATACAACAGAATGTATTCCAAAGTTCTTGAAACAATGGAGAAACAAATGTCCAAAATCAGAACAATGCACCAGCATATACGGCTGCTCGAACAAATTAATATTATTATTATTATTATTATTTTTTTGATAGCAAGAACATTATTGCTCCATTCACCGTATTCACTTGATCTCGCATCCTGTAACTTCTTTATATTTCCAAAATTTAAAAATCAACTCCGTAGAACGAAATTTCAGCGTTCAGAACAGGCTGTATATGTTTACTTAGAAGCTTTGGCGCCTACATATAAAGAATGTTGATCTAAGTGTTTTTGTAAGTGGTTTAGACGAGTCATGTAGTGTGTAAGGGGCCATTATTTTGAAAAAACTGAGTAGGCATTTTTGTTTTCATCTTCTGAAAACTGTTTTAACACCTGGATGTCTACGATGCATGGATATCAGCGAGGAAGAATTTGAAACTTGAAATCAATGTTACCTATACGAAAAATTTATTATTTGTGCTTAGATTAGTGTTAAATTATAATAAAACATGTAACAATTAAACAATTTAATTGATATTTTTTCAGGAAATGTATTAAAAGTATAAATCAGCAGTTATCAAAGTGCATTTTATGAAACATCCTGTATAATCTACCTTTATAATCTGTATCTTATATAATGTTGTATCCTGTATAAACACCTTTATATTGGAAATGTAATTACAACTCTTTCCGTCTTGTGGGCACTAAGATAATCCTTTTAGCAAGCCAGACCCACAATGGAGGCCGGGTGGAGAGGGCCAGGCCGGGACCTAACATATTCGGACGGACCACTCCCGAAAAATTCCTGGTTTTTTTCCGATCCGTCCCGATCGATCCTAGGTCCCCCAGAGCGGTAGACCACCTTCTAAGCCGCCCGGCCTTCCGGCCATAAACTTTCATATTTTTCTAATATTTTCGATTGTAATAAACAACAATTTTTAAAAAAGAAATACTACTACTTTGTTTACCATTTTGTTATATAAATACAAAATTTGCATTTAGATTGCAGCATCCTATAAAAATACCGGATGGCCCAAAAGCCAGTTAATCAAGATGTATTAAATTTATTTTATTATGTCTTTAAATCTTGCAACTCAAACGTCATCCACTTATAATTAAGATAGAAGGCCGGAAACTTGAAAACATGCCTAGGTCTTATGATATCGATGTTTCTCGTTACCACGACAATACACACTCAATTCTTGGTTACGGCTCGAATCGAATTTTGTGCATATTTTAAATATGAATGCTGTTAATTTACAAATATTTTTTTGAAATTATAAAATAAATTCTTTTATATTATTAATAAATATGTTTTTAAAATAAAAACCGATCTTCAAATTATGACGTCAACTCGCATAGTTCAGACAATTCACGAACTATTAAAATAAAATTTGTTAAGTTATATCATTTTAAATAATTTTTATTTCAAATTATTATTTTTCATATATTAACATATATATTAAATAAAACTTGGGCTATAAAATAAGCGCCCAAAAATAACCGGAAGTGAATAACGAGGCTAAAATCGTCTGCTACAAATCCGCCATCTTTAAAATCGCACTTTCCTAATGTTTTTCGTCTTTGTTTCATTAAAAGAAAACAGCAACGTAAGTAACTTTGATTTTAATTCCTAATCGTATTTAAAACTGTTTAAGCATTATAAAACTCGTGTTTCTTAAAATATTAAGATAATATTTGTACACTTTTCAACCCCTGTAATGCTCCATAATGTTGTTGCATAAATGCACCCCATTGTAGTAAGGAATGATACACGGCACGTTATCTTATTAATCACGTGTATAACGTACAGAGCATGACAAAAAGCATGGTTCACTATGCAACACTTCAGAAGCAAACATGTGTCGTGGTTTTGAGAATCCAACATTATGTATTTAAATGGTTGTGCACTTACCTGGTCATATCTACATTATGTATTTAAATGGTTGTGCACTTACCTGGTCATATCTACATTATGTAATTTATGGACAGTTCTTTTACAGAAGTCTGCAAACTAGCAGAAAATCAAATATTTTGTTCATTTTTCTTGTGTTGTTTAATATGCAAGTATTTTTATAATGACTTATGAATATATTTCAGAATGTAAAAATGAACAGGCTTGTAGAAGTTTTTTTCGTCTTCCAGAGATGTGTAAAGTATTCATATTTACTTTTAAAACCCATTAAATACACAAAAATGATAATACAAAGTCATTTTATAATTGAATTTCTTCCATAAAAACATGTTGTGAGCTAAAATATTCAATAAATCAAGGTTTCTGTATTTGTCAAAATAGTTTACTCTGTTATATAATACTTATAGATCTTAATCTGAGTAATATAAATATAAAACTTTGGTAAAATTTTAATATCTGAAAATTTAGATAGTGACAGAACCAGCTAGTATTTACAATTAATGAACAAATTTGATTAAACTGGTTTAAAAATAATTAACTTTATTATAGTTTATTTTAATTTGTAATTTGTACATTTTGAAATACTAATTAAGGTAAGAAGTAATAATGTAAAATTTATAAATTAAGAAAACTAATTTTGTTAGATACAAAAATAAACATTTCAATATTAAACAATTCTATGAATTTATGGTAATGTTCCTCACTTTTTATATGTATAAAAGTGATAAAAAGTATTAAAATGTTAAAATCGATTTTAAAGTTAAAATAAATTTTAATTAGAAAAATCAATTCATATATTTAACATTTAACACTAGTAAAACAGTTATTATTACTGCTCATTATATTTAATTTATTAAAGGAATTTCATTTTTAATTATGTTCATCATTTATTTTAATAATCATAATAAATTTTTCCTTTACACCATTTTCAAATCAACATTTATAATTTTTCATAAATATAGAAATTTCATCATTTAATATTGTATAAATATTTAGCATTACATTAATCTTATAATACATTTATATTTTAAAAAAATAGTGGCCATCAATACAAGCAAACAAAAGAACTGCTATCAGATTTGCAGACATTGAGGCCCTAATGACATAATCACATGTTAATCACATTTTTTTAATTGGCAATTTAGATAAAGCAATACTTTTAAAACCTGAACTTTATGTTACAGATCAATCACAATATTTATAACTTACTTTTTAAGCATTTTAAAGTAACCGTAATAAATTCAAAGTTAGCAGTTATCAAATTAGTTTTTCCATATTGAACATACACACAGAAGTTACGTAGTTGGTAAGTAAATCAGCAATAATGTCTATAAGAAATGTTAAAATTTAATTTTTCTTATTTAATAGTATAAGATGAAATCTGAAATCAAACAATTGCATTTCTTTTTTTTTTTTGATTGCAATGTGAAATATCAGAATTAAATGTTTTTTTTAATTTATTGAATTTCAAATTAATAATTTCAAACAGAAATTCAATATATACCATATGAAATACTCACAATTAAAACTGAAAGACAGATTATTTTCATATACAAATTCACACATTGCAATAAATCATATATATATATATATATATAGATATATACTATAATATTTATAGTTTTCAAAATGTGTGAAAATCTTTAGATAAATGAACAAAGCACAACTAGCCAAATATTTTGTACATATCAAATTCATATTATTTGGTTTATAAGGGTCTAAATGTCAGCATTATCATCTGATCTTTCAAAATACCCCACACCAAGACTTCGAATTAAGAAAGCTTTATATTAAATCTCTCCTAATAAACAACAAAATAAAACTATATATTATGATCATTTTGTACATTCAAAGTTATATTATACAAATCTTAATTATGAACCTTAAACTTATTGATATAAATTTTCCTTCATTTATTATGTAATAAAATTAAATATTCGAATAAACTTTACATTTTCATAGTTCGAGCTCTTGTTAAATTTTTATTATTATTAGCGAAATTAAAAAAATGGATGGAACTTTAGTTTTTATTTATTTTGAACACATCAAATTTATTTCAATTTTCTTTTTTTTTTTAAACAAATGATCCATTCAAATATATTGCTTAAAATGATTCATTCTGATAGAAATAAATTAAAACAACACAAACTACATTCAATCATATTGATTAACTATCCATAATCATTTAGATGTTTTCATGTAATGTAAATCACCTGAGATCTATCATTTGTAATATGATATGACTGAATGAGTCATAAAAAAGTGCAAAAAGATAATAGTCACAAATGAAAAGGGAAAAAACTAAAAAAGACCTAAGTACATTGATATCCTCTCTAAAATATTTATATCTTAAATTTCAAAATTAATGCATAAAAGTTTATAGCAACTTTTCATTTGATGGTAAAATTTTATCTATATTATACTAGATGAATTTTAGATTTCTTACATTAATAGCTGCTATAATTCTGGCTAAATATCTTCAAGAGTTATATAAAAACATAATACGAGTTATATAAAATGAATTTATTTACAGTTTTATATAAAATAAGTTTATTTACAATTTATAACAAGTTATATTATAAACAGAAGATTTTTTTAATATAAACAGAAATATTAAACAGAATATTTTTATAATTATAATTCTAAAACTAAATTTTTTTTTATGGAATGACAAAATTACATATTTTCTTGATGATATGGTTCAAAGCATTTTGCACATAAACAGACATTGCAATAAGTACATTCCCAAGAGCTTTCTATGCATCGATTCGAAATAGTTTTACGATTGTGCCGCCGACACTGTACGCACGTTCTCTTTCGCCCATCAATTTTCACCTTTTTATGCAGATGCACATTTCCTTCGGTAATCGGTGCAATTACTTCGCTAACTCTACCCCTTCTTTTGCGGCTGCTGAAATTTCTTGACAGGCCGTCGATGACCTGAAGTCTGAACTGCCGGACATCCATCCTTTTCTTTGTCGAAGGATTATTGGTCAGAACATATAAATAATAAGCATTTTGTAGGGTGGTATCCAGCAAAAACCAAAATAGATAAAACCACCACTTAGCTGATTTTCTTGAAATATTATATATTCTGTTTTGATCAACAAAATTAAATGCACCCATAAACTTATTAAAATTTGAATAAACAGTAGGGCATGTAGAAGGTGCTATATTCAGTTCCCCTCCTTTACTTCTTTTCATGTATGTGATACCCATTTTCTCATTGGTAGAAACAATGTTTATGGGTTTATTATCATACCAAGTTGAGTATAGTAAATTTGGACATTCTTTGCATTGCTGAACAAATATTTCATTTTGGTTACATTTTAATGCTTTTAAGGTTGTGGGAAGATACCTTCTGTTAGGAAATATCGTTCCACAGGCATAAATATTTTTCGCAAGCAGATCTATCATCAATTGTATACTTGAAAAAACTCTATTGAAATACAAATGATGAAATGGTTGATGCAGAACATGTGTCAACTGCATTACAACATCATAACCCTGTCCTTTCCCACTACACGGTATTGTGTCATTTCCCCCAAAGCATACTTCAAAATTATACACATATTCATTATTTGATGTGCAAAGCATCCAAATTTTCAGCCCATGTTTTGCCATATTCAATGGTTTATATTGTACTACTCCTGAACGCCCTTTGTACTTAAACAGTGCTTCAGAGATCAAAAGATTTTGAGGAGGAGAAAGATATATTTGATAATTTTCTTTCAGAAAAGACATAAATGGCTCCAATTTTTGAAGCAAATTAAATTGAGGATTTTCTCTTGGCAATTCTTTTTCTCTGTTAGATAAATGAAAATATTTGAGTATTCTCTGAAAGCGATTTCGTGGCATTAGTTTCTTTATCATCTCGTTCCCAAGCGCGGGATGGCTAGACCAATAATAGTGAACTGCAGGCAATTTTACTATACCCATAATAAGAATAATTGAGATTACAGCCCATATTTCTGATGTCGATTTTATTGGTGTCCATAATTTATCAATTATACCAGTACTTTTGGCAACAAATTCTGCATATTTGTTTGTGTTTATTCGAATGTCTTCTGCCATATTTTCCGTGAATAACAATTTGAAATAAGAATGACAAGGAGAACCAGGCGGTAGATTATGTACAGGACCTGAATTATTCTCAAAGCTGCTCAAAAATATTTTACTATTATCCACATTTGAGGACCAAGAAATAAAAGGATTTTCCAACAATGGAGATCCTGTTAATGTTGACGTAGATGCACTTGTATCTGCAACATTTTGAAAAAGTTCTTCGGAAATAGAATATAAATCAATTTCTTCATCATCACTTTCAATATCAGCTTCATACAATAAATCACCATCACTGTCATTGTGAACACTTCCATCTTCATCATCATCACTTTCAAATAAAATTTGCTGCAGTTCTTCTTCATCTGAAAACATTCAAATACATAGTTTTTATAAAAATGATTAATATCATCTACAAGTTTATATTAAACTGAAACATAATTTCAAATGTCAGAAAATATCAATATGATAGCTTATTAAGCTATAAAATACAGAATTTATAAAAAAAAGTTTCAAATTTGAAGATCTAGCAATTTGTATTGATATAATGCATTCCCAATTAAAGATAATTCATTAATTTCTGTTCAAATAAATTAAAATTTAAATTTCACTGAAAATTTTCATTTGAAATTGACATTACTTACAATCCATCTTCAGATTTGTACATAAAATGCAAAATTATTACATACAATTCAAGGATGGCCAGATAGTTTATATAGTAAAGCTTGCCTAAACACAAAAAAATTCTTCAAAACAGAGTGATTTACAATCATCATAGAACATAATAACTGAAGATCCAAAATTGTTCTTGGAATAGACAGAGAAACAAAGATCACATGAAAAGAGGATCTACAAACACAGGATCTTTGTTACTATTAGTCTTTGTTAGAATTAACCAGGGGAGGATTGAATACTTTTACAAATTGAGAACTTTCAGGAATTAAATGAGCTTCTGAGAATCAACTTCTCGAGAACAAGCAACAGATATAACTTGTGACAACAACGAGAATAAAGTAACTTAATGTTACCAATTTACCTTGTATAGAGTAGTTACTAACTACTACTGGGTATTCAAGAACAAGTTGATTAAAAATGCTAGCTTCAATCTCTGTTGTTGTTAATGATTTCTTGAGGAATTTTAATCCTCTAATTAATCAGTAATCAAATTATTCTCTGATCTATTATTTAATGTAAATTACAATTTCCAATGACAAAGAAAGACACTAAGTAAGTTTTTGTACTTGAAATGACTTGTTTGCTGTCTTGTAAGAGCTGCTGCAAACTACAAGAAGTGACAGCTAGCATATGGTTGGTCTTGCTCCAAAGCCCCACCTTTTTTCACATGAGGCTATAAGCAACTTTTGCTAGCTAAGCTAGCAAAAGTTGCTAATAGCATGGGCATGAAGCAGCCTCAAACTACACTATGTTTGCTTGCATAAAAGTGCTGCATCATAGGAGATTAGCAACTAGTGTTGCCACCAGGCCAGTTTTTAAATTCATGCTCCCGATTAATTATTAATTTGTCTGGTTTTCATAGAAATTGTAAAATTATGATAAAACAAATTTATAAAAATATTTGCGAGTATTTTATTTTAACAATCATGTACTTGGAACCTGTTACCGGTGCGGGTAATATGACAGATAAATATATCACAAATGTTTTCGAACAATAATAGTTCTTCCTCAGGTGATACAAAAAACAAGTGATGGAATGTAGAACAAAATAGAACACAAATATTTAAAATTAGAATCAAATCCACATCTTGTGCAAGAACGTTGTGTTGGACATGTGTTTTTATAAACAGTTAAAGACTAACATGAACTGAAACATAATTTCAAATGTCAGAAAATATCAATATGATAGCTTATTAAGCTATAAAATACATCTCTAACTTTACACCTCTGCCCAAACTAATTTGATGGCCAGATGGCCGAGCGATAGCAGCCTACTGCTCTGGGGAACCTGGGATAGAATTTGACTGAGTCGAAAAAGAATTTTTCAAGGGGTGGTCCTTTCGGATATGTTGGGCCCCATCCCTCACCATCC
This sequence comes from Centruroides vittatus, assembly GCF_030686945.1. Classification (NCBI taxonomy): domain Eukaryota; kingdom Metazoa; phylum Arthropoda; class Arachnida; order Scorpiones; family Buthidae; genus Centruroides; species Centruroides vittatus. The sequence continues at coordinate 398,040 of NW_027121458.1, read as the reverse complement.
GGTCGCTCCATTGTGGGCCTGGCAGAACCCATAATCGGCTTGCTAAAAGAGGCCCTCTTAGTCCCCACAGGGCAGAGAGAGTTAAAAAAAACCCAAACATATCCCACCTACAATGCAGATGCCTCGGTATAACAACCTAACTTTAAAATGTCCGGGTCAGCAATTTTGAAAAGGTGGCACACTATTCACAATCCATGCAAAGACATGTTATCAACTGTCTATCCCTTTGAGCTAGGTGTGCTAGCTAATTGTTGAACAACTATACCATACAATTGTTAATTGTATGGTATAGTTGTTCGACGAAAAGAATGGGTGATTGCGAAGACAAAACAGATTATTCAGTGTGTGCTATCATCGTATCGTTGTTAGAAAAACAACATAAAAACAAACAGCATAGAAAGCAGGGGCCTACCAGAACATGGATAAAAAGGGCAACAGATAAAGGGGCCTTCCTGAATTTAAATCTGGAGTTGAGATGTGAGGATCCTACTTCATACAGGTACTGTATATTGGCTATGATAGCAATTAACAGGACATAGGGAGTTTGATGCCCTTTTATGTACATACTGTCCAAAGCACAAATCTAATTAACAAATTGCATGTTTATTTCCAGGAGGTGGTGGCTAATAGAAAACCAGTTTGAGCATCTTTTGCACCCAATTTCCCCCAGAATTCAGAAGCAAAGAACAAAGTTTGGGAAACCAATATCTCCTGCTGAGAGACTCACTGTTATGCTCCAGTTTCTAGCCACAGGAATTACATTTAGAGACTTATCATGGGAGTTCAGAATTGGTGAAAGAACCATATTCTACAAAATCATGGAAACATGTGCAGCTTTGTACGATAACTTGAAATATACATTTCAAGTGCCAACCTCAAAAGAACATTGGATGGCTGTTTCCAAGCACTTTCAAGATCAGTGTGCCCCATTGTTTGGGGGCCATTGATGGGAAGCACATTGTGATGAGGAAGCCCATCAACAGTGGTTCTCATTACCATAATTACAAGGGAACAGAATCCATTGTCCTTTTAGCAGTTGTGGATGCAAATTATATATTTTGGTAAGTTGATGTGCAGGAAGTAAGAAACTAAGTCTATTCTGGATTTCCAATGCCTTATTAACAACAATGTGAATATCAAAATAGAAAACAAGTGCATTTTCAACAACGTTGTTTACTACCAGTTTTTACATTTTCTAGATATGTTGACATTGGCACACAAGATCAGTGACGGAGGTGTGTGGAACAAATGTAACTTGAAGGAACTTATAGATGTAAATGCTCTTGACATGCCTCCAGCCCATCCACTTCCAGGTCAAGACATATCCACTCCATACGTCTTGTTAGCCAATGACGCTTTTGGATTGAAACCGTATATCCTCTAACCTTATGGTGGAAACGACTTGATTCTGGAAGAATGGATATGCAATTACACATAAGCATTCAGTGGCTAATGCAGCTGTATCTTGAAGCATTATACCAGTGGGAAAAGGGTTGATGGTATAATAAAAAAAAAACCATGATCTTGGAAAATTGATATATTTAATCCAACTAGTGCTCTATCTTTTGATTGATTTTTAGAATTTCATGTGGCCACCAAGTAGTGGAGACACTTTTGGAATTTTCACAAACAGATTACGGGTGTTTCTGGATCCCATACTGCTGAAACCAAAGTGTGCATATTAGTACTTGCTGGTTGTGCACTTCACAACTTTTTAAGGAGCTATGAAAGCACAGTATCATGGCCAATCAATTATGTGGACAGAAAAGATGTGGAAACTGGTATCACTATGCTGGTGATTTCTGTAATGCCCAGGACAGATCTACATCTTTCACAAGTGCCACCACCTACTCCAACTTTTACAGCACAGAAGCAAAAGCTGTGAGAGAGAACTTCAAAGCATTCTTCATGTCCAATGTTTGTGCAGTATACTGGTAATATCATTTTGTGTAGCAGACATTGTTTATGTACAATTGAGATCATTAAAAATGATATAATAAAACAAACATTTATTAAACATAATATGATAAAGTAGACTAATGCGTTGCCAAACAAATGTTACTTTATTGCTTTAACAAATTGGTCATTGATTGTAATATTTCAACAAAATACCCTGTATTTCGTATTTTGCTTCTTCCTGCAGGTCTTCACTAATGTTCATTAAGCTGAGGGTGACTTGGTTACCAAAATTTTGTTCTACACATGATGGAGAGTAGCTTGGCTTGTTTGCCAGGTAGTCTACATCCCTTTTTATAGAGCTCTGAATAAAGGGAGGGAGATGACACATGCAATATCTTCTGTCATTTTCTTTTATTCTCTTGTCTGCCAACTGTAACTCCATTGTCCATTGGATGGGGACTACATTACTGGCTGTTTGATGTCATTGGTGTTACTGAATGGCTTCCTGAGTTCATTGAGGCATGGCTACTAGCTGGGATATTTGGCTCCATGCTTTGATTTATTGTGAAAGATAGCACTTGGAACTCACTTGCTTCAGTGTACATCAAGTCCTCTCTTTCTTCTGTAACTATGGGTTGTCTAAACTTGTCCTGAAATCAATACCAGCACTGCATTAGACATGTACACTACATGTGTAGTGTGCATGTCTAATGCACACATTAGAATGTGATATTCGTACATCAAATCATCCATAATTGGTACAAGGAGACAATCAGTGTTCTAGGTAAGCAATTATACTGTTGCCACCATCATACCATACAGTAATGTAGCCTACATTATGTTCGCACTTACATTTTCAAGAAAGGTGCTGAGGCTGATGGTATCCTCACTTTCGTCTGCCTGCATGGAGTCCCTCAGATAATCCATCTGGTTGAAGTACAGAAATCTGATTTTGTGCACATTATTGGTGCCTACTCCAGACGACTTTGATTTTTGCAGCTTTGACAGTTCCCTCTTGTATGCATCCTTCATATTTTTGAATTTTTTTGCTAAGGATCTTGTTTGCTGTAAATTATAATGGAAATGTTAAAGTTGTTATTTTCACTTTGCTAGACACTTTGATAATTGGGATATGACTGAATAGACTATAGCCTATTACTATCATACATGTATATTGCCTATTGTATCATATGTTTATGTAAGCGTATAATTTGGAAATGCTGCTATCACTGTGATAAACTTGCCTTGTCTATGCAAGATAAGATATAGGCTATAATTTATTTCTGGCATCTTCTAAACATAATTGCAGTAGTTTTAAATTATTGTATTACTAATTGTGCAAATTAGACCAAATTGTATTACTAAATATACTAGCCCACACCAAATAAAACATAATCTACTTACAAGTGAGGTTGATTCTGGGTTCAGAAGCTAAAAGCTCTCTTAATAGTGTCAGTGTGGAATCCCTCTTGTTCTTTTTGTAGTAGTCCACATGACTTGAATTCCACAGATGTGGATTGGCTATAGAACAAAGATTTTATTATAACCTCTACTTGTGATCAGTCAGTTTTTGTTCCGAACTTGGAAACAGCATGGGAAAAACATGCCTACTAGTTAAGCCTAGTTAGTCTTAACTTAGTTTTTCCCATATTAGGCTAGTTAAGCCTAGTTAGGTTTAACTAGCTGAAAATATTTATATACAACATTTTTACTATTTTCTTTTCAATACTGAATGTATTAATCATGTAAATTACTTACATCGATAGAATTCTATTATTTCTTTTTCAACACTTGACATGTTCATGCAGTCATCCATTTTCCCCACTCTCTCTTGCTAGTGTGACTGCTCCATCTGATGAATTCTGTCAACAGCGAGCATAAGCTTGTATCACTGTGCTAGCAAAGGAATTACCACATGGACGCGAAGAAACGGTCGGAGCCTTTGATGTCATCAGGTGTGCTAGCACACGTTTGCTAATGTTTTGCTATTGCAAAGCTCTAGTTTGCAGCAGTTCTAAGCTCATAAGTATTGTATCCAAGAAATATTCAAATACCTAGCATAAGTTCTTCAGAAGAAGAACTTTCACAATTAGTTCTCAATTCTTGCATTTGAATACTCCCATCATTAGTTGAAATAACTTTAGATTAATTTGAACAACCTAATCATCCATGGATATTTACATGAGGCATTGCTGTTTTGAATGTAATTTTTATTGAAAAATATTCCACTTAATTGCCCATGGGTTATTACATGGAAGTTTTGTCCATTTCAATCATGTCTGTTACAGAACATGAAAATGGATACTCAATCACACTTATCATTTTCCACCATATTTATTCTGTCCAACAGCAGACAAGAGTGGAATTATAAACAATTTTTAATTCTTCCAAAATTTTCATCCATATGTTGTTATTTATCAGGTTGTTATGTTGTTGTTATTTATTTTACTATATTATGATATTCTCTCCAAGACTGATCATATAAAAATGGATTTTTTTTATTAGCTCAACAAAGTTTTCATCACAAGCCCCTATAATAGAAAACATTTCCTATTGGCTCTTGGTCAGTCTGTAAACATTCATACTTGTCAAAAAGTTTGAACAAGATCTACTGATTTCATTCTGCAATTTTCACATCTGTAAATGGATTATTATTAGGCAATGGTCTATTTGAATCCACTTTGCTGGACAAAATAATATAGGAGAAACCATATTTATGGTGCTAAAAGAAAAATGTTTCACTTAATTATCATTATACAATGAAGCACTCAATTTTATTTACAGCAGTATTTATTAAAACAAATAAAAGTTTATTTATAATAAAATTTCTTTCATTATTTAAAATCTAATGTTGTTATGAGAAGTTACCAGAATAAATTCCTTTTAAAACTTCAGTTCTCAAAAACAAGCTCAAGAACTATCCAGATTTATATGAAGTAAACTGTATTGTATTACATTCCCTTGTCCTTATTGACAAATTATTCTTCCAGAATTCACTTAAAATAAAATCTTAATTGATTGGAATTCCACATAATCAGATATAATGATTCATTCTCTTGTCTTGAATGCATGTATGCAAATAGTTAACTTTTTTTAACAGTAACAGTATAACACTAATTACTACTCAAAAAAGAAAAAAATTATATAAACTATAAAATATAAGTAGTGTTCACCTAAAAAACCTCCAGGTGGTCAGTGACAAAATTCCCAAGTAAACATACATATTCTCAGGCTCCTTCTGAGATCTGTTTCAGGTTTTCTGCTTTCTTTTAAAATGTTCCTTGTAATTTGGTGAGCTATGTTGAGAAATTTCATATGCTTGGTGAGCAATGTACAATCTGGTGCTTTCTACGGAAATCCATCCAATCAATGTAGCCCACCATATTATGTTGTGATGCAGTTTTATATGTTCATTGAACCATGTAGCATTTTAATTTAAATTTGAACATTAGATGGAATATGAATTGAAGCTAAAGGAAAGCAGGAAAACATGAAGCAGAACTCAGAAGGAACTGAAATCATTTTACCCATAAATTTTGTCACTAAGCATCTGGAGGATTGTTTGAAGTGTGTTGTACTGATAAATATAATAATATTCATTTAAATTATATATTAACAATTGTGATTTGTAACCACTATCATCATGATCAATTTAATATCACTCATTTCCATTTAAAATAATCCCTCCTCTGAAATTTACTGTTATATGATATTGTTTAAAAATATAATTTAAAATACACTATTTATCATTTTAATATTTTTTGATGATTACACATTCAAATTGTTTAAATAAGGTAGTTAAAATCCACATAAAGAAAGACACCAACCAATACCGAATTATCGGGCTACAAATGGCTGTCATACGGCCGTAATGTATTACTTTATGTATAACAGGTTATCTGACTACAAGCTCACAGAGGTCTCCTGCAACTGAGCTACCCATAGGTATTTTGCACAATAAGGGATACACCTATGAACATCACTCAAGACAGCACGTTACAACCTGACATCCTCGAAATGGCACACCTGATCTGCTTTAACTCGTTCTTTAAATTCAACGGCATTACGTATAACAGGTTAGTTGTTGTCTATTTATAAAATCTACAGTTATTAGGTTTGTTATTTTGTGATAGTTAGAACATTAATCAATACAAATATAAAATAAAAAGAATTGCTTCAACAAGTTATTTTTCTTAGTAAAAAACAAAATTCATCATATTACATACTATTCCATACAAAAAAAAAATCCTACACCCTCATCAGTTGCCTTTCATCTCAGGGCTGCAAATGCATTTTTCAGCAAGATAATGCATGACCCAAAACACAGCTAGGGTTTCCCAGGAATGCCTTTGCACATTGTCTTACTTCCTTGGCCTTCCTGGTCTCTACATTTGTCACCCATTGAGCATTTGTGAAACTGGGTAAGATGTCAGTTTCAGTCATATCTACAAATGTGAAGAATCTGGAGTAGCAGTTGCAACATCTGCAAGCAAATCTTCACAGAACAGCATATCATGCTTGTGGATCTCCATACCCAACCATATCATCATATGTACCCAGGCAAGGTACTGTACTGAAAATTACTTTAAATTATACCAGTGTTTCACAGGAATTTGTCATTACAAAAAATAAGTGATTACAATATAATAGAAAAAAGACAATGGTAATTGCATGAACAAAGTTTGGGAAAAATTAAAGCAGTCCTGAGGAAATTTGCATTACATAAAATAATATTACAGCAATAGCCACAAAAAATTACAATAAAATGGAGTAACACCTCAGTTAAGCCTGTAGATGTTAATTTGGAAAATTTGCTAAAATGCAGGAAAACTGTGTTTTAGAAGTGAAATTAGAACATTGTTTACATTATTTCTAATCTATTCAGTCACTTGTTACATCACTGCCTATTTACACAGTTATGTTCTTGCAGTAAGGACAAACTGGTCTCACTTACTGAACCACAGTTTCAATTTTCATAGAAAACTGTAACTGAAACAAAACTAAAAAGTAAACTGATTTTTGTAAAAGGGGGCTGATGGAAATTACAATTTAATAAAGCAATTAAATATTAAATTGCTTTATTAAACTCTGTTTTTATTTCAGAATTCTTTTTGACACCATTTAATGAGTAAATTTCTTGCTGGCTTGAACTAAAATAAAATATTCACTGGATTCTTGCACAAAAAATTTACAAATTAATAAACTGCATTTATAAAGTTTTTCTAAATTGTCTTGATTGATAGCTTCAGAAGTTTCATCATTTTATAATCATATTTTTTCTTTAATTTTCATATTTTTCACAGATATAGTTCAATAATAAATTTTAAATCATTATAAAAAATATAGTCACCTAAATAACTCGCTACTCACCACACCATAATTACTTCAAAAAAAATTATGTACACAGAATCTTTTATGGCGTGATAAAGAGCCCAGAAGGGGGTTCGAAAAAGTTTGTTTGTCGATATTTATGCGTTATCACACCGTAAAAGGTTCTGTGTACGTAATTTTTTTGTATGGTCACCTTTTCAAAAATAAATAGTCAATAAAAAAAATAATAAAAAAGACAAATAAATTTTTTTATTTTGCAAAAATTGATTTGTTTCTTAAACAATCTTTCAGAAAAAAATTGTACAACTCATTGTTGTAGAGAAATGTGATTTGGATATCAAATAGTCCATTAATTAGCACCGTGCTAAAAATAGGTCATTCATAGAAGTAAAATTGAAGTCATCACATCCTATTAATCAACATCTGATGATGACGCATCATGTTTATTAACGTATAACATAAAACAACACTTTAAATTTGTTAATTTAAAAAATTTCTGTTTAATTTATCAGTTAACATTAGGCAGAAAATTATATGGTAAATAAGCTTAATTATTTGTATGATTTAATTTGAATTTTCCAAACTAATTAGTTGTAACTATTAACTGATTCAGAAATTGTTTTATTGTGTGTGCTAGTATGCAATAATTTTCAGGGTAATTTTGAGCTCTGAAAATATTCTGCACCCATATTACATTCACACTAATAAAGTTCCATTCAATTCCATCGCCTCCTTCTTCATTCATGAATTTATGATTACTAGATATAAATGTTGGCTATTTATCAAAAATTTCCTATATTTAGTAAAACAAAAGATAATTGTATTATAATATAATGTAAAAACTAAAATTCTGATATATATTATTATGACAACTGAATCAATTTACTTGTATCTGTACATAAAAATACATTTATTTTCCTTTAATTTTTCTCATCTGTTTACTAATTACGAAAAATGTTTTAGATTTACAGTACAAAGCAAAGATCAATTGAAACATTATAGAATAGGTGATTAAAGGATATTATTCAGTCTTCTTGATGACAATTTATAACTGATTTTTTTTTTTTAAATAATAATTTGCATATTTATGTACTGGAATATCATCATCATCATCATCATAAATAGTTTCCCAACTGTTTAAATTTGAAATGTTTTTCATGAGTGTTGAATATTGAAAACAATTGTTTGCTATCAATGTTGTCGTCATCATAGTTTTCAAAACTGTATAGCTGTTGCAATATTCCTTTATTTCTTCTTCTTTGCTACTTTTATTGCATTCTAATGAATCATTTTTTTTAAAAAATCTACTTTTGTTACTGAATATTTCTTTATATTTTATAATTATTTTTTTCAATGACTGTATTTCACTTGAAAATTTGATTTTAAAATAGTGTCCAAAGTTTTATTAAGCTGAATCAATTATATGTTGAATCTACTTTATAATATTCATAACACATTATGAGTAATTCTTCACATATCTGCTGAGTGATGACATTATTGAATCGACACTAAAAATTTGAGCAAAATGATAAAAGCAGAGTCAATAGATATATACTGGTCTCTCAGCTACCAATAGCTCTAATGCTACAAAAGTGGTGTAATAAATATTTCTACCACTTAGAGTGTTGTAACTGCTTTGCAGCATTAGTTTGGCTCAAGGACAGCAATAATCAGCTGCAACATTTAAAATTATTTTTAATAAAGAAATTTTTCTTGTTTTTAACTCTGATATTGCTTTTGCCCTTTTTAAATGATTGTTTGTAAATACTGTTTTAATTCGGCTTTGAAAGTTATTTATACATAAATGTTACTAATATCACAGAATTCTATTAAATGCCACTTTCATGGTTTTAGACTTTAAACTGATTCGACGGTTTGTTTTATGCTACAATTTATGTTCATTTTGAAATATTTTTGGTAGTTTTCAGAATAGGTAAGAAAATATAGTACAAAAATATAGTTTGGCCTACCTATACATTATTAAATGGGGTACCCTCGGTGAATTCTTTCTGAATAAGTAAGAGGTTGAAGACAATTATATAAATTTAATTATGGATATATATATAGAAATGTTAACCTATCCCAACACTTGTTTTTAAATGTTACAAAAAGAGGATTTAGAGTAAATTTTTGAGTATATCAAGGTTTAACTTTATGCCCATATCTTTATTAATATTACATGAATTATTGCAGTGACAAAGGAGCTATGGTAAACGTTATTTACAACTGATAAAGAGTAATTAAATACAATATCTCATTAATAAACTTGAGCTGGAAAAGATTAGGAACAGATTAAGAGAGGAGGATTAAAAGACAATAGAAATCACGTGGGCCTATTAGAAGAAAGAAAGGAATTAAACTTTAGGATAAGTTTAAAAAATAGAAATTTCAATTTTCATATTAACAGGCAGATAATGAGTTAGAGATTGACAAATGAATAAATGTCAGATGGCAAAAACTGAAACATTATTATATGTTAACAGTGATAGCAACAATACAGAGTCTAAAAAACATGTTACATATATAAAATATCAAGTATTTATAAATAAGGAAAGATGTCAGTAGGCTATCAATAAATCTTCATTCATATTCTGCTTTAATTGGTGCAGAATATCCTGTAAAGTACTAAAATATGTAGACACAATGTGTTTGCCATAAAAACTGCAATTTCATATATCAAAAATACAAGTGTATGACATACTAAAAACTGTATCATTACTAAATGAAATACAGTAGAGAGTCATTAATCAGAACACTGGTAATCAGAATCGCCGGTAATCGGCATGATTTTCAGTCGGACTGTGTCGTGCTGAATCGAACGTTTTTGATACTAAATTTACTTCTAAAGTATAATTTTCATGTTTTTATATTCTTCAATATATTTATTTTGTTTGTACAAAATGCAGAAATAATTTTTAACGATACGATAGCCTCGATTATTCAAAATAAAGATATAATTTTTAATGATACAATAGCCTCGATTATTATTATAAAAATTTTCGTTAGGCTTAAAACTGAGAAAAATTCAACACGAAGCGACACACAACGGAGAAAAATTTGAACATCGGACAGGTTAATATATTTTTTCGTACATAATGGGTAATCGGAACAACCCCAGTCCCCAAATGATTCCGATTTTCGACTTTCTACTGTAAAATTGTGTACTGGTATGTAGTATTAAAATTAATAAATTATTAGATAAAGGCAAACTTTATTTTTTTTCAGAGTTAAAAATTTCTGTCTGTTTAAATGCATTGGAAGAGGTTTTCCCAATTATATTGTAATAGATATGCAATCGAATGTAATAATAAATAGGTGTATTTGCATTTTTCTATAAACAGATACACTGTATACAGAAAGAGAGAATTATGTGCAAAACTTGCATACACAATACATAGCAATACAGTAGAGCATCGTTTATCCGAAAGCTGATCAACCGAAATGTTGGTTAACCGAAAGCATTCCAGTCGGACTGTGTTGTGCTAAATCAAATGTTTTTGATACTATAAACTTCCAAAATATATTTTTTTTGTTTTTATATTTTTTAATATATTTATTTTGTTTGTACAAAATAAAGAAATGATTTTTAATGATACAATAGAAACAATTATTATTTTAAAAAATTTACGTTAGGCTTTACATCGACAAAAATTCAATGTGTAGCAACACGCAACGGAGAAAAATTTCAACATGGGATAGGTTAATATATTTTTTCATACATAATCGGTTATCTGAAAAATAAGTTATCCGAACAACCCCAGTCCCCAATTGATTCGGATAAATGACGTTCTACTGTATAACAGTTTAAAACCGAGATATTTAAAAACGTATCTCAATTTAAAACTGTAAATAAAATATCAGAATAAATTATTAAAATTCTAAAAACTTTAAATTAAAATCCAAGTAAAAAGCTACTCTTTAAAATCCGACTTCGAGTCAAAGTCGGATTTTAAAGAGTAGCTTTTTACTTGGATTTTAATTTAAAGTTTTTAGAATTGAAATTTTACCGATCCCATTGGTTTTTAAATTTTTTTTTTTTTTTTAAATTTTTTGAATAGAATAAATTATAATAAAAAGTTTTTATTTTTAATTTAATTTATCCACATCTGAAAAGCGGTTGATGATAATAGTTGATATGCTAGTACTCTGCAAACAATTTTAAATGTTCTGGAATATTAACTGACAAATATAATGGGCATTAAGAAAATTTGAAGGATAAACATCCTGTGTTAGATGCCATTTTCCATGGAGAATCTCAACTTTTTTACTCTCAATTATGTGCACATAATTCTTAATTAGAAATCTTTCATGAAAATGCAAGTCACATATTTGCAATTTTCTTATGAGTTGTAAATCTTTTCAAGGAATTTTGCATTTCTACTTATCTAACTGATTTGAGTGTGTAAAAATATGCCACTTCTTACCAGATTTTCAGTAGCCAGTTACACCATCACAAAACACTTATTTGGCATTCTCTTCTTTCTTTTTTTCACAGCAAAAAGATACAAACATGCTTGAAAATGATAAAACTAATCACTAATTAAATGGATAAACCAACCTCTTCTCGCCACAGAAATTCAAGTACCAGCTATCGGCAACCTGACACATTAATTCTACAACATAGCTGAGAGACCAATATATTTATCAACTCTGATAAAAGTACAAATGATTTTATAATAATGTAGACTTGATTTAGCATCAAAATTAAAATGTCCCAAATATTTAGACTTTGCACACACAAATTTTAAACAAATATAAAGTTAAGCAACTCATTGCTGGATTTTTTAACTTCGCTAGCAACTTTTGGTAGTGCCATCTGTTTTATATTTTTAACTAATAAAATATCATAAGGCAAAAAGCTTAATTTTCAGGGTAGAGATGGGTTTTATGAAAAAATTTCAAATGCTAATAATGAGTAAAACTGTCATTAAGTCTGACCCTACTGGAGATACACATGACCCCTCTTTATCTTCCAACCCCTTGACCTCTAATCATCAAAATTTAATAGCATTAGTCACCCTAATAAACAAACCTCCCTGCAAAATTTCAAAGATTTTCAACAAAAAGCACAGGAGTTGTTAAGCTTTAAACATGGTGAACAAAATCATGCAACACACACACATACACAAACATCCATACATAACAGAAATTACCCAGAAACTTTTTATATTTCTCAATGTTTCCAGGTCCCGAGTCCAAAAATGTAAAAATCTTTGAGGAGGGTCATTTTTTAACCAATCACCATGTTTTCCCTCTGTTGTATATTTTTACTTTCCTAGCTGTTATAATCTTAGATCTTGAATACTTTTATCTCATTTACATTTCTTTTTGTCAAATAAATTTGTTTGTATGATCATGTGCTTTTTAAAATTGATTCTTAAAAAACTATATAGAGTCTTCTTAGAAGACACCGTATTGTAATTGCAATAACTTAAAATGGGAGCATTCCCATCTTGTTGTAATTATATTAATTATTACTCAAGAAGTTTGCAATGTACACTAATCAACAGAATAATTGTCCATGTTTCATCTCCCATCTGCATTCAAACATCTTGTTGTCTACTAACACTTGGAACAGCCATAAATGAAAATAAAGACTCCAGTAGAGAAGGCATTTTTTGTTTTGCACTTTACAAAGTCAGAATCATTCATCATTGTACAACACAAGTAATTGGCAGGAGTTGTCACTCTTTCCATGATAATTTTACAACATATATGCTGTAGCAAGCATAGAAAGAATTTGACTGTCAGTTGGATGTGTGCCATGTGACACGAGATACTTATATTGAGGCGTTGGAAAACTGAGTTTCACGTTTGTCCATTACAATGTTTAAATGTACATTACAACATTCTCAGATAATTATTAACATAATTACAATAATTTAAAATGGTAACACTGGATTATACAGGGTCTTTTTTCAAAGATCCTGTATAATCTAATGAATGAAAAAGCATAATTACATAATTTTTAAAGTTTTTAAAAATTTAATTTAAGTCACAACAAACTACTTTCAACAACCTTTACTCTGCAGTTAAATTATTTCTTTAATCTAACGTTTTCGGTTAGCTTTACTAACCCTCTTCAGGATCGACAAAAAACCGTTATTTCAATAATTTAACTGCAGAGTAAAGGTTGTTGGAAGTAGTTTGTTGTGATTGTAATAATGCAGTTTATATAGTAATTTAATTTAAGTTATTCTAATTTTGAACTAAAATTTAAAAGTAAAGAAAAAAATGTTTAAACTTTGAATTTTCATTATCAAAAAACAATTTATGAAAGTTAGCCAAAACTTTGAATTAACAAATATTTTATAGAAAAAATACCTTTGTTATTTTCCTCTTTAACTATACTATCAATAAGTTCAGTGTCTGGTAAAATTTCTTCAGAAGCAGAAGAGTTTCCTTTAGTACAGAATAATAATGCACTGTTTTCATCAGGTTGAGAAAATGTCTTCATATCAAAGCTGCAACTATCATCAGAATGCTTCTGGCCAATCAGTGTACCTATTTCTGCAGGATTTTGAAGCTGTTGAAAGAAGTATTAAGTGAAAAATTGCATAAATGTATATCTAATAATTTATTCAAGCTCTTTATAACTGTTAAAGATTAAATTATTTTCAAAGACTTTTACACTTTATCATCACGATGAACTTATAAGTGCACAAAAAATATTTGTAAAAGTATACTATTCTTATAAAAGCATATATGATAACATGATAACAACCAAGGATATCTTCAATTAGAATTGAATTATGACTATTTCGAAAATTTTATAATTTTTTTAGTCTATCTTTCATCCTTTTTACACACCACAGAAGTAACAGTATATTGGCTTGAATAAACTTCATTAGAACAAATGATAAATTAAAAAAATCTTCACACAATCTTTTTGTAAATAGTCATAATTCAATTCTAATTGAAGATATCCTGGGTTGTTATCATGTATGTTTTTATGCAAATAAACTTTATGATTACCCAAAACTGTCACCAGAAGACCTGAACCAGTTATATATTGAGCTAAAGGACAAGGTAGTTATGGTCAAAAATTGCAACCATTGTTTTTAATTTTAAAGGACACCAAATCCTCAAATAAAAGGTCAGCATTTCGATTAATTTTAACTGTGTATGAAGAGTTTTTATAATTTATCATTTGTTCTAATGCAGTTTATTCAAGCCAATATACTGTTACTTCTGTGGTGTGTAAAAAGGATGAAAGATAGATTCGAAAATTTTATAATTTTTGTAAATAGTCATAATTCAATTCTACACTATTCTTCTGATTTTTATCCAGACTTAAGTTTAGTATGCAAGAAACAACTTGTGAAAATAATATAAATATCACTGAACATATCAGAGCCATCAAAGTCCTTAGAACAGTCAAATATCTTTGGTAGTAGTACTTAAAGATTGCTCCACAGAGTAGCATGACAGCAGTGTGGGGATGTGGGGAGTGCACCATTCAATAGTAAAATCTGGATTGAAGTGCTTACCAGTGGTCCTCCACACTAATACTGCTATCATCCATTCCCAAACAGAAGTGGGATTTGTCACTAAAGATAATATACTGTCAGTTTGTAACAGTCCATTTGTCACATCGTCACTACAAATAAAGCTAATTATGATAGATGCTAATGACAAAATATGTCACCATGCATGCAAATTTGCTTTTTATCATACCACTGGCAGGTGACTAGCAGAGACCACAGTAAGGCTTCCAACTGTTTCTGGATGTTGGAAAAAGATACAGTTGCAGCTGTTGTTCTTGTCTCATGATCACCTTTGCTGATGATCTGCCTGGGATATCCAGAGCCTACCCACTTTCCCAAGAAACTCTTGCTGATTTATGTGAATTACACAGAACATATATAGGCTCCGTTGAACGTGGTGAATGAAATATCTCTATAGATGCTATATATATGCCCTCAAGTATATCATTGTCTCCAATACCACCTCAGTCTGATCTACAGAATGGTCCAAAAGGTAGGCAGTTTAGCAAAACAACCATCATGCTTCCCTTAGTCTCATGATGTAGTCTCTCTCAAACTCCATCAACTATACATAATGTCTTTTACATTCAAGGAGCTCCAAACAACAGGTTTACTGAAAATTCTGAACACAGTGACAATCCATAAGCCTTTTTATAAGATACTAGAGTAACAGTTAGGGAACTTTGGTGACATTACCTGATGTAAAATTGGACTACAACTATAATCATTTACATACTCATCACTGCAAAACTGCATCTAGCATTGTTCTTGATAAGACAATTCTATCTGGTTGCATAACTTTCTGTCAACGAGTGCGATTACATAGCTAGTTAATATTTATTTTTAGTGAATTAGCTAATTTTTCAGTGTTCTATAATACGTTAACATTTTCGAAATTAAAAGCAAAATAAAAGTAGAATTACTTACATAATAAATTATTACATTTTAATAAATAAAATAATGCCTCTTGGGCAACCGAAGCTACTCTCAAGAACGATAAAAGACCACAATAAAAACTAGGGAAGTAACCATTAAAGGTTAAAAGTAAATGACGTAAATTAAAATTAAATGAAAAGATATATGAAATCTTAGTAAAAATCTTTATATTTATTATGAGTTTTAATTTTGGTATATCAAGATATGAAATCTCAAACAAAATTTATAAATTTATACTGTACAGACAGGTTCTTTATATGTTTAGTCTGATGAATAAAAAGACAAGAAGTATTTCAAGTAATAAATAATAATACACATGTACTAAAATGGTAAGGAGATTAACCCATTAATACATTTGTGCTTTAAATTTCTAGTGAAATATGTGATCTTTCCATAAATTTCTGGCATTCATAGATGGATGCATACTACTTCAGGAGAATGTTAAAAACTGTGCAATTTACCTACCACTAAAAGATATGTCTTGACAATTTTATTTATGTAACCGGTTAAATTAAAGTTAAATTTTAATATTTGTTAATGTTATTACATCTTACTGCATTTTGATATGTATGGTTACCACTTATGATAGTTTGAAAATTAATCAAAATATTTCAGAGTACTAATTTTGAAGTAATATATTGACAGTTTCTCCATAGTATGTCCCTAAATACACTCATTCTCTCATGATTTCTAACTATAATAAAAGAATTAACTTTTTTTTTTTATTGCAGATACTCATATTTTGCATAAGTCTTATATTCTTTTAACTTCTCATTTTCTTCTCTGTAAGCTTAGTTACTTTGTCACATGCACATTATTAGTTTATATTAAAATAATTCACTAATGTGTTCAAAAAGTTCAAACTGAAATGAAGGATCATTGTACGAAATTAAGTTAGAGAAATTTTAGAATTAATATTATCGTTCCTAAAGAACTAATGGAAACTTCCTAACAAGCCCATCATGGGTACAGGCAGTCTGGCAGTGTCTCTCACTATCTATGAAAAATTCTTTTGGATCCATTTAGACTGAACCCAGGTCCCACAGTATTTTAAACATGCACCTTAGCTAATTTGGTCAGTTGTTATCTCTGTCAAATTTTTATGAAATTGTTTAGTTTTTGTAAGAATGAATTCTTAGGATGCAGTGCGAGTAATTCGTTAAAATTTATTAATTACGACAGACTTGTTTTGACCAACTATTAGGCATAAATACCTGATACTCTTGTTAAAATCATTACATCAGAAATTTAATCTTTGCTATACAAAAATTACACTAATTTAATATACTTTTTGTGAAATGATTACATATTCCCACAGGCTGATGGTAAATTTTATGCATTGCATTGTTTGATATGGTCACAAATTAATATTACTAATATTACAATGAAAATTATATATTTGTGTAAAGTCATTTTATAAAGAAACACCAAGAAAAATAAATAAAGCTTTCATAAATATCATATCATTTTCATTTTTAATAATAAGGCTTTTAAAATTCATTTGGCAAATGGAAAACATTTTGGCATTCACTAACAATTTTTTTTGAGGATTAGTTAATATTAACACATTTTACACTAATTTGAGTTCAGCCAATTGACAATAATGCTGGTCTCAAATTTTCCCTAAAACACTCCAAAATTTTTCACAATATACAGAATATTCTTTGCAAATGCTACTAAATGCATTATTATTTATGGCTAGTGGTAGTGCTTGTAAAGCTAGTAGCAACTTCTCTTTAATACTATTAATAGTGGTTCTAAGTAATGCTGATTTATTTATTATTTTAAAGTGTCTATTGTTCACATAGTATTTCACTATTTTAAAATTAAATTATTGTGTAATAATAAAAAACATATAAAAAAACAGCCATGTCAAAAGAAATTAGTCAATTCAAATGTCCAAGTCGTCATGAAATCATGTCAGTCCATAAGTTTAGAAGGTAACTAAAATGTCCTTAAACAATTTCTTGCTAATGCCAACTCATTGATTGAAGAGTGTTGCAAAATGGATCCAAACTAGAAGCAAAGTGACTTTGTAAGGAGGAATTTAAATAAAGCCTTAACACCTTATTATAAAATTCTTGACAAGAGAAGAAAGACATGGCAACAACTTTGGATTCATATTTCACAAAAGTGCATGATATCCTCACTCAGCTTGCCCCATCATCAATGGGATGACCCTCAACACTAGGCTGTCATTGCATCTAGCAGCACTATGCCACTGGGTTGATCTCTATGATTAACCCAGTAGCATCATAAAAATATTTCATCGTCAATTTCAGCCATAAATAAGTAATGCTATGATTTCTGTATTATTATTATTTTGTATTAGTATAAATTTTGGTAATAAGCCTGTCATTACTGAAAAATATATACAAAGTGTATTCACTCATAAAAGCCTGGGATTCACCCATATTTATTCCCTAGTAAAATGGATTTATTTTGCACTGATTTTGTTTATGCTACCTCCTCCAGGAATGCATTACATTCCTGGAGGAGGTAGCATAAAATGAAGGAAGCATATATAAAAAAATAATGTCTGATAACATATTATCAAAAAGAATTCTATTAAGCTAACCACAAGCAAAATTGCCATATATTTGCACTATGAAAAATCTTAAAGTATCAATTTGTTATAAATATGTTTCTTGAAATTATTAAAGCTTTTTTGATATTTCATGCATATTTAATTTCAAGCACATTTCAATACAGATATTTCATGTACAGTGGACCTTTGTTATAGCACTGCTCACTATACCGCGCACTCGGTTATAGTGCGGGCGATGTTCGCGGCGCAATAAGCTAAAACATGTTTATACAGGTCCGTGCAGCGTTAGTGAGTAGCACATTTTATTGTTACTGAGTATTGAGTAATTGTGAATGTATTGAGTTCCTGAATGTATTTTGAATAGTGTTTAATTATTGTATGCATGATGAGTAAAAGAAAAGCTTGATATTATTGCTAAGGTAAAGAGGTGAACCACGTTACACCGCGCCACTCGGTATAACGCAGTTCACCTTATAACGCGGATGTTGTTTCCCGCCCGACATGTGTATTATATCGGGGGTCCACTGTATATTTAAAATTATTATAACAAATAAGCGAACATTGAAATGGAAGCAATTCAAATTAAATTCACTGTTATAAAAATGTTAAGATAAAGAATACCTGTTCATAAAAATTAGCACCATATTTAGTGTCTATTGATCATAAAGTATAATTTTCTTTAATTTTAAAATACTGAATTATGGAAAAATCAATTATTATGAAAACTACCTATTCTAACTAACAATTATCAAAATTAACATATAAAGATATTTTTAAAAACAGTTAATAATATTCAATCCTAACAGCTTATACCAGTTTTTAATTTTTTAAGCAAGATGGCCACAGAATGCCAGAAATCTATAAGGTGCCAGTGATAGACAATAGATTTACCTTGCAAAAAGAATATTTAGGCATAACTCATTCACAACACAACTGCATGAGCACAAAATAGACATTAGGAAAGGGTTGTGCACCATTATATTGTCCATGTACACCATGGAACTTGAGAGTAGAGGTTCATTGGGATCTAGCCTCTATAATATGTTCCATTAGACAGAGCAACTGCTTAAAACCCTTTGAGCAATTATAAATTTACTTCATGCTTTCTATTCATGAAAGAGAAAAAGGCAAATGTATTCACTTTAAAGACAGAAATGTAAACATAATATTTCTATAGCACAGAAATTAAAGAATATATAAAAAAATAGGTGAACTACAACTTATTTTTATTCCTTTTTTTTGCATTTTCATTTTTTAAATTTTAAAATGTCTCATCCAAAGTTTGACTTTTTCAGTATTTTTCTTCTGTTTTTGTTTTGAAAATTTACTGCAATCTTTAAGTTCTGTTGAAAAACCCGCATTTGAGTGATAATTGCAATAGTTTGTCCTATTTGAAATGATAGTCTGAAGGCATTACAATGTGTTCAACAATGTAATATTGCTAAAAAATTTAATGTGAATTAAGTTATTGACTTCAGTTTTAAACAACTTTCAAGTATCACATACTTGTTAATGAATGATACTTGAAAGTTTTATCATTAGTGTGCATTACTATTAGTTACTAAAGACTGTATATTATTGTCACAAAGTTTTTGAGCTCATTTCCTATAATAATAAATTCATCAGTATAACCTACTAAAACTAAGTAAAACTTTACATTGTTTCAGCTGACTGTAATAAATTACTGTACAATGTATCCACCTTCTCATATATTGTCAGAGAAACATTCCACTAAAGTAGACGCTTGTAAACTTGGATGATCTTTTCCCTTTTTAGTCTGAATTAGTGCAGTTTACTGTATACATCATTACCATTTTTAACAGAAACATGCTGTCATTTATGCACCCCTATCAGTCAAAAGGTTAAGACTAATCTGACAAATATATCTATAAACCAGTTGATTAATGGAATTAACTGGTTTATACTATCATATACTTTTTAACAGCCCTACTACCTAATTGTGATGAAGTGTTGAGTTTTTTTATTTTTCATTTTCTGAAGTGTTTGTGCAGCAACTCTGATTTAATAGACAACATATTTTAAACAAGAGTTTGAATCCAAAAAAATATTGGAAATTTTAAAAAAATGGCAGTAAAAGAGTAGTGCAATTTGAATGAGAATCAAACATCAAAAAGCTATCAGAGAATTATGAATGTGGAGGTTCCAATTTGAATTTAAAAAGATAGACTGAGCATTTGAAATAGAAGTAGCATTCAGTGGAATTTGAAACACTGAAAGTTTCACTTTTATTCTAAAAATGGATGAGAAACATCCAAAAGCACATTAGATTACAGTTTATAGAAAATTTCATAATACTCCAGAAAAAGCAGACAGTAGTTATAACATATGTTTGTTTAAAATAAAATTATAAATCAGGGGTCAACAATCTGTGGCATATGGGATGATTTTCAGTGGCACTGTGATTGAACAGAAATGCAGTAAAAATTAAATTTTAATTATTAATTGCACATTTAAATGGAAGCCATAGTTCAGTATAGTAAATTAAAAATGAACTCTTGCTTGTATGTTTATATTTCAGTGCATGCATTTATGCCACTAGTCACCATCTATGTGTTGTGCATTCACTTCACATGTAAAATCATAATTCAATTAACAACTTAACTTCAAAATTATACATTTTTTAAGTCTATCACATTATCAAACTTGTTCTGGTTATATGTAACAAAATTGGTGGAATCATGTCGGCACCCAGAATAACACTATAACTTAGGTTTGGCATAACACTGCTGAAAGATTGTCGACCTCTGGTATAAATGATAATAGAAATGAAAGCATCAGCAAGCAGTACTAGAATTAATTCTTTTTGTAATTTCTCTTATTTACATTCATGTAAGCAAATAAATTCATGAAAGGAAGGTTGAAAAAGTTCAGTTCACATACAAATATACAGCTCGGAAACAACTATACATATAACTGAATAGAATGAAATAACAAAGAATATATAAAACGATAGATAACACAGTTTACGGAAAATATACATTAATTAACACTTGTTCTAAACTACATTCTCATCCTAAAATAAGCTAAATATCCTTACTTTTATAATTCATCCTAAAGAAAAAGTTATAAGCATCATTATAAAAGTACGAATATATAAAAATACAAATAAATTGCTAAATTTAGCAATATTTTATTATTTGATAAAATGTGATTTGGTAATATTGTATCATTTTTCTAGTATATATTTCAATAAAATAGTTATTATTCTGATGACAATATATATTCATATTCATTTGAATTTATAAAAAGAATATACAAATATTTATCAATTAAAATTTTAATTTAACACTATTAAAAATAAGAAAATTTTGTTGATATACATTAACAAAACTAATAGTAATAAATAAGATGAACAAAAAACATATATGGTATACATAACTATTAATCATGAAATATATTATCTTAAGTACTGAATACTATAAAAGACTTTGAGTTAATGATTTATTAAATCATCTTTAAGTGAATAAAATCTTAATTGATTGATTAACATAATAAAGACTTGAAACAAATACAAACACAAATTTAACACACAAAAAATGACTTACATTTAAATTTCCATCAGTTTTAATAGTTGAAAATTCATAATCTGAAGTAATTTCAGGAATTTTTGGTCCATTTTGTAAATTTGATGGCTCTGATTCGATGCCTTCTAGAAAATCCAGATTAAACTGTGATTCTATTTTATAGTCTTGAACCTGAGGAAAATTAAAGAATTATTATAATTCATATTCAATTTTTAAGTTAACATGTTAAAATGTAAATATAGTTATCCCTTGCTTAACACGTTTTTGCTTAATGCAAGATTTGATTAACACACAAAATTCATTGCGACAATCCCTTTATGTATGTGCTGTTATACTAATCATCAAAATATATTATCGTGATAATGCTATTTTTAAATATAACAAAAGTTTAGAATATTTATTTAATTTCATTATAAATTTAATATTAACAGAAGAAGAAAATACTTAAAACTTATTTAATTGCTATAAACAAGATATTACTTTTATATCTTAGTTTACAGAATTATCACTTCAAATCCATAACATTCACATAAATAGTACAGATCCATCAAGAACAATTGAGATGATATAATCTCATGCAAAGGAAACATTTTAATGATTGCTTTCCATGAGCAATAAAATAGTCAATTGTTAATTAAAAGATTCATTATACATTCAATTGTATATAGTTGTCATACCAACAAATACTTTCTACATGCAGCTTAAATGAAGACACTACATGTAGACTTCCCCAATGGGCTCCATCATAACCAGATTAACTACATTCTGTGCAGCCACTGTGGAGGAGCTCAGTCATGGCAGAAAAAACCAGGAGCAAACCATTTAAATTGCAGACCACAGAAGAGCAGCAAAAGCAGTTGGTAATAGATAAGAAGTAAAGCAACTGAACACAGGACGAGTTCCAATAAGCAGCAAGGAAAAAAAAAGAAGCGTACTGAAATGAACAATGCAAACAATGTGAATTAGAATTTAATAAAAGCCACACAAGGAACAGATCAGAAAGTTTAAAAAGCCATTCATGGTCCAAAAAGGCAAACAGACAAATATGGAAAGGAGCTAAATGACCAACAGAGAATCAGAAACAGGTGGAAAGAGTATACAGAAAAACTATATATTTGTAGTCATGGGCTTGAACCATTGCATGGAAACAGCAATCCAGATTTAGAGCCACCCATACTGGAGTCAGAAGTGATCAAAGCAATGAAACAACTATCCAAAAACGAAACACCTGGCATAGACAACATCCCAACAGAGTTCCTACAACCAATATCTGTTAAACCCATAATGGCTTCAAGGCAATATGGGAATCTGCACAATGGCCACAGGATTAGAAAAAAATCAATCTTTATCCCTATACTATACTATACCCTATCCCGTGACTATGAAAATTATTGCACAATAGCCCTTATCTCACTTGCAAGCAAGATACTTCTCAAGATCATAAAAGAAAGGTTAAGACGAATTATTGAATCAGCACTTCCAGATGTTCAAGCAGGTTTCTGATGTGGACAAGGCACGCATGATCAAATTACAAATTTAAGGTGGTCCATAGAGAAAGCCGATTAATTCCAGAACATCCACATGTGCTTCATTGACTACAGCAGGGCATTTGATTGTGGGGATCACAATAAGCTGTGGAAAGTCCTACAGGAGTTTGGTGTATCAGCACATTTAGTAAAGTTCATAAAGTCTGTATATACCCATCAAGAAGCCACAATGATGACAACACATGGTTACACAGATTGGCTAAAAATCAGTAAAGGTGTCCAACAAAAATGTATTCTGTCAGTCTTTTCAACATCTACTCAGAAATGATCATGCGAAAATCTTCTTTAAATACCTGAAAATAGAGGTAAAGATAGGTGTCAGAAACATCAACAATCTTCATTATGCTGATGACACAACCCTATTCACAGAGTCAGAGGATGACCTGCGACTCCTCATAGCAAAGGTCAAATTTTCCTGATTGGTTCAAATGCTCATCCACTTGTGAACCATAAGATTTGGATGAGCTTAAGTGTGTGATCCCTCTCTCTTTTCTGCTCCATTCTGGAAAATGTAAGTGATGATATGTATGTGTGGTATATATTTTTTTTATTTACGAAGTGCAATATTTATTTAAATCTAACTATTTCCGTTTAAAAAGAAAAACTTCAGACAACTTTAAGAAAAAACAATCAATTTTTGAAACTAATAATACAAAATTTTTATTTTAAAAATAAACTATTACTAAGTATGAAAATATTTCTCAATTTAAGGAAATTAAATAAAAATTTCAGTTAAGATATTATAATACCTTTTTTAAAAGTATTAAAAATATTTTTAAAAATAATACACTTTTCAAGAAGAAATTGTTTTAAATTTAAATAAAACTGGATTTATGCTAAACCTGCTTCTTAAAAATAGGAAAATAGGTTATTTACAAAAAAATAGGCTATTTATAAATTCTGACATTGAATTTCTTGAGTAACACTGAAAAGTTAACAAGGAAATGCACAAAGAAATGTTTATTTTTTTAACATATATTACATTATTATAAATATAAAACAATTTCATAATATAGTCTATAATATTTCAATACAAGTTCCTTTAGTGTTGCTTTTAAAAATTTTTACATAATTCATAAATGTTCTACTTTAGTAACATTTTCACTGTAATATGCAATCAATAATTGTATTATTGATTTTAAATTGCTATAAAAGGAATATGAAAAGAAATTGTAAAAAATGATTTTTTTTAGCATGTATACAAATATAGATTTAAAATTTACAACGTAATTTTATTCAGATACAACAATAATTTAATTTAACATGAAAACACTTTAATTTCAAAAAATGCATTCCTGCTTTATTGGAGATTCTTACATTTCATCATAAGGCTGTGCCAGATAACATTAAGGTCAATTCAGCTATGGTAAAGAAACAGATTTAGGAAGGAATCAATATTGTAAATATAAAGTTTATATTGGCAATATTGATTTCTTGTTATATATACAGTAATCTCTCCATTTACATGACTTCACTTTAACATGGTTGAAAAACTTTTAAATAATTAGCCAGATACCACAATAACCCTTAAAGATTTTAAATTTATGCAAACACATTAATGTAAGGTTACTAATATACACATTGCAATTATACAAATTCGGGAGTTCCACAATTTAATTTATTCTGTATTCTTATTACAATTGTGAGTAAAGACGTGTAATCCAGTAAAATGTGACAGTGGAACCATGGCTCCAAGACGTAAATATGTCTAAACATTTAGCTTGAAATGAGTGTTTTTATTAAGATGCTTGTATTTTTTTTCTCTGTCTTAAATATAGTATAATGGGAATGCAACATATGATACAATATTTCATATGCAATAACTCAATCTATCTCTTATAGTTTGGGAAAAGCAAGCAGTTTAACACATCTGTCAAAATTCATATAACCTTTTATTATAAAAACAAAATAATTGTACAATTACATCAATAAGAATAAAATAAATTACAAATTCTGAAAGTTTATTATTCTATCACTTACAAGTCTTGTGTTATTAAGCATTAAAATGGAGTTATGATTTTAGTGATCCAATGGCTCCATTTACATATTGTTTTCATGGAACCAATTATTCATATAAATGGAGAGATTACTGTATACGTATACAGACACACATGCAAGCACATACTCCAAATAATTCCAACTTCAAATGTCTGAGTTCAAAAGCTAAATTTTGAGAAAAATTCTATCCAGAGTTCAAACGATGCTTCTATATTTAAACTGTGCATACAGTGAAGAAAACATGCTTACTACATAAATACCATCTGTTTTGTACCCAAGTCATTTCTCACTCTCACGGCAAAAGCATCTCTTGCATTTCACATTTCACTTGTGTGTTTTCAGTCTCTTTTGCTTTATTTTTGGTGTGTTTGGTTAAATATGACAACCCCTATCTATTAACAATGGCATCCAAAAAGTGTGAGAAAACAAAGACTAAAAAGAAGATTTTAACTTCAATAATTGCTATTACAAAGTAACTTATACACCACTTTCATGGTTTGTGATGTTTGGTGGGTCTGGCAGCCATATTTAAGATGCCGAAGTTGAAGGTTTGAAACAAGTAAATGAAATTTTTATTTTATTATACAGTATTTACATATTTTACTATTTAAGGAAGCATTTAACAACCTTTTAAGCCCATGGACCTGTAAAATGTCTGAAAAAATTCTACAAACCACTAAGTTATGAAGGCCTAATTTATTTTTTAAGCCAATGACCAACATTTGGGATGTACTAAGCCAGGGGTGGCAAACATATGGCACACGTACCCAAAGTGGCACGTAAGAGAAATCATCTGGCATGTAATGTTTCATATGATTTCTGTTTTTTTCAATCATCCTTTCTGTTTATCACCTGATCATCCTTTTTTCAATCAGATTTTTAACATTTATTCGAATTAAAGGCTATTCGTTTAATTTCTTTAAATATCATTATTAGAAGTCTAAGACTTGGCACACATTAACATCTTTAAAGCTAAGTATGCTTACAATATGGCATGCGGACTCAAAAAGGTTTGCCATCCCTGTACTAAGCCATTTATAACATTATAAATCTAAAAGAATGTTTTGAATACATATGGAAACATAATTAAATTGGAAGCAAACTATAAAAAGTGAATCATCATTAAACAAAGTTTTAATCTTTATTAATTTAAGTCTGTCTGTGGAGACTACCTGTCCCATCATTGCAGACCACAAGTTAAGAAATGCTGACTTAAAAATAACACAGTTAAATGCCCTATCTTAAATTCTGTGCATTTGCTGTTTATCGAAATGGGTACAGTTTACAACTACCCATTTTGATAAACTTAGTTTGGAAATAGATAATTTATTTCCCGTTATTTCTATTGGAAAAACTTGATTTTGAATTCAAACAATTCAGAGTTCAAACAGCGACAGCGTCCCGAGAATAATTAAATTCAAAGTACAAGGCATCACTGTATATGGAGTTTCAAACTTAGATATTGTTGGAGACACATATAGCAGTCAATGGAGGTACATCCACAGAAAAAAAAAACTACACACGGTATACATCACAACATTGAAATAGACATTTTAAATTTAAATTACTTCCAATGATTTCTACCACTGCAAGCATATATGCACTAATATATATCACTGAAAGTGATTTAAATTTAACTCTATCCAATAGTATCTAAATGCATTTCCTGCTTTATTGGAATATTTGATAGAATGGATTTGCTTTAATTCATTATTGATTATATAAAAACAAAAATAATAATAATGATCATAGACATCATAAATGTTACCAACAGCTTACAGTACTTAAATACAAATAACAAAATGATACCAGTAATATCCAGCAAATAATACACTATACTAAATAATAACAAAACCAAATGTTTTTGACATTTTTTTTTAAATTGTCATCATCAGATTAAAAAGCAGTTCAACATATATATAAAAATTCAAACATCACTTTAAACAACAAAAGTGCCGACATTAACAATGACTAAACCAAATATTTTTTAAAGATAAGACTTAAATTATAGTTGTACTTTAAAGACTAATTAGTAATACCAGTAATAGCTGAGATGTTCTCCATGCTTTAGAGAACGTCTCGGCTATTGCTGGTATCATTTCATTATTTGTACCTAATTAAATCTAGTTTCAAGTATTGCTTAGTAATCAAACATTTAAATGATGAATTTTCTCTGATTCTAAGCATTAATGTAGCCCGATATAATCTGGCAATCATTTGACTTTAACCAAATTAATATACTTCTGAAATTAATAAATTTAGTACAAGATGGCGGCGTAATTTCATACCTTTAGTCCAAATTACATAATATATATGTAATAAATTAGCCAAGTTTTAGCCCAAAAGTTAATCCAACTCAATCATTCAAATTACAACTTCTGATCAAAACTTTATTAAATGATATTTGAAATCTGGATTTCATTTAATAAAGTATTTGATCTGAAGATGAGACATAACTAGTCTTGAAAACTATTAATCAGCATTAAAACATGGACTTGTTAACAATATAACATACAGTAAATGAAATAATATAATTTAATACAATAGTAAATAACATCATCATACAACACCAGGGTGTGTTAAATAACGTACTCTATGAACTGATCACTGGTAATCAGTTCATAGAGTATGTTATGTAATACAATAGATTATTACACCAAACACTTTACTTGCTGAAAAAGATGTAAAATGTTTAGTGTTTTGTGAGCCTACAGCAGTTCCAGTTGGATAACTGATGTAAAAAGTGTTTTAGGCCGCGACTCCACTAGCCGTAAAAGGGCCGTAAAAGCTTTTAATCACG
This sequence comes from Centruroides vittatus, assembly GCF_030686945.1. Lineage (NCBI taxonomy): Eukaryota > Metazoa > Arthropoda > Arachnida > Scorpiones > Buthidae > Centruroides > Centruroides vittatus. The sequence continues at coordinate 369,949 of NW_027121458.1, read as the reverse complement.
TGACCATGATATTTTACGCCTGAGCAGATCGTAAAACCAACGTAAAAGCGAGTTGAGCAGTGTTCAACTCGCTTTTACGTTGGTTTTACGACCTGCTCTGGCGTAAAATATCATGGTCACATGATTAAAAGCTTTTACGGTGAGGGGTTTTACGGCTCTTTTATGGCTAGTGGAGTCGCGGCCTTACAGTTTATATATAGAAGAAAAAACAATTTTTTTTATCTTATCACTGAAATTTAACTATTATTTAAAGAGTTCCAACCTGTTTCAGCAACAATTTTTTTTTATTTATCTAACATTTTTGGCTAACTTGGAGATCATGAAGATTAGTTAAGGCTAAGTTAGCTGAAAACACTAGATAAATAAAAAATTATTGCTAGAATGGGCTGGAACTCTTTAAATTTACACTTCACTCCTGTTTAAGAAGCTTATTAAAAATTATGATTATTAAAAACAAGCAATTATTTATTGCGACATGTCACAATTCCAGGCTGTAATTTTTAATCATATTTTTAATTTATTTCATTTAAAATATATGCTCTTTATCTCAAATTAGTAGTGGCTTGCCCCTGTACATCATACTTCTCCATTAGCAATGGAGTCATGCCAATCATCTATCTAATTCCTTTCAGGGGAAAAGTTTTGAATTGAAATAATGTGACTTGCAATTTGCATCAGAGGTTCATATATAATCAATCAGGGCCTCCTGCCCCTAAGATTTTCATATCTGGTGTCGTCTTTCATCTGTCTAACTCTGTTGTCGAGATTAAGAAAAGACAGATAGACATACAACAATGAAAATTTACAGGTCTACAGTTTTTTTCAAATTGCAGCGCAATAAATTTTGAAATAGTCAAAATGCAATATATTGAGTAAATACCAAATAAATAAATAGGAATAGAAACTGTCTTTTTGGTTTTAAAGCACATGAAAATAAAGACAATAATGGGTTTAAAAGTGTAATTACAAGTGCTTTCAATGATAATACACAACCATCATCTTCAGGTAAATACAGAAAAAGGAATAGAACAAAACATTTTCAAAAACTGTCTTCATTCCATTCCTTTTGGAATACTCATTGTTATCAAACTTTTATAAATAGTTGCAACATATAAATAAATACTAATTTAATAATGCTGAAAAAATAAACATGATTTGCTGAAATTTCCACTTCAAACTACAAAATATGTTTAGCCATTTATCATTCCAATAAAACTAGTTAAAGTTTAATAAAAATAGATTAATAATTATGAATGTTTGTAATTACAGTAAACTCTTGATTTAAACAGACTAATTAGAGAAGGAGTGTCCACTACTGAGGAAAGTCCATTAAATTGAATGTTTTAAAAACATATTGGTAACTAATGTAAAATGTTCAAGATGTGGTAAATGTTGTTATAATGTATAAGTACGAATTAAATAATAATAATAAAATAATAAAATGTACCAGTACGTTGAGTAATTTACATTCATTGACTCATTAGTCCAATTTTTAAGCATGCACTATTAGCAAATACATGTTTAAATTTTTCCTTTAGGACAGAAATGTTTATCTGTTAAAATCTGAAGTCCATTAAATTGGAGTCTCTTAAATTAAGGATTTATTTTTTATGAATGTTAGAAAACTCTAGTAGACAGAATAGCACTGTCTAGGTTAAAAAGCAAATAAACTTTTAACATATTTTTCCCATTGGTTAATATCAACACACAAGAATTTTTTAAATACTTTTATATTTTTGTAAAATTACTGATTTTATATTTAAAAAGTAAATATCATAAAAAAAAAACTGTCTGAATGAACAGAGTACATTATAACAATCATTTCTCTCTCACAAAGCTTCTAACCTCAGGCACTTATTCCTCAAGAAATAGTTCCCTATAAAACTTTAAATTTGTAAGAAACAATGATGTGTTTCTAAATTATTTAATTGTCAGTGGTTAAATTAAAGGAATGAAACTTACAAATAAAAAAAAGGATATTTATATATATATATATACTGTAGATATATAATATATATATATATATTATATATATTATGTAGATTATATATATTAAATATATTATATTATATATATATATTATATATATATATATATGAAATAAATAAATAAATATATATATATGTTTTTGTATTTATTAACTACGTTTTCAATGATTGGTTGAATAACAATATGCACCACCTTCTTGTTCATTTTTCACAGTTAGTGTGACTGACATTAGCAATATAAGTAAAGAATTTAGTTGGAAATCGATTACATGAATTTAATTAATTGTTCAGGTAAATAAATATTTTAATCTCAATGTAAAACTTCTTCGATGTTTACTTATTTTCACTAAGTTTTTGACCAGTCATGTTACAAGAATGAGAAACCGCAGAAGGATACATTTTGCCCGGCAGAAAGAAAAAACAACCAAATCTCTTTTCCTAGCCATTCACTAGGTTAGAGTAAACAGAAAATGGAAGGACAATGCATGGTTATACAGTATTCAGGGTCATAACTGAAAGCATCTTAATTCCAATGTTTTTAACATTTATAATAACCGATCCCATTGTTTGATATTTATTTATTGTTTGATAAGTTATTAATTAAATGGCTATGATCTTAAGTTTGTTTGCATCATTTGGAATCTTGTTTCGTGTTGTATATGTTTTTGCCATCATTGTGAAGCTTGTCTAGTTGCATCAGCCCATTGTCTGGCTAGTCTTTGTTCTGGTGTCTCTTTCTGTCTCAATATTACTTGTCTAATTGCCTGTGCTTGAAGTCTTTAAAATTGTTGTTGTCCTGTCTCTGCCGTCCTAGCCACTTGTTTGTGGCAAGCATCAGGCAACTTTCCGAAAATACAACATCTCTTGGGTGACTTAAGAATTCAAAATATAAAACTTGTTTCTAAAGATGTCCTCACTTGTCTTAAAAGCAAACTATGACAGTAAGACAACTTATAGCCACATTCATGAATACATAGTAGTCTGTTTCATGAACTCTATAGATCACAAGGTGATATTTTTAAAAGGCATCTGAAAATATTTTGAAAAATAGCACTTGCAATTTCAGAAACTAACAGGTTCTAACAGGTTTTAAAAATATTTCAAAGAATTGTATACATAACTACCTTAAAAGTTTCATTTTATAGTCACTTTTTGTTGTTTGTGAATTTTATTCTCAAAAAGTTTTACACTAAGAATAAATATAACAACTATGAAAAGTATGCCTCATGGTCCTTTCCTACTATTAATTAATATTTATACAAGAGCACTAATTTGCACCCAAGGCAAGATTCATCAAAAGAGTAGTACATTCAAAATAATATAGAAATTTCTACTCATGATTTAACTTTGTTGAAAGAAACTTCTTAAATAAAATTAGAATGAAATGGAAATTGAGTTAAATTACAGCATCCCTTAATTTTGACAAGGAACTCATTAAAATAGCTAATTTTTTTCTTAAATATAAATAACAACCAAAATCAATTAATTAATTGATTAAAATTTATATAAATAACATCTATGTAAGATGTAAAATGACATCAAAACTGCAATAAAAATAAAAGTTTTTAAAAGAACTAATTTGCAAAATGGTGATATTAAACTAGGAAAATTTGTTACTACAGATAAAAATCACCTTCTTAATCCTAGCAATTTAATAAATGTGTTCTAAGATTAAGAAGGTGATTTTTGTTCATAACATGACTAATTTGATGGAAACAACTGTAAAAAAGAAATGAAACATGTAACACGATATTTTAAGATGGTTTGACTGAATTAATTCATTATTATTCCTCTGAAATAATTATTTCATTTTTCCACTTTTACAATGATGTACAATAATCATAGAAACACAATTTTAAATACATAATTAATATTAAAGTATTGACACAATTTTTATAATGTAAATTACATTATTAAAAATTAATAAAACAATATTTGTGGACATTTCTAGAAAAATGGCAATATATATTTATCCTTTACAAAATTTTTTAATTAGATAGCTAAGTATTAAATAATTATTTCCATTTTAAAAAGATGGTATAAGTGTACATCTCTTATCGAACCTGAACTAACAGTGAATAGTTCATCTCTTAATACTAACAACAAACATTTTAAAGCTAAAATTAGCAATATTTGCCAGATATAATCAGTCACTTTTATAACCACTTAAAAGGTGTTTTTTGGACAAATGTGTCCTTCGAATTTGACGCTCACCTGAGTTCAATAATTACTTAAAAGAAAATTAATTCTCAGATATTTTATTTAAATGCATTTTGGATCAGAATTCTCGCCGATCCCTCATCAGTAAAGGTACAATCTGCGATAGAACCTACACCGATATTTCGGACTCTTCAAAATATCACTTGTAATGTTGAACACTGCATCATAACATCATCTTGAAGTCATTTAAACATTGTTGGGTTTTGCAACTTTCTACAGTTTAAAATTTAAATCTATGTAAAGGCAGGTACGTATTCAGTACCGAATAATTATCTAGTCACCCCCTTTTATTCAGCACAATAAACTGACATAGAATGGGAAACAGCAGATACTGTATATTAGTCAAGAGTAAATTATCCACACTACTTAGTATTGGCCAAATGTTTGCCCAGCAAGTGGCACCACCTTAAACATAAAAGAGAAAGTAGGATAAACATTTCTTTAAAAAAAATCTATGTCCAGCTAAAAATAAAAATTTAATTTTACCACATAAATGATAATAACAATCACATAGTAAAATTTTATTATTAAAATTAAATAATAAATTCTAATAGAAGCAGTGTTGTTCTGCTACGGAAAGTAATTAGGCCTATAAGAGAACGACGAACGTAACAATCTCTACAAAAAGTATTGATTATTTTGTGTTTTCACAAGTCATTACAAAATCTTGTATACAAGCTTGATACAATGTATTGATTAAAAGAAGTTATACATTAGTTATCAAATGAATAATTTTAAGATGAGACTTCTTTAACAAAGGAAGTATTTAAATTAAATTGAAATTTAAATTCCAAATAAGTTCAATTATTATATTATTAAGTAAGTATAATATAATAATACAAATAAGTATTATTATATTATTAACTAAAAAATGCATTAGTTTGATTCTGTATCAAAATATTTATGAAATCAGATAATTTTTATGAGAAAAGATATCACATATTTTAACTTAAATTTTTAAAAAGTTTGATAGATTTTTAAATGGTAACAATATCTCCTTTCATATCATATAAATATGTTTTCTTTACATTTTGAATTTAGCGGTTTCTGTATAAGAAAAATTCATATCATTAACCGTGAACCAATATTTCAATTGCAAACTATTTTCAATACAATTAATGGGTTGTCGTCATCATGCTTTTAACAATACATATTTGATTTTTAAATATTCATTCTTTTCAGGGATGTAAACACAAAGGATGAAAAGGGTCGGCATTTTCCACACTAATACTCTTCCATTCCACTACTGCCCCACAAATTTAAAACTAAATATGCAAAAGAGGAATAAAACAGTTGACCACTGGATGAAACAGAAAACAGATCAGACTGAAATACTAGGCTACATGAACAGCAATGAGGTATAGAGGAATAAAATTTAATATCTGTTCTAATTCTGCCATTTATTTATTTTTTTATTGAGCACTGTCATACATATTACTGATTTGCATATGACATGCAATGAGTTGCCTTACCAATATGGCAGTTCTTTGTATAATAACATGTTGCTAGTGATCTTGGTTGTGTTATTTTACATAATCTACCTACCTATACTACATCTATACAAGCTATCAGAGAGATGGGTGATCCACACTCAGAAATTTCTAGTTACATCCTTGCTTTTGTATCATTTATTTTGTTCTGACTTCAACTTACCTGTTGTTTGATGCCTAAATAATGGCCCATTAATCTGGTTGAAAACATTTGCAATTAAAATATTAAACAACTGGTCAGTAATGCAATAAACCAACACAAAATATATTGAGGACTGTTAGATTTAAGTCATTTTCTACCAGGGGCCAATAAAACACACAAATTTTTACACGTAATTCTTTAACCACCAAAATAAATAAGCTAAACAACAAACTTGAAATAGAATTATATATATAAATAATTTTACACACACTTTAACATTATTCAATTACTGCAAAAATAATTGCAAGTTCTTTGAGATACATAACAAGACCAATAAACTGCTTTCCTTGAGTTCACATTAATTTACAAGTTACTCTCTAGACTTCTGGGCAGTTTATTTGCTATGTTATATAATTCAATCAACTAATTAAATCCTTTGCTTAACATTAGTATAAAAACATTTCCTTATCCTGAAATATTCTTATGATTCTATCAAATTTCAAAATTAATTATAAGAATAAAATTAGAAAGTGTACTCTATAGCTGCTGTGTTTAAGTCTGTCTCTTTCTTATCTTGAAAGATTAGTGACAAATATATTTTACTAGAAGAAAAGTTTGACATCTTAGAATTAAATTACTACTTGCACAACAGAAAAATTCACCAAAAGAACATTACTGTCAACACAATTTTTGTGCCTCTTTCTGCTCTTCACCAATGATTCATTATGTATAAACTAGGTTAAAAATCAAAACATTAAACATAATAAATATAAAAATTAAATAGAAAATATTAAGTTATTAACTGCGATTTGCAAGCCACATGCAGGTCTTCGAGAAGACACTTACTGCATCCCTGATATACAGTATTTAATCACAATTAAATACAAATATAAACAACCCAACAAAAACCCGATACATTTCCGATTCTTTTCTTCCAGTCTAATCTAAAATTATTTAATTAAATTATAATTACTAAATTTAATATGAGATGGCACCTAATGCCTCCCTCTTGAGTCAAATTTATTAGTAATTTATTATTATTATAGCCATTATATAGCACAATGTCATACAGCAGTTGTTGGTACTTTATCGTAATTAAATATACCACAATACACATCAATTACTTAAAATATAGTTTCAATAGAGACTGTGGCTCTTGTGTTTCTTATAGATGATATATGGTTCCTATCATGACAAGGTTTGGCCTGCTATAGTTTAAAATATTAAGCATAAAATCCAAAATTATAATGATAACTTTAATTTTGATTTCATTAGCAAAATGGCAAATAAACTACAGCTGCTGTGTAAACAAAACATAGCTCTGGCTTGACTGTGCAATCATTTTAAATGTAGGCCTGTATAATTATTTTTAGTCATCAAATTCATTTTACAGCAATAAAAAGAACAATGAATGTATATCTTATTAGGATAACAATTATTGCATCACACGTCTTACTCTAAATATCAAGAATTTATCAGCTTTCAAGATACAAATTCAAATAGGAGTGTCTAACAAGACATTCCTATATTAATTTGTATGTTACAAGATACTACATTATTTATTTCATCTTGATAAATGCTAATGTCAATTATAGCATAAATGTTGTTTTGGAAAAATTGCCTAGATAAATAAATAAAATATACAGCACACAAAGGATTTTTCACATTTTATAAAAACAAAAACCCTTACTGACTTTAGGTAAAGGAGAAGCAGTTTAATAAGCTTGTAATTACAAGTTAAAATTGACATGTAATCCACCTCATCACATAATATGCACCCACTTTTAAACTGCTTTTTAAACACACATCATTTGCAGGTTTAGTGTACAAAATTACAGTATCAGTTATTCATTGTAATATAAAAACTGATATGGAAAAGTGAATACCAGAATTTTGTTTGTCAAATTTTCAAGATAACAATATTGAAAATAACTCTGGTAAAGTAGTTTCTGCTTATTATCAGTTGTTCTAATGTTATTGTAATTAGCATACTCCAGAACATAAATGAAAATTCACTTATTACACTTGTGTTTGTAGTATTTTAGTTACAGTTATTATCTTCAAGCAAATAGGCATTTTTAAGCTTATTTTCATATTATTAACCTCAATGTGGACTGAAAAGTCACTCAATAATTATCAATCTTACCGATTATTTTAAACATTAAACACTTTAATCATTATTTGCTCAGTATACAGTTGTTTAACTCTTTAAATCCTAAAAGTTCCTTCTTCCTATGTACTGTACCTGAATACAAAATTCTTTTTACCTCTCAGGCTAGGATTTAGTGTGAACATTTGTAAAGAAAAACCAGTCAAACAACTTTGCCTTCAGCTGATTTTATCTCAGATGTATTAAGGCAATTTTGACTGATCTTGCATTTATAGAGTTAAACTGTGAGCATATAATTGAAGTTAGAAATGCCAACTGTTAAAAACAAATACAAAAAACAGCAAGAAAATTTCACTGGATAAATTACTATTAATTATAAATAATAATTATAATTAATAAATTTTAAAGCTATACATTTTTTAATTGTTTTAGCATGCCATAGTCAACAAAAAACCAGAATTTTCCCTAACTTAGTTTAAATAACCACACTATGATAGAAACCTTAAAATGCAGTTATTTTTACTTAAATTAATATTTTTCCATGCAACAGCTCAGAAATACTTTATTATGCAACATCTGCTGTAATTCTTTAACATGTCATAGAGGTTTCACATTATACTAAATGTTCCTGCGTTGCTTGATTATTTATAATTATCGGCATTGAATTTACTTTATAAATAGTAATTGGTTCTATGAGGTGGAATAAAATGCTGGAAGTTGCAAACACAATCCAATAAGAATCATAGCCAAATTCTTTTCTTTAAATATGATTAATTTCCATTTGTTGTACTTTCATTTTTTCCAAATATTGTAAACCAGCAGGTAGACCCGGCGTTGCTCGAGCAAAAGTAACGACAGTGAAGATTAAGATTATTATGTTATAGTCACAAAAGAAAAAGAGTAATTTTATCAACAAACTAAGTATTTCTAAAGACAGGTCGAATTAAAATTGAATGTTCTAATATTGTTCGATTTTCACGACGTGTTCTGATTATATCGTTCGATTTTCATTGAATGTTCTAAAGAAGAAAGGTCGAGAAAAACTGAACTAATCTGTTTAAATTTGAAAATTGAATATGTTCTAACATATTACTCTATTTCTTTTTTTTTCTCCAGCGCCCGTAAATCTTGCACGTCGCTTTCTCTTGTTCTCCATTGTTACTTAACACTTAACACTTATTGTTACTTAACACTTTGGTACTTAAATTTGGTACCCTGTGCACCAAATTTTAACTTTCAACTCCTAACCGTCTTAGCGAAAATTAAGATTATTACGTTACAGTCAACCTTACCCGTTTTCACAGAATGCAAGAATTGGGTTCCCCTGTTTCCAGACTAATTACAGAATTTTTAGATAGGTCTAAAAATATGTTCGATTTCCCGCAAAAACGAAAAAAACTGCATCTGCGTCTTGCACGTCGCTTTCTCTTAACACTTCCATTGTTGATGGAAGTGTTAAGCCTTAATCCTGTCCCTCTCCCCTGTGGAAGGAATTTCGAAAAATCCCTTCTTAGTGTGCGTTCTCGTGACGTACCCTAACTGTGTACCAAATTTCAACTTTCAACTCCTAACCGTTTGGGCTCTGCGCTGATTATTATTATTATCAACTCATCTCGATTATATATATAGATCTATATTCTCAGTGAGATTAAATAATATCTTATGCATGATATAAATAAAACAAATTTGCTTTGTTTACATTTACCAATTTAAATTTACACAATTCTTTCTATACTTCGCTGAAACTGCCATTAGACACAAAACTGCTCTATAGTTAGAGACATTGTACTCGTCAAACAATTAAACATCAGTAAAATTTCAATATAAATACAGCCTTACTTAGCAGCAGATTTACTAATGATATTTAGCCTTAAAAGTAATTTTCTAATCTTACTTAATTGTACTGTGAATGAGTACATGAAAATTCAAATTTTCCTTCTTTTCTGACTTACGGAAGCCTAAAAACTTCTGAACTCTAAACCATTTACTGAATGAAATAGAATTAGAATTAAAGGTTAAAAAACATATCAGTTTTTCTTAGAGAGAAACACTTTTTTTATTACATCATATTTATCCCTAAATGCATTTCGCCAGTACACTGGCCTCTTCAGTAGGGCTCCAAAATACACAATATGATTCAATTTGCCAATCACAATAACTATCCATTACAATCTCTTACTCCATGTTTACAGTTTATATATCTGACAAGGTTTACCTAGCATTCCACTGGCACCACACCATTATTTAAATTTACAGAGTTACTTTGCATAACAATTGCAAGGTGTTCTTTAAATTTTTGTTTTACAGTTATTTCTTTACACAATTTTTACTTCATTAACATTAATTTGACAATTATTAATATTACAATGCAAAAATACTAGGGAACTACTGACTTTAAACGTACTGCAGCGAGATGTTCCGATAGTCTGATCTTCAACTTCCATTTAGTCTCGCCAACGTAAAAATTTGGGACTCCGCACGTGCATTGTAATCTGTACACCACTCCTTCCTCTTCCAACAGATCCTTTTTTCCAATATAACCAATTTTCATCAGTTCAGATGGCTTGTTTTTTTGGATTGGAGCTAATTTTATTAAAGTTTCACTAAAAATTTTTTGATATTTCTCTATAAACCTTTAATATATGGAAACAATACATATTTTTTAATTTCTTGTTTTGTCTGTACTTTATATCTATTTACCACAAAGTCGTCATACCATTTTTTAACAGATTTCTTGGGTATCCATTTAACAAAAACTTATTATTTGCTGTCTTGACTTCCTTTTCTCTTACATTAGATTTTGTTCTTCTGGAAAGAATCTTACTAATTTCCATCAAATATATATTCCTCTTTTGATTTACTGGACAATATGATTTAAAATTTATAACTTTTTTAGCATTACACGGCTTTTCGTATTTACTATATTCAAGATGATTATTAAAACGTTCAATTGTTATAGCTAGATAATTTATTTTTTTAAATTTTTCAATTTCATGAGTGAATTTAAAATATGAATTAATCTTATTTGCTTGTTCCAGTATTTGATCAGGTGACATATGATAATTATATCGTCGACATACCTTGAAAAAAATTCTATTCCTGTTAATCTTTATAATGTTTTGTCCATATCTATCATAAATATTTCTGCTAGTTTTGGGCCGATAATATCCTTACATTCTCCTTAGGAAGTATTTCGTTAATTTCTGACTTTGAAATGGTACCTTCGTTTGACAATTTCTTTAGCTTTTTTGTTAACGTTTTTCTTATATCCTTTGTTGGATCTTGTTCTAGTTCTTCAAAGTTTCCTTTGGATATGAGTTCTTGTTTCTTTCTATCTAGGTCTTGTATAGTCAGTATTATTTTGTTGTGATTTATCTGCTCTAATTAAACAAAGATTGGACTTTTCAAGAAAATTTTGTTTAAGCTTTTTAACCTATTATATTTACCTATATATTTTTTGGCTTTATAATCCTTAATATATCCTTTATCTGTATTGAATTTCTTTAAATCTTCAGCAATTTTAATTCTAATTTCTTCTTTTTCATATTCACTTTTAAATATTGTATATTCTATATCTGCTACAGTATCTATTGTTTTGTCAAAGAAAGGTAAATTCATACTAATATCAAACGATAGAAAATGCATATAATCTTCTGGGATTTTCTTTGCAGATAAATTAATGACTAAACTTTTTTGCCGTTCTATTTTTTCATTCTCTGATGGATAATTAAATAATTTACTCAATTTATCGTCTTTATATTTTATGTATTTAATATTGTTATTAGTTCGTTTATAATTACTTCTATAATTTAACGTTTTTTTAATTTCTTTAATATTTTTAAGAATATAACTAATCATTTTACCTTTCTTTCTGATCACTGATTTTAGTATTAATCTTTCTATTTTCCATATCTCTTCTTTTCTAATATAATTCCTTATTGATTTCCTTAATTTAAGTGTTCTTGGATTGGTTTCTTCACGTAGATGGCACTTGAAAAATTGTATATCCTTAATATGTCTCTCTCTTCATTCCTGTAACCTTTTCAATTCGAATTTTCGTGTACTCACTCACAGTACAATTAAGTAAGATTAGCAAATTCCGATTCCATTGTTTTAAATATTTTAATTTATTTTTATAAAGTAATTTTCTTTTTTAATTGTAGATTCTGATAGGGGAACAAAATTACTTGGGAAAAAACAGTAAGGATAAATATCATATATGAACAATTTATAACATAAATCTCTTGATCCAGCAAAAGTTATAGAAAAACAAATACTTCCAGCCATCTCAAATGGCCATTATCAGGTTCTAGAATAAAAATGTAATTAAGATTTACTTTTACTACCATTTTAATTATGTTATTCTAGAACTTGATGTTGGTCATTGAAGAGCTGAAAATATTTGTTTTTCTGTAATCTTTGCTGGGTTAAAAAGGGTTCTGCTATAAATTAAAAGGAATAATTATACTTACACTTCAACCTTATTTGTTCAGAAATTATGCCTTAACAAACTTTTAAGGAATCAATAAACATAACTTTTGCACTTTACATTTGTTTGTTCATTGTTTTCACACGTAATGCCACATTAAGAATTTATGTTTGGTAATACTTTAGAGCAATTCCAAACTACAATTCTTATTATATTTCAATTACAAGTATCCATGCTCAAAGCAGGATTCAAACAAGCAGTCTGTAAAGCTAGAAACGACACCTTAACATATTCTTTCAAACTAGCAAATAACATAATAACTTATTATATAATTATGAAATTAAAAGATTCAAGTTACATTAATACAATTCTATTCCAATTGCCTTAAATAAGCAAAATACTCATAAGTTTTGATATTTGAAATGCATTTCCAACCTTCATTCAAACTCGTCTATTTTACTTCGTATTCCTTGTCCAAGTACATGCGATCCAGAAATCCATCTAGAGTTCTGCTGCCTATTAGCAAGCATTAAAATATCAAATAATTACCATAAGTTAAAAATAACGATTACAAAAGTTTAATGCAAAAAAATTCGAAAACAATTGTGTCCATGTGACAATCTAACAAAAACAAAAATTTATACAATTTATTTTGCAATTCATCAAACAAAATGCTTTTAATTTATTTTGTATTTGTAGATGTTTAAAACGCATTTAATTTACTTTCCAATCTTAATCTAGAAATTTTATAAAATTATTATTTTTTTCTTCAATTTGTAAAGAAATACAGAAGCCCTACCTTCGTAAATGTTCTTACAATAAATTTTTACAACACAGTTCAAGCCGATCGAGGCAGTTGGATCTTAGCACTGAAGACCATGTCCATAGGAGTAAAAAGTGTCAAAAGGAACCAATATTCTACACTTAACCCTTCACAAGCATAAAGTTTGTTAACATGCAATAGACTTAATGGAGTGTGTGGCATGATTCTGAATGTATTCTGGAAGTAGTCAGTGCAATAGCTTTTCTCATATTTTCTGAGCTTTTAGCCAACTGTAGTGAAGTGAAAAATAATTTATTTTTTGAGAAATAGTTCCAGATTTTTCACTTATATTTTATCCCATTTTTGAGTCTTCAAAATTTCAGATAAGCCGATTTCTAGAGAACTATCTCGCAAAGGTTCATAGGTACACCATTGGTTCCTTTGACTTTTTTACACCTACCAGCATGGTCTACAGTTCCGAAAAAAGTCCCAACCACCTTATTCAGAGTTAGAATCTTACCATTTTTCTTAACATCTACTTTACATTTTATTAACATGTGTAAAGTTGTTATTTTTATTTAAGTTAGTAATTAAATATATTTTGTTTCTTACAGTAAATGTTTAATCAGTTAATGTTACCCTAGGTATCGAGATGGCAGCTCGTCTCCGATTCCAGAAAAACAGAAGCAAGGAAACAGTGGGGACGCATGTTCTAACCTAACCTATTCTAATAATTATGGTAATTTATCAAAATAGTTTAGGTTAGGTTAGAACGTGCGTCCCCACTGTTTCCTTGCTTCTGTTTTTCTGGAATCGGAGACGAGCAGCCATCTCGATACCTAGGGTAACATTAACCGTTTAATCTGTTATTTATAAAAACAAAAAACTGCAGAATAATAGTACTGATTTAACATTCTGTTTACACAATTCACATTATATAACAGCTCAACAATGATCAATAAGAATTCCTCCCTCAAATTTAACCACCGATTTAACTAACTTAACTTCATATATAAAAATAAGCAGGAAATATACAATTAAACAGCCAAAACACAAACAATTCAACAACATAAATTGAATTTTCCCAGATATTTCCGGAATACGATTCCAATAAGTCTTTAATTAAATCGCCGACAAAATTTGAATCTCGAAGCAGGCTATGCCGCCATCTCGTATCAAAAGACACGTCAATTGCTATATATACACATTGCCGGTAAGCGGAGAAATCTATTCTAAAATCCGGACATCACAAAATAAAAATGTGCACAAATTACACAAGGCCGCACTTCAAACCGAAACACGTGCAACCTCGTCCAGCCGGTAATTCCGTACCGTTATTCGTAAACGCATTTACTGCAGAATTGTTTTAACGAGGATGCTATTAAAATTGGCATCTTACACGCAATAGCGTATTGCATCTACCGTCTTACCCTTACGCTCATTCCAACAACGAAGTCATCATCAATAATGCAAGATCATCATCATCCAAACTAAGCCTATTTACCTGTATATCTTGCTCAACTTTAACCATATTCCAATCATCACATTCCGCTTTGATATTCCTGCACACTTCCTCAAACTCCAACTCTTGCTTTATCTCGATATCATTATCCCAAACGGGTTCCTTCTTAATGCTAAAAGGCGCATCTTTATCGAATTCTGTAACGTTAAAAAAGCCATTAAGTAATCGAATGTTTTTTTTCTCCCTCCACGTGAGGAAATCGAATAATTAAATCAAAAATTAATCAATTTCATGCGCGAATCGGCATTTAATTATATACACTTACTATCTTTTGATTCGAAGTTCATCTCCTGTCTCCCTCTTACGAGCACTCTTTCTCATTCAAAATTAGGCAATGCTTTTAATGGATAGAAATTGTATGTAGTCCACGTCACGTGAATTAACTATTCTTTGTTAAATTAACGTTTTAAACACCAATTAATGCTTTGTTTCGCAAATAAAATATTTGAATTGCCACACGTGAAAGAGATAGCGCAATTCAACTCTATACACAGTTTTGGCGCCACCTGAAGGAAAAACATAAACATCACCTAAGCGAACGTAATGTGATTAATTTTTTCGGCAAATTTTAAATTATTTCTCCGTCGGTTATTTATCATATTTACCTTTCGACGATTCGATTGTGTTACATATTTTATAATCACACGTCGTACTTTAAGTTTAGTAACGTGCGTACGGCATCGTTACTCGTACTCGCTGAGCTAAATAAAAGATAGAATGAGGACACCCACTTGACCTACTTTCCAGCGGTACGGAAAATATTTGCACCGTAGATACCTACTTGCCGATATATCTTCGTTATTTTCTATCGCAGATTTAATAAATTATCTCTGCCGTCCTCCATGATTATTCCTATACATTTATTTTCCTTTTTTTAAATATATATATACACATATAAATAAATTTAATAATTACGAAACCAATTGCGTTAGTGCGTGATAACAATCGACGATCAATCGGATAAATTTTGTAAAAATAAATAATATTAAAATCTAACTTAAAACTTTGATCTAATAAAAATTCTTTCTTCAAATAAATATGTAAATAATAATATATTGTTATATACGAGAATTTCGTCTTTATAAATGAAAGATTTTTTTTTTCCTTTTTTCCTGATTTTTCGGTTTTGCCGAGATGGCAAAATTCCTTTTTATTTAGCCCAAAATGTTTTTCTCTAGCAGGAAAATCTGGTGTTTGATAAAGACGATACAAACCGCTGCATAATTTTTTGGAGCGGCCGTCCTGGTCGCCCGTGCGTAACGGCATCGTTTTAATTAGGAGCTTTCAATTACTAGGGTACGTCAGGGAAATTACACGTTTTCGTAACGATGCAATGGATGTTTCCTACATCATATCCGCATGACTCGAAGAAGTTTGTAAGTTCTTCGAGTCATGTATTATATTTATTATTCAAACCGCAGTCATCAATCGGAAAACATCCATATACACACATAAATAAGCCTATATACATACACACGTATTAAAATAACATGCTAAAAAATTAATTTTGTGTTAAATGGAGATTCGAAACAAAGAAAAGAATCATACTTTAAGTAGGAATTTCAGCGGTTTTACGTGAATTTATTTGAAATTCCAGCTTTGTACCGTGTTTATTTTCGTCTTAACGAATTTAAAACACTTCACATAATTATTTTAAAAAATGGAATGGAGATAGTAATAAGCCTCTCTCTCTCTCTCTTTGTATTTATTTTTATTTTTTCGAAAATAGATACGACGATTCTCTCATTTGACCTCTTAGCTAACTACTCGTCGTAAAAATAATCGTTTCTGGTAAATGCCTCGGCTCTACTCTTGCGTAATGGCCTTCTGTAATGATGTTCTTCTTAGATCATTCAAGATAAAGGTGATGTTAATTGTGAATCAGAAGCTAAACCGGATCCTTCTGATGAAACATGAACTTGTTATCCGAACCATCATCAGATTATATATATATATATACACTGTACTTAATGATCGAAGTTAGGATAATGAAAATGACGCATTACGCGGTTAAAAATTACACAAAATTATGTCATAAAAATATTAGTCGTGTTACTGGAAAAATACGTGTGTTCTCTCGGGTTTATTTCTGTTCAGTTACAACTTAGCCTAATATAAGAACAAACATTGGACGAACCCAGACATGGAGAAAATTTAAGCCAATCATCAGTACTTCGATTTTATCTTTTTAATGCAATATTACTGTTTATAAGTGTACCTTTACGGATAAGCCCGAGCCTCAATGAACTTGATACGAGTCTTGTTCGTACGGTTAAGTTAGTGCGCCCGAGGGAAATCGTTATTAGTAATTACCAATTCTGAAATAAAGTGATTAACTCCAGTTTGATAAGCAATACTAGAAAGCAATTGTGTTAAAATATTGATAAAGGAAGAAGAGAGAACTTCGACCATAAAATATTGTGAACAATTATGTCAAAAGTCCTTGACAAATCGATATAGTAGTAAACTCTGTCGAATTTTTTTAGCCGAAATGAATTACAAAATCCCGAGATCCAAGTTCCAGATTACATCCCATATCTTTATTTGCTACGAAAGCACTCTGACTAAAAGAAATAACACGAAAATGCTGGAGTCAAAGCCTAAAACGAGTTAGTAACCAGAAAAAAAATACTCTTAATTTTTATAAAACGAATATTAAAAATGTTAAAATTTATTAAATTATCTTGTAATTCCGAGTTTGTAATGATTAAATTAATAACAGACGCACCCAAAGAAGAACTAAACGTAAAATTGACAAGAAAATCAGTAACGCGGCGTCCATTAAGAAGATTTGACTTCGATTCCTACCCAAGATTAAAAATCGCATTATTGGAATCCATAACATTATAGAAATTTAAGTTAGGACCTGTATATAACATCTATTTCAAAAACAATTCTAGCATTAGCGTCACGTAGCAAGAATCAAAATATCGTCGTTATCCGTAAAATCAAGAATTAAGTCTATCGAGATGCTCAATAATGAGTATTCGTGTTTACAGAAATATCAATCGAAACAATTAAGTCTATAACGAACAGAAACAAAGCTTTATCAAATTTAAGCCTAAGTCTAGCAATAATAACTTACCAGAAACATAAATTTCCAACTCACCAAGCCGCCGAGATTCTATTAACGTCAAATCTTCAGATGATCTTCCATTTATTTTCTAAAACTTCAATCAACCAAAATTGGAAATCCAAAGATAAGAGTTTTTCATGGAAGCATCATCCACGTTTCTTACGGCAACAATATGATATAAAAATACCAAGTCAATAAAATTTTTAAATCAGCAAACTTAGAAGAGCCAAGATATCTTACATTCTAAGATATCTTGGCTTTTCCAAGAAAAACTTTTAAATTTAATAAGAAAAAATCTGAGCAGGATGCAGGGGGTAAAATTTCTAGTTTTACTCCATTTGACGATGGCTTTCTGGTGGTTCTTTTTTATCACCAGAAAACCATCGTCAAATGCCATCGATCTTATCAAACTACTATTCAATAAATAACAAGTTACCACCATCAATTAAGTAGTCAGCTCCCATACATAGACTTTTTTTTTCCTTAGCCCCTGTATAGAAAGGAACAGGATCCCTTTTTCCGAATTCTTGATCTCCAACTTAGGCCTAAATCATCAAAAACCCTGACCTGGAACACTTATCCTTCATTCGAATATCGTAGAAATTCTCAAATCTTTTTTTAAAGAGTTGGACTGTGAAAAAGTAAAGTCAATAAATTAAGAAAATTTCTATCAAAGTACTTACCAGTTAAAACTGCTTTTCATTTTTTTTTATGAAAGCACTAGAATGCGAAATTCTGATCATATTCAAATTAGAATATTTCATATTGAAGTGGGTGCTGGTGACATTTGGATCAGCTTGTAGATAACATTTTGGATGTGATTTGCATAATTTATGCTAATTTCAGTCTGAAGCAATCAAGAATATTAATATCTGTTAATCCTACCTGTACTCGGAATGGATGAATGTTTTATTGAAAGGAATGATAGAGGGCAAAAGGGGACGTGGAAGACCCAGTGGAATATCTCGACCAGTTATTACGGAAAAGGCCTTACCGACAGATAAAACAGCTAGCTAAGCGAAGAAAGCTGTAAGACTGCACACATCCATGTTTGCCCACTAACCATTGGTTGAGGGGGGAGAGAGAGAATCCTACCAATCATTAGCGTAGTATATATATATATATATATATATATATATATATATTTCTTTTTTAATTTTTTTCGCACTATAAACATTAAGAGGGCTTTTTCCGAGCCCATCGTGGATTCGGTTAGCCCACAATGGTGAAGGCCAAATGATGAGGTACCGAATCCGACATCTTCGGAATAGGTTTGATTCGGTGAAATACGGTAATGCAAAATATGAGCGATCTGCCAAGGAGGATGCCTCCCGGAGGACTTTCTATTGGAAACTGGCATTTAGATATTAGACACGTAAATTAAATCCAGAAAACTCCATGTTGGCCTGGCGCGAACCCACGACCAAACTACCAGTTTCAATAGTTTTATCCATTCGTCCACTGGTAAGCACTATCCTGGACAGATCATTCGGAAAAAAAAAAAAAAAAAAACAGTTGGAGTCGCTCGCTCAGGCCCGATTCCTTGTCTCCGGAGCGGTAGCCAGATGCTTTAACCATCTCGACCATCCGACCGTTCTCGTTCAGTTTGGACATGCCCACTGAGTTGGAGTCTTCAAACATATGAGAGACATCTTGTCTAAAGATACATTCAATGACAATGGGAGGGTCGTATTGCATATTAAATTATACTGCAGTACTTAAAAGACTAGCATCCAGAAGTACGACTATGCAGACGCGAGCGAGAGAGAATATGTGGCGAAAAGAGGTGATGACGTTTCACGTTCTCTGTTTCTCGTCTGTGTGGTCGTAATAATCGAGAGCGAGAAACATGAGATCGTGAAACC
Organism: Centruroides vittatus; assembly: GCF_030686945.1. NCBI lineage: Eukaryota > Metazoa > Arthropoda > Arachnida > Scorpiones > Buthidae > Centruroides > Centruroides vittatus. The sequence continues at coordinate 350,344 of NW_027121458.1, read as the reverse complement.
TCATTACCTCTTCTCGCTCACTCGCGTCTGCATAGCGGCTAGATAGTGAGATACGAGGCTCGACACATAGCAAACCAATACAAAAATTTCTGAGAATCTCGACTGAGACTGCATAAGAACTCTAATAGCACACCATTCTCACCATTTTAAGAAACGTATTATTGCTCGTTGTTGGGTTTATAAAAGGGAAAGAACAAAACAATAGGAAAGGTCCTTGCAGACTTCCAGCAGAAATTTGAACGACAGCCTCCTGTAAAAAAAAAGTTGTGGTGGAAGCACGAGATTTTGTAGCAGTTAGAGAAAAGGATAAAGCTAACACATTGTGGTTTGGGATATACCCAGTTCAGCAGAACGTTTTCGCGTTGATTTCCTGGACGATCTCGGCACTAACTCCTCGACTTCGCTGTTTTTTCACATCTGATGGAGGGTGTGCGGATTCTTCGAATATTCTTTGTGCTACCTGTTGTAAAAATCAAACACAGTCATGCTTCCATCAGAAAAGTGTTCCTTTTGGACGAGGCTGTTGTCCAAATCTATGTTGGAAGTCTGCCACACTTTTTCATTATTTCCCGTTGTTTCCCTTTCATAAACCCAACAACTAGCAATTACATGTTCTTCAATGATATATGTTAAAAAATGACTGAATCAAGTAACTATGTTCTCTCATCTAAAACAAACAAATGGAACATTAATTTTCAATTAACAATATATCCCGTCACCCTGTAGATTCACGAGTTATGAATTCTTATAAAGAAATAATTAGATTCTAATTAAAGAATCTTGATAAATTGTTCAAATTTTAAAAAACAAATTGAACAACAATGATTTTCAACTTGCCTTTCACACTACAGTTTTCTATTTCCTGATAATACCCAATAATATATTTAAGAATTAAGTATTGTAATTAAAATATATATATATAATTCCAGAACAGCATGACTGTCCCCATCGAAAACTATTCAGCTCTTAGGATTTCAAGATTAGAATCAATTTGTTAATAGCTACCATTGCTATTAAGTCATAGTCACCCTATTCAGAGAGATTTAACATTTTTCTGCTCCTAGTAACACCTTTTTGCCACAACTTTGATAACAATATATCTTAACATTAAAAAAAAATGTTTTACTCTTAAGACATAAATAAAATTATATTCATTGCCTTAAGTTATATTTATACTCCTGTAAGTGTTTTACAAAAAAGTAATTTGGTACATTAAAGTATTTGTCACTCCAGACTTCAGCTCACTTAGCCTTTTGTAAATCCACACTTGGACCATATTAAAATCATTTGTTATTCATAAGTATCTTTTTTAAGTCTCTACCCTGAAGGCACCAAAAGAGCCTTTTTTCCCAGGTCATAATGGGATGGCTGGTGATGAGACCGAGTACATCTGGGACATGCCACTCTCAAATTCCCGAGTTGCCTTCCTCGTTTGATCCCGGGTCCATAGAGCAGTAGGCCGATCGTCTTCCTTAACTGCCTCACTTGTCTATTTCGTGCAAAATAATGAGAATTATTGTCGATCGCTAGGAAATTTTAAATGACAAGCAGCGAGTAATCCAAAATCATTTACAGGGCATAAGAAAAAAATGATATAAACTGTCATCAAATGATTTTAAAATATTTCACATTTAAAATTCTGACCATAAGGTCTGAATGGCTATCGAGTGATGTCAAAAAGCATGCCACAGTTATTTAAACTGTCCAATATCACTTCAGAAATAATACCAGTTACTATCATTTCTAAATTGCAAAATATATTTATGGCCAGAATCAATTTTATCCATTACAATTGCTGGATCTGTTTGCAAAACCAATACCACAAGATCTAGATAAACCACATAAAACTGTCCCTCGTCATTACGGTTTTGGAAATCCCAGCCAAACCTGTAATGGGCTTGCAAACCCTTAGTGCCCCAGAATATTTTTTGCAACCAATTCAACAGTTTAATTAAAAATTTAGTGTTCATCAAAAACTTTCTTCATGTAGACAATTTTCCTTTAAAAATTGAGAGAATCTTATAAAAGTTATATTGCACTTCCACATAATTACCAGAACCAACACTAAACATATTAGAAAAGTATTGTTAAAGCTAAGATTACTTAAGGGAACTCATCATACACAAATACAGTGGATAAAATTTTCATTATGGAGTCTTCAAACATATGAGAGACATCTTGTCTAAAGATACATTCAATGACAATGGGAGGGTCGTATTGCATATTAAATTATACTGCAGTACTTAAAAGACTAGCATCCAATGTTTTTACATGTGGCATACCTTTAAATGTGCTACATGAACTGCTCCAGACCAATTAAATTACCAAACGTTTTACTCTTCATTCTTAATACTTGATACTTTGTAATGAAAACTTCATCCACATGAAATTATTTTAAACATTACACAAGTTGCTAAGACATCTGAACAAAACTCAAAACAATCATAAGTGTTGTTCTGTAATTACACAAAGCACAATTTCTTACGGAATATTTTAATTTTCAAATAAAAATTTCATATCGTACTTAACTTTATAAATCAAACACAAAGACCATGCAGAATACCTACAGAAAGAAATTTGAAATGGATAAGCTTGGATATTTTAAAATCCTTAATTTAAAAATAATGTTTCATAAACAAAAAAAATTAAACATTTCATAAGATTTATTTATTAATATAAAACAAACCTTGACTAGAAAGGAGCAACACATGGCACAAATCGAAATCACAGTTATACTTATATAAAAGTTATCTTTGTTTATTTATGCAATGCTTCATATTGCACAAGAGTTTCTTGTGTAATACTACATTTTTCTTCAAACGAATTTCATCTTGCAATCAAAGTCTAAATTTGAAAATCTAACAGGAACATTGTAAGAGATAGACAAATATTACGTTCTTAAATTTGATAAGGCAACAACTATTCGTGTTTTCCAAATTACACTTTATCATGGATTAGAATTAAATATATTAATAAAAATGGAAGGCATTTCAGTACTTTTTCTCCACTTAGATATTCTGAATTGAATTATCATCATACTAAATGGCCATGCTTTCCAAATTTTACATTATATAAACATTGTTTACATGTATATTTATCCATTTAATATATTTGACATCTGACAGAGAAACTTTTTAAATTTAGATTGGTTTTATACACTCATAAATGTGAAAAATGATCATATTTAACAAAATTAATGTTCTTCATTCAATTAACTCATTCCTCAAACATAATTTAAATTCAAATTGCTTTTCTTGGAATAAAAACATGTCAAAAGTCAAGCAACTTTGAGTGTATAGCCCATAAATGCTCATTTGGCAACAGGGTGCCTAGTCTCAAGTACCAATTCCTTCATTCAACAGGTTGGCACTATCTGACACTCCCTGTACATTCATGTATTACTCAAAACAGATTCTCTGGTTAACTTCCGATGATAATCCTCATTAATTTCCAATAATGAGCAAATAGCCCCAAAAATGTTTGGCTTTTCTGAAAACATTTTTGCTCCAAAAAATCAGTTAATTAAATCTATGATTTACAGTTTTAAGGGCAATAAATTATACATTGAAATTCCAGTAAATTCTGGTAAGTGCACCAAAAATTCTTCAATACACGCAAAAGAAAAATTTATATTAATGTATAAATTTAGCAACATTACACATTATATACACCCTATTATTAAAATTATCTCTGTAAGATCGATTTTCTACACTCCATTTCTGAAAATATCACAGAAGTATTTTTGTATTGTGTAATTTACAATTGTGACGATGCTGATATCATCACCATTCAATCATTACATGATTTTAATAAAGAAATTACCTTAAAAAGCATGCAATAGCAGATATAATATATTAAATATAGCTCTGATCTAGCAAATAGTATATTTTTCCGAACATCTCGTAGCCAATATCTACTGTTCTCACTCTTATCAATTCCGCAAAATATAGTTTTTCCTAAATCTTAAATTGAAATAGTTTAAAGAAAATATTGCAGATAAAATTTGTGCTCTATAACAACAAACATTAATTTTCTATTATTATTTATGGTTTTAACTGCCATAAATTGGATCATCATCTCATCTTGTCAATATTTACTTTATAAGTTTTATCATCATATAATTTATTTTTAACTATACTTTGGAGACGCTAAGATAGATTATTGAAAATAATTTTATGTCTTTCTTGGAACATATCTTCTAAATTCACACAGTTTTTGGTCCACAAAACTACATTTTTATCACAAAAGGTCTGTGAGGAACACTCGCAATTGCACTTCTTCGAGGTATAGTAAATTGTTACGTCTTAACCTATGGTAGAACAAAAGGATTCATTCAGAAATCACAATTTACTTGAGCTATGATTCGTCACATTTCTTTTCTTGCGATTTCATCATATAAATGACTTTCATGTGATTTCTTTGATGACCGTTTAATTCGGAAACGCTTTTGAAACTTTTCTCGCACATGTCGCAAGGAAATGGTCTCTCGCCTGTATGACACTTTTCGTGCCTTATCAAGTGTGATTTTCTTCTAAAATACTTTTTGCATATATTGCATTGGAATGGCTTTTCTCCCGAATGGCACAATAAATGACGTTTTAATAAGTGCTTATCCTTGAAATTCATATCGCACAAATCGCACTGGTAAGGCCTCTCTTCGGAATGTGTCTTAATGTGTCGATTCAGATATTTTTTATTTTTAAAGTTCTTAAAGCAAGTTTTGCATTCGAATGGCCGTTCGCCGGAATGTAGCTTCTCGTGCTGAAGCAGATTCGACCTCTGTCTAAAGCTTTTCTCACACAGATTACACTGAAAAGGTTTCACCTCGGAATGACATCTTTGATGTTCAATTAAAACAGACTTCAACTTAAAACTTTTTGGACAAAACCCGCACTCAAAAGGTCTTTCGTCTGTATGGCAATTCTGATGTCGTACTAAATGAGACTTTCTTCTAAATGCCTTTTCGCAGAGCTTGCACTGAAAAGGTTTTTCGTCAGTATGGCATTGTATGTGTCGCTTTAACGGATGCTTATCTTTAAAATTCATGTTGCAGATCTCGCATTGATAAGGTCGTTCGTTCGAATGAATTTTCATGTGTTGATTTAAATACCTGTGGTTTTTGAAATTCTTTTTGCACACTTCGCACTGGAAAGAACTTTCCTCAGAATGTAATTTTTCGTGCCTCGCCAAATTTGCTTTGTTCCCAAAATTCTTTTTGCAAAGAGTACATTGATAGATTGTGTCATAAAAATGGCATTTTTCATGATCCATTAATAGTAATTTTTCCGTAAAGGTTTCTGTGCAGAACTCACATTGATAAATTGTCCCCAAAGAATGATTTCGTACATGTTTAGAAAAGTAAGAAGGATCTTTGAAATTTTTATTGCAGATTTCGCAATGATAAGGCAACTCTGGAGAATGTCTCTTTACGTGGCGTCTTAAGTGCTTTTTATTTTTGAATCCTTTCCCACAGATTTCGCACGGATAGGGCCGTTCGTCAGCATGAGATTTCCGATGCTGAAACATAGCCGACCTCTCCGTAAATTTCAAATCGCAGAATTCACAAGGATAACACTTCACTTCAAAATGTTTTCTCTGATGTTTTTTTAAATTGTTTGGCCATTTAAAACTTTTTTCACATAAATTACACTGGTGGGTTCTTTCAAGAAAATGAGCTTTTAGATGTCGTTTTAAATATACCTTTTCTTTAAAATACTTTTTGCAGAGATCGCATTGAAAGGGTCTCTCCTGGGAATGTGTTTTTTTATGATTCCTTAAACGTTTCTCTTCCCTAAAATTCTTATTACATATTTGACACTGGAAAGGTTTCTCTGTAGAATGGCATTTCATATGTTGTTTTAAATTATATTTCTGTTTGAAACACTTTTTGCATATCTCGCACTGATAAGGTCTCTCTTTAGAATGGCTTTTCCTGTGAATGCTTAAAGCTGATCTAACTCTAAAACACTTGCCACAAAACTCACACTTGTGGGGCTTTTTTCCCGAATGGCACCTGCTATGAATGTTTAAATCCGACCATGTCCTATAACTCTTTTTACAAATCATACAGTCAAAAGGTCTTTCTTCAATGTGACATCTTTTATGACATTTTAAATTCGATCGCGACTTAAAACATTTTCCACAGACATCACAACTATAAGGTCTTTCATCAGAATGGCATTTTTTATGTTCCCCTAATTGTGCTCTTTCCATGAAACTTTTGCCACAAATATCACACTGATGCGGTCTTTCTCCACTGTGAAATTTCCTGTGTTTTATTAAATTAGACTTCCATTGGAAAATTTTCGGGCAGAGATGACAACGAAAACCTTGATCTTCTGTATGGCATGTCTGATGTTGTAATAAGTAAGTTTTAGCAGTAAATCGTTTTTCACACAACTCACACTGAAAAGGATGGTGTTCTAAATAGAGCTTTTCATCCGGGTCTTCCACTTTCAACACCGGCTTAAGCACTTCTCTGCTGCGATTTCCTCCAAAATGCACTTTAATATGCTCCAATAAATCAGACCTTAGAAGAAATTTCTCCCTGCAGATATTACAGCTGAAACTCTTTGTTCTAATTTGCATTATTCGATGACGTTTATAAAATAATTTATATGAATATCTTTTCATCCAAATTCTATGCCGAAACCTCCTTTTGAAATCGTTCCACGATGGTCTTTTCAACGTAACTTTTGTCCTGGCTCTCTTCTCGCAGAAGTCACAACGAACATGCTGCTCTCCTCCGTGAATAGACAGATGACTCTTTAAAGTATAATTCCAAATAAAATTCCTTTTACAGAATTTACATTCAAAATTTTGTTTCCCTAAATGTTCCTGTATATGAAGAATAAATTCTTGAACTGCAAAAAATTTCTTTTCACATATATTACAGGTAAAAATGTCTTTTATCATTCCACAAGCATTTTTTGTCCCTTGTTCTTCATTGATTTCAAATCCTGTAAAGATAATAATTTATATTAATTGATAACTTTAAAAATAAATTTAATTTATTTATAAACAATATAATATACTTAAAGAAATCTTAATTCAGTCTTTACTTTTTAACTCTTTTTTGCTACTAAGCCAGTACTTTTCGAATCCATTATGCATTCAACGAGGACTGGAATGGCAGACTAAATCTTGCCCAGGTCATCATCCTATTATTTATACACCCATGTTCAAAACTTCAGGATAAACATGATTGCTAACAGTTATAGCTAGAAAAAGTTGCCAAGCCTGATATTGTGAGTGCTGCACTGCAGTTCAAGGTAAACATATTCCATACTAACAGGTCTCTGCCTGGGTATCAGTAAGCACTTTTCATCCATTCTCCACATATGTCCAACTGGTGTATGTATCTTTTTCAACAAAGACTTATTTTTACTTCTTTGATTTGTAAAATCCTACACTGCTTATAGACAATTGCATTTGACATCAAGTAATATGATTTTTGCCATATTTCTCTGCATTCATCTACAGTTCTCTCTATCAGTGGTGCACTCAAGATTTAATCTTGGGGGAGCCGAGTTAAACAGGAATTTTATTGAATTCGTATTAAAATTTCTTTAATGCGAACTCAATAAAATTCCCACCTTATGTGACTGCTAATTCATGAGTAATATAGAACAGAACTTTAAACATAATATAAATAAAAAAATGAATTTTAAGTAGGAACATATTATTGGATAGTGTTCATTTCCATTTACTTACCTGGAGGGCCCTTTGGCCTACCCCTGAGTGCACCACTGTTCTCTATTCCTGTATAAATGTCATCCATTCTTAAGCTTTCAACATGTGTGTCATGATATATAATGTATATAATAAATACATATAAAATTAAAACTTAAATGTCAATGTAAATCCGTCTCTGTAAACCAAATAAGTCTGGTAGACGTATCTCACAGCAAATTCTGGTTAGCAAATTGTTTTTATATACGATAGAACATGTATATAAAAACAATTTGCTAACCAGAATACGTCTACCAGACTTATTTGGTTTACAGAGACGGATTTACATTGAAATCTACAATACAGCAAGCCGATTATATATTAAAACTTTAAATTTAATTTAAAAAGCAAAGAAATTAATTGTTAGAAATAAGGGTTATAATAATAATTTTGAATTTTTAAATAATAAATTAATAATGTTGATTTTAACCTAGAATGACATTAACTTATAAACAAATTGATAGATGATGTTCTAATTATTAGTTATGGGATAGCAATAATTTAATCTTTAATTAATTTCTAAAATATATAGATAATGGACAAACTCACAGTAAAGTTCTGGTGTGTAAAGATTATCAGTATAAATCCAAAGTCCAAAATTCTCACACTAAGCAAATATTTTAACCATTATATATTTTAACTCCAAACTATACACCTCTTGGTGCTCTTGGAACAAAATGAGGTTTACGAGTCTTTCAGAAAAAAAAAAAAAAAACTCCAAACTATGTCAATTTACATAATATTAACAATTTAAACTAATATATAACCATTTATGTTACAATTTATCTATATTTATCAAGTTAGCTAAACTATTTTATGTCTATCATCAGTTTGGCCAGCTACAAAGTGGAATGATGAGATCAAGACGGCAGAGATCAACATAACACACAAAACCACCAATGAGAATTCCCAAGGAGCCCTCAGAGCAACAGACTGATGCCTTTTTTGCATCAGCCTATCAAAATAACTGAAATAAACATATCTTTGTGATGTCCCATAACATAACTGTTTTTCTTGTTAATTTGTGTATTTAATAATACAGTCAAACCTATTTTTATGCGGTCTTTCTTTGTGCGATTTTTTATTTGTGTGGTTTCTTTTGTACGATTTTTTATTTGTGCGGTATAGTCGGCGACTAGTCTCGTGCGATTTGTCATGTCTCACGTTGACTTATTATAGCTAAATAAACTTATTATAGCATAAATGAACTTATTATAGTAATATTATTGCATGAATATGCAAAAAATGAAATAATTTATTTTTTAAGTCAACAAAACACCACCTGGACAAAAATATGTAAAACAGACGATAGACGAGACGATGCAGTCAAGTGTTGACATCTGTTGTCAATAAATTCTATTTCGTACGGTTTTGAGTTATTTTCTATGTGAGACTTTTTCTATGCGGTCCCTATTGACCGCATAAAAAAAAAATATTTTTTAAATTGTGTTGCGAAAACTATTTTTTATAGCCACTCGTGAAGTTTTGTGCGATTTGTTTTTTTATGCGGTCCCTATCCACTGCATAAAAACAGGTTTGACTGTATATAATAATATTATTTTCCCAATAATATTTTCCTAATAATTTTTTCTTGTTAATTTAAAATACCAAAATATCATTGCTATCTTCTCTTTTTTCTTTACTATTTTATTTTGTTATTGGCATCTTGTTACAACGCATTTATGTGTCATCAATGAAAATTCAACAACTTATTTGAATCATGTAATTTTTCACAGTGGAATTTATATTACGTCATCTGTTAAATTTGTGAAAGATAACAGTTGTTTACAATTGAAATTTGTAGTCCCAAAAAGAGTCAAAAATATCTCAAGAAGCAATAAAAAAGAGATAAAATCACACTAATATATCATTTGTACTTTTCCAGAATTAACTTTACTCACAGAACAAATGTTTTCGGCCAATTTACAATAATTCAGCACGCTGTTTTGTGAGTAAAGTTAGTGCTGGAAAAATACAAAAGCATATTTGTGTGATCTTATCCAAGAAATTCCAGCTTTTAAAAGATATTTGCAATAAAAAAGTTTTGAGCACAAGAGAAATATATTACATAATTCAAATTGCTTTTCTTTGAATAAAAACTTCTTTTTAAATTAACAATACTTTTGGACTGTGTCATTTTTGCAGGATTCAACAGGTGAAATAAAACTCTAGAGAATACACCAGTTTGCCGCTAATGATATCCCATTCCAAGATGACCATACTAAATAAAACAAAGGAAACGGTTGGTTGGTTGGTTGGTTAGTTGCAGTTTTTTGGTGCAAGGGCCACAAAGGCCAAGCTGCACCATGCTGAATGGTTAATTCACCAAACACTATATGAATATGTTATATAAAATAACAACAAAAAAAAAACAATAACAAGTATATACACAATTAAAACGAACAAACGACAAAACACAAAAAGGTAAAAAATAAATAGTTAAATTCCTTTGTACAAATTAGTGGCCCCTAAAAAGTCCAATACATTATACAGATTGGGCCTCTGGCCCAGAATCTCTGTCAAACGTCCTGTCCCAAGATACTGTCTATGCATTATCTCAAAGGCAGAGCAATCGAGCAGTATGTGTTTTATGGTAAGTGGACATTTGCAGTGCTGGCATACTGGCTGTTCATCGCCCCCCAAAAGATATTGATGAGTCAGCCGAGCACGTCCAATTCTCAAACGAGCAAAAATAACCCCAGATCTCCCGTCACAGGGCCGCTTATGCGTCCAATCCACCATCACAGGCCCGATCTCATGCAGGCCACTGTGGACCTGCGCATTCCACACATTCTGCCATCCCTCTGCCAGTCACCCTTTAATGACCAGCCTCAAGTCACCTCCTTCAACACGCATTGCATGCTGAGAAGGACCCGCCAACCTTGCAGCCGCATCAGCCCCTTCACTTCCCCCCACACCCACGTGGCCTGGGACCCAACAAGGAAGCATTTCTCTAACTGCTTTCCACAAACAGGTAAGTAAATAAGTATTGTTAAGCATGACAAGTATTGTAACAAATATGTCAACATGAAATAAGCATATGTAACGAGAACCAAAATGACAACAAAAGGAGATAAGAACTACAAGAAAAAATAAATAAATATCATTTCTTCATGCTAATTAATATACACAACTGTTCAGATAGAAGTATTAATAATTAGTTTTGGTCTTCTCTCCATAGCTCAATTAACTAGTGAAAAATTTTCATTTAAGCCTCGACATTCACAGAAGCATTTTTGTTAAATGGCTTTTAAATACATTTTTCTCAGTATTTATTATAATAGGCAAGTATAATAAGTATTAATTGTTATTAATTTATTATCTATTAGAAAATAAACTTTTTCATACCTGAAGGAAACTCTTTCGTGCAGTTTTCATAGACGTAATTTTTGGAATTTTCGTAACAGTTTTTGTATTCTAAAGAATCAGACTCTTTTTCGTACTGAAATTTTAAATATAAAAAGTTGTTATAAATTAATCAACAAAAATTTTATTTAAGAAATGATAAGAAGTTTTTCAAAATTAAAACTTCAAAAGCCAATAATATAACTAATGTTAATACAGTTTGCAAAATGATCCTTGACACACTAACATCCGAAGAGAGCAGGAGAAGCTTTCAACTCTCCAATACAAAGAAACAAAAAAAGTGACTGCTACGGTGAAGGAATGAGGAGGCATCACACTGAATGGCCACACATCCAAGCTCAAAGATGAGCTGGGATGTGTGGTCATTCCCACCTTATGTAACTGCTAATTCACGAGTAATATAGAATAGAACTTAGAATACAACATAAATAAAAAAATGAATTTTAATTAGGAAAATATTTTTGGAAAATTTACTAGTGTTCATTTCCATTTACTTACCTGGAGGGTATCAGGGCCCTCCAAGTAAGAGGGTACTTAATCTTATCTCTCCAGCACTTTGGCTGGTCAGTGCCAGAGAGATAAGATTCTTAAGCCATACGAGAGGCTTTTTCAGGATGCCATCAGCTCTGTTCCATTTTTATGGATGACACTAGGTCATATAGAACTAGGCTGGTTATAAATTTCCTCAAAGAGGAGAATGTCCAGGATGGAGTGGCCAGGTAGGTCTCTGGACCCAAACCTAATTAAGCATGTCTGGAATGTCATGGGAAGGACCATTGCAGCATGTCATCCCCTCCAAAGTACCACTATGAGCTAAAACCCCTTCTTGTGGAGGAGTGGGATTTATTGCCCAAGTCTTCTCCAGAACCTCAAACAGCATGACAGCTTATTGTGCTGTAAAGGGTTGTCACATTCCTTATTATCTTCTTCTTTCTTGGGATTTTCTGCCTCGTGTTTGAGAACTCTTGGTGATAAGTAAACATCTCCAGAAGTTAGTTACCGTATATCTCGGTGGATAAGACGACCTTCAGATAAGACAATGTATAAATTTTTGTCGAAGTTTTATAGTTTTAACATATATCTGCCCTATAAGACGACCCACAAACTATCAACGGCCTATGAATTTAGTTTAGATCAGCAATCATTATCTGAATAATAATACTGTATAGCATATATGGAATTATGTCCTATTTGTAATTTTTCGAATGAAAAAATTTTATTTTCTTGCATCTGGCAATTTTTGCAAACATTCGCACTAATTCGGGTAATGACCATGACTATTCTATTTTGTGCACATACCCTACTCTCTTCTAGTAAATAATTATGGTTTGTCTGTCTTTTTATAATGGTTTTAATTTATATAAATTTCAATCTAATTTTTTTGTATCTGTCCTATAAGACAACCCCGGATTTTCGGGGCCATTTTTTATGGTTCAACTATCGTCTTATCCGCCGAGATATACGGTAGTTAGTTTTTTGTTTTCATTTTGTACCACTGATTGGTCCTTGTAGCATGAAGTATCTGTATACCAAACTTTATTCCAATTTACCAAGTACTTTTCTGAATATCCTATAATCTGTTTGTTACCTTAATTTTGGATACTAGTATTATAAATAGTTATGAAAATGGTAATTTATGTATGATTTCTAGCACCTACACAGCCTAAGTTAATTCAATACAATAATATTCATCTCACTCCTTTAATGCACATACTACATAACAAGTGCTACCTACCTTAATACAGTTAATCAAAAGTTTCTATACTTAGGAATTCTTAACTTAATCACAATCGATATGCCACGATACCCTTTGTTCTAAAAAACAGAATAAAAAGACCATCCTCTCAGAAGGATCCGAAAGCTGTCACAAGATTGCCAAAAACACTTCAATTTTTCAAAACTTTTCAATGAGCATAGCAATGTCAGGTGTAGTGTGCATGCCACGAGCACATCATCTGTTAAATCTTTCTGGCAGGATACTCTCATACAATCTTCTTGGGATGTAGACATTTCAGTATGTTTGTCAAAGCAGCATTAGATTTTGCACGTTATCTAGATATCACTGTAAGTTACAGTGATATCTAATTAACATATAAGAAAATATCTAATGCTGCTTCAACAAACATAGTGAAGTTACATACCATCACTGGATGAGCATAATCATGATATATTCTGTTATATTATTTCATCTAAATCTAAGGCACCTGCTTGGCATTCTAAGAGATCTGGATTCAAGTTTGAGTATCAGAAATTTTCATGAAAGATCTATCTGCAATAAATTAGGTTCCATCTTTCACCACCCAAGTATTCTTGTTGTGGGCTTTGTTAAACCCATGACAGACATAAAAAAGTAGTCATAATAGGGCCAAAAGAATTATACATAATATTGAAAAAACAAAGTAATATATAAAAATACTGTTATTTTAAACTGTACAGAATTAAGAAATTCAACTTTATATAATTATATCTTTACTTGTAAAATAGGAAATATTTTAAATACCTTTTCATCATCTTTTTCTACTTTAATATTATTCAATTGAAGATATTCCCTATTTTCAATTCGAAACATATTTATTCCTTGGGAATTATGATTCAAATGTTGTAAATTTTCTTCACGATTCACAGAAAAATTTCCATTTTCATAAAATCCTTGATTGATGTTTTCATCTTGTATAAACTCTAAATTCGTCAATATACAGTGTAAGATTTAATGTGCAGGGTCTTCCAAAAAAAAAAATGTCATTTTTAAACTGTTGTAATTATGTTAATTATTATCCAAGAAATTTGTAATGCACAATAAAATATCGGAAAACTGTCTAAATGGCTCCTTTCACATTTATCCGTTACAATTTCTCAACGTGTGCACTTTATGTTGCATGGAAAGCATTTGATTAATACTCAAATTCTTCCTACATTTACTACAGCATATCTGTTGTCACTACTTCTGAAGCAGACAATTCTACAGCTCCCGTGTTGCTCAAAAATGAGAGATTCCAACCTTGTGAAGTGAAGAACACAAAACATCTTATCTGCTGTGGAGTTGCCATTTTCATTTATGCCCCTTTCTAGAGATAGTACACAAACTGTTCAAATGCAGACAGGAGATGAAACTCAGATAGTTATGCCATCAATTGGTGTACATCACACACTTCTTGGGTAATAATTATCATAATTACAGAATTTAAAGTGGTAGCATTCTTTTTGGAAAACCCTGTATAATGCATATTACATTGAACATTTAACAGAAGGTTAAAAATCAAAAGAATACCTTTACTACTTTCAATTATAATCAAATTATCTGGAGAATTTGAGTTTATGTGATTGACACTAGTAGAAATTTGATTTTCTTCACAATTTGTCAATGTTCCATTATTCCAATTTGATTCAGTACAGTTTTCCGTACGATAAGAACAATCGCCGTTGCCGTTTAGAAGATCAATCTTCTCGGCATTTGAAACCTGTTAAGTTCGATAAAAATTACTTCTATAATTCAATTACAATTATTAATTTACTAATAAATTCTCTGAATAAACTCAATGTTTTCAAGAAATATTCTCATCTAGGTCACAATAATTTTCCCAAAGTCTGCCACTTAGGAAACCCCATAATAAAATCTGGACTATTGAATTTTCACAAGTACTAGCAATCTCTAGGACTTCAACTTTGGATGAGTACAGGATTCTATATCATATGGTGAATGCTGGAACCAGCCAAAAACTACCCTTGTATATCTCCAAGCAGTGGAGTAGCGAACATAACTGGCGCCCGGGGCATGACACTTTATTGGCACCCCTGCCCCCTCCGGAAACATATAGTTTGTCTTAAAGACCATTTGGGCACCCCTCAAAAGCAAGATTACAAAATTTAAGCTATTAATTATGGAAATTTCATTATTCAATTGAGAAAAGTTTTATATCAGACACTATTAATTATTATTAAAGTTGGAAGAATTTTTTTTTAAGTTATAATCTTTAAATGTCATCAATGATTATTAATGTTTGGCATATTCCTTGCTTTAATAAGTTTGATCATTTCAACTTTTAAATTTGTTTGGCTCACAAGAAAAGTATTTGGAGGTAATAGAAATCTCAAACAACTCTACGAAAACCCGATACATTGTATTGGTAGTACAATGTATCGAGTATTGGTAATATTGTATTACCAATACCAAAGCCAACCACGGCAGTGGTTGGCTTTGGCAAGAGAAATCTCAAAAACGTTCATCAAAATCTAATATAGGACTTCTTTTAGGATTGTTTGGGACTTTTAATTAATTTAAAACAACTATTTAAACTCTTATATCAAATATTCAAAATATAATAGGAAAATAATCATCTAATGATCAGTTTGTTCCAACAAGTACCGTACGACTTTCATTCTAATGCAATTAGAGCACTGGCACTCATTTCTAAATGAGACTTAAAAATAACAAAGTTTATAAGTGAAATAATGCTTAATAGAGTCTAACTTACAATGTCAGATATGATAATACTTGTAGAATCTTCATCATCGTTATTTTGTAAAATCAGTTTGTTTCCCGAGCTGTCATTGAAGCTAATGATACACATTTCTTCTTGTTCTTGAAAGGAACTTTCAGGTAGCTGGTGAAATAAAAATTCAGATAAAACATTAATAATAAGCTATAAAAAAATCTGAATTATTTTAGATAAATATTAACTATATAAGCTATTATATTTGGGGCCGGATTTAGACTTGTACAAACCTTACATTATAATGTATAAAGAGCTTTCTATCTAATAAATTTAAATTATATATGTAAATACAAGAGTCTTAGTCTTTGTACAGACTTCAGTCTCGCTTCAGACCAACATTAAATAGTTTAATTACTTTTTTCCAAGCTTCTTCAATAATTTTAAATTATTAGTAGATTAACTGTATTTGGCTAGCACCCAATAATCAGTTTGAAGAAAAAACCTAGCACACTAAAAGAATAAACAAACAGAGAAGCAGTAGAAAGTGCAGAATGGAGAAAACCCATTGAGGCAAATATCAACTTCTGGAGATCAGCCAGTAGAGAGGAAATCAAATTATGGCATTGGGTAAGAAATGGAAGTGAACTAGACCATCAGAGATAGTATAAATGAAAGTAGATAAAGATTTGGACACTTGAATGAATGAAGAGACACTACTAAAAATACTATCTGAACAGAATGCCAAGGGAAATAAAAAGGAAGGACCACAGAGAAAATGAAGTAAGCGAAGTGCTAAACAAAAGAGACTGAGAAAGGATGATGATTTAGACAGAACAATGGAGAAAAAAGCTGAAAGACATCTTCAGTGAATGATGATGATATCATTCACTTGGTTAATAAAGAAAGAAATCATTGAGAAAAATTATTGTAACAAAGATTTTAGATACAAGTAAATAGGTAGTCAACCAATGTTCAAAGGATTCAAAAATTAAGCTGACAGAGGATTGCAATCTATGTAGAATTGATTTCATTTCTGTTAATTTTTATTTAATTAATTAATTATTATATAATATCCTATGCCTGTTCATCTGCATTAATTGTTTTTTTTATTTGTGTAACACATGTTTTTCTATAGCAATAATTTTCAGATTGAAATTTTCCTTAAATCTTTATTTCTTCAAGTAATTATTATAATAAAGCAGTAAAAACTAGAGAAAGACAAAACTATACCTTATATCATTCCAGCAAGTAAGGTTTAATGAGTCAAACTTGTTTTCAATTCAGTTTAATGGATCTTCTTCAGTTGATGAACATTCAAGAAACGTAATACAGTATTTAAATACAAGTGTGAAAAAATAAGTAAAATCATTATAAAATTGGATGTTTACATTAAAGTAATAATATAAAACAACATATTAAAATAAGCTAGAGTTTGTGTAACGATTTCCATGCGGCGGGTGATTCTGCATCCCAATAATTAACACAATCCTGGCTTCTATTTGCTTTTATGTACTCACGTTGCTTATAGGCCTAACAAGCTTAGCACATTCCCAGATGACTTTCATGTTAAGATTCATTAGTGAATGCCAATAGAGTAGTGTTGCTCAAACTGATATCCACCGATTGACTATTTATGTTCCTTAATTCTACTAGGGAGGTTCCGCCTATACAAGATGAAGGAGGACAACATATGAAAAAAAAAATGAGACTAACATTAAGGTAATTCCCTGCCTTATGTAGGATACAAAAGACAATTGCAGACAATAATCTGAGCTATGCTTTTAAATGCAACTCCAGTTTTCAAACTTTGCTTAGTAGCAAACCTCCGTAGAATAAATCCCAGAGGATCCTTCTGGTTCCTCTAGCATTTATTCTATACTTATACAGGACAACCAGTTCAACAAAGAAGTGAATACATTGATGCAACCTTCCTATAGAAGGATAAAGGAACATAAATGGTCAGTGGATAAAGGTCACCGCTCCGTCGGCATTCACGAATAAATCTAACATAAAAGTCGTCCGAAACTGTGCTAAGATTATTAGACCTATGAATGACACAAATAGTTAGATTACATTTCTAAGAGTATGTTAATTACTGGGATGCAAACTCGTACACAGCCCGGAAATTGTTATACAAACTGTAGATCATTTTAAATATTTTGTTTCCTATTACTTTATTTTAATGTTAACATCCAATTATGATTGTTTACCCATTTTCTCATACTTTTATATTTGAATACCTATTCTTTTTCTCCAATGTTTTAAAATTTAAATTTTCTATGCTCCTTCAAATTTCTGTTATGGTAGCTGTTTATTCGTTCTACAAATGTATGTCTCTTTAATCTGAAAAAACAATTCCGGTAGACTATCTTACAGCCTTTAGGTCAGGAACATCCTGGGGAAAACCTTTTTTTGGTACGATAAAATAGTTTTTTATGTCAGAAGATATAATCTACACACGTTATATTGTTATATTACTGATTGTTTTTTTTAATTTCTTTGGTATAGCACTGAAGAGGAGCTTAAAGATAAAATAAGCACGAAATGCATAGGTAACCCGTATCTTCAATAAAGGATGTTCCTGACCTAAAGGCTGTAAGATAGCCAACCGGAATTCTTTTTTCGTATTAAAGAGAGATACATTTGTAGTTTCTATGTTGCATTCCCCTTCTGTGTTAAGCAACTGAAGATGATCTAATAAACTAGATCGGAAGTGTTTTTGGCTCATTAAATTTTGCTTGTTGGAGTAATATAAGGTGTAGTTTTGTGTCAAAGTTCTCCAGTTTCTACTGTTGTTTATTATAATAATTTATTTCTAAAATTAATTAAGTTAGAATTAAATGTTAAAAAAATTTAATATTTGAATAATATCTATTAAGCAAAATGCCCTTAACATGTTAATGTGTTTGTTCTAACTATGAAATGATTAAAACCTTTAATAAATAAAGAACACGTGAGAGATTTTTTTTATAATAGTTTTCCTTTAATTTCGTTCTCTTTCTGCCCTACTGGCATCAAGAGGTTCTTTTCTTCCATACTCATTGTGTGTTCAACCAGTCCACAATGGGGCACCCAGATGATAAGGAATAGGTCCAAACATATCGAGACACACAAAATCTCGGGGAGTTGCTTGTCCAGATTTGGTCCGGGATCCCTCAGAGTGGAAGATAGGTGCCTCGGTCTTGCAGTTGTCGAGATTTTTAGATCAATATTGCACCATACTAAAATCTTTTAAAACACTAACTTGTAAATACAATACAAATTCTAGTTGAATTCAACACACATAATATTATTGTCTTATAATTACAAATCCTCATAACTCCAAAACACCAAATTATACTAGTCTTTTTTATGCTCTTTCCTGTTTAAATACTAAGTAATTTTGCCTAGAGGTAGATATTATTTATATTTGTATACATACACCATGCCAAGTAAAGCAATAACTGGCTGAATGTAATGGAAGGCCTATTATGTGGACAACATAAATGTCCACTCTGTGTCAATTCTTTCCTCTCAGAACTTTCTAAATTAAATATTAATTTATTTATAATTATTAAGTTTATCGAGAGACGGTGCCTAATGCCTACCACTGCAAAATATTTAATTATTAAACAGTTTCCGTATTACATAGCCCAATGCAGTCCGACAGATTATTTGGCCTTAATCAAAAATCAAGTTAAACGATGCTTATATCTGTAGTCATCTTTTAATACTAAATAGACCTTAAACAATACCCATTTCAATAAATTTAGACAGCAAATACACATCATTTAAGGTAAAAATAACACAATAATAAATTAAAACATGAAAACAATAAAATACGTGAATACTTTATAACAAAATGAAAATTACATTACTGGTTTCACTCTCTTGACTTCATCATCTTAAACATGGCCACTGGATCTGCCACACACATACTGATATCATACTGTACAATAAGTTCCTTTATCATCTCAATCATTAAAACTACAACCTTTCTTTAGATTTCATTTGTTTCCACAGTCTTCTTGGATGCCATGGTTAATAGGTAGGATTATATATATATAATCAAAAATAAAGCAAAAAGGCATCAAAAACACATGACAGTAATGTAAGAGACGCAAGGGCGAGAGACAACTTGGATGCACAACAGATAACGTTTACACAGTGAGCGCATGTTATCACCGTATGCGCAGTTTAGATTCCTCTCAAATTCAGAATCCAAACTCAGGAATATTACAGGTTAAAATCATATAAAGTACTGCTTCAATTCTTGTTGTAATTTACCACTGGCCAAACATCAGATTAGTTTAAAGTACTATGCATTAATATAATTTAATTTATTCTATTTATAAAAGAATATCGTTAATGATATTTACCTGCATTACTTCATTAATTTTAATATTATAATTATCTCCATTTTCAACTCTGATATTTTCACTCTCTACTTCAAAATCTAATTCTAAATTAATGTCACGATTAACGTCGGGATCGCTATCCCATACTGGTTCCTTTTTAATTGTAATTTCTGTTACTTCAATACCTAGATGAAAAGTTAAGTATTTTAATAATAAAAAAATAAAATTTATTGTAATAGTCTCTCTTAGCATCTAAGCATCAAATAATATATTCTTAGCAGAAATTAAATTCTATTAAAATAATTATTCGATTTTACATTATACATTTTTAAAACAAGAAATTGGAAAATAATTGATTGTGGAAATGATTTTTTCAAACTCGTGACTTACAAATCTGTTTTCAATACATACGAGGATATTTTTATTCAGACCAATACACAAATAAACACACATCAAACCCGATAATCTTACTCCATTACATCATCAACTGCCGTAAATAATCGGGCTATAAACGATTAAAGATTATAAATAAATTTGGCACTTGAGGTAGGCGTTAGGAGCCATTTCTTATTAAAATTAATAATTATAATAATTTAAATAAATTTAGATTAAACTGGAAGAAAAGAATCGGCCCGAAGCGGGACTCGAACCCGGAACTCCTGCTTACCGTGCGGTCACGCTATCCAGACCTTCAGTCCGATCTCCTCTTCCAGTAGCGGGAGTAGCAGGTTGAAGTCCCGCTTAGGGCCGATTCTTTTCTTCCAGTTTAATTTAAATTTATTTAAATTATTATAATTATTAATTTTAATAAGAAATGGCGCCTAACGCCTACCTCAAGTGCCAAATTTATTTATAATCTTTAATCGTTTATAGCCAGATTATTTACGGCAGTTGATGACGTAATGGAGACCAATACATATTACATAAAGTATTTGGATGTATGTATCAAAACAGTCTATGTACTGGAGAATACAAATTTCTATCATCTCATGCGTTTTCAGATTATAAAACCCATCGTCAGAAGAAAGACACGATCAAAACATTTATATTTATATAAACAAAACATGATAACTGGTTTTATAATCTAAAAATATTTAGGATAGAAAACTACATGGTTGATATATGCAGGATATTCCTCTTGAACATCCCTAGTTTTAAACTGTTCTGTAAAATCTTCAGATAGCGAATAAAATAAGTTAGAGAATGTTGATCAATACTCCAAATTTCGTGTGCATACACTTCAAAGGGCTGCTGCTGCTGCTGCACAGTGGCAATCCGGATCTCACCTGTCACAAGGTCTAGATCACCAGGGTCCATTTCTTGGTCCACCTGATCACCTGACATCATCTATTTGGACTTTTTTCTTTGTGGACATCTCAACGATCCCATGTATGCAACAAAGTGCCAGACATGAGAGTCCTATGTACAAGAACTGCAAATGCCATTAACAGCATGATTCCTAACATGCTAGCTATATCTGAAAGCATGTTGCATCCTGACATATTTGCCACATCAGGAACATATGTGTAAACATACTCATTTAATCTTAGTAACTAACTTATTCAGATGTACTTTCTATTGCCATTGTCTACAGTCAGCGCCGGATTAAGCCTCTAGCGGGCCCTAGACAAAATTTAAATTGGGGCCCCATTTAAATAAGTTGCTTCTAAACAAATCTTATATAATGTGACATTAGCGTAGCTAGCATCGATGACACCCGGTGCGGATATCGTGGTGTCACCCCAAGTCACACCGTAGGGTCACCCTTTTTAACTCTTTTATAAAACACAATTGAATTGTAATATCTTCGCACTCGACTTGAACGCTATATCGAATATGCGATGTCGCGACGTATAGGTGTAGATTTAGAAAATAAATAAGAACCATTCATACATCGGTACTACCACGAGACGCGGACCTAGGAATATTTCTAGATGGCGCGAGATCCCGTGGCGTTACTTTTTTGACCCACGGGAGGCTGTTGACCTTTTTTTTTTTTTTTTTTTTTCTAGGCAATGGCTAGTCGAGAGCAGCTTAGTAAGAAAAAAATTGTTAAGTACAGCATTTTCTGTCCTATCGAATTTCTTAAATTTAACTCATTTTCAAACAGAGAAATCTTCTGCACTGAAGCCAGGCCCCTCCGACTTACGGGCCCTAGACATTTGCCTTCTTTGCCTATTCAATAATCCGGCCCTGTCTACAGTAGCAGTTCTTAACCAGTTTCCACAGAACACAGGTGTTCCTCAAACCTGCCTCAAGTGAAAGAAAAAAGATTTTAGAACTTTTATTGCAAATTTATTCCAATTGCCATATTTGCAGACAATTCCATGTTTCATTATATTCTAATACACTAAAGTTAATATATTAGTTGATTGCTTCATTGTTTCCTGATAATCGCTTATAAATTTTTGAATATATTGATGCTAATGCTCCATGTAATGAAAATTATATAAATGGTGTTCTGCGGCCTCAGAAATGTTGGGAACCACTGGTCTACAGTACTCTACTCGTGTTTATTTTCTAAAAATTAATACACAAAACTAGGGATGTTTGAGAGAAACATCCTCTATTCACCAATGAAGTAGATGGTTTTGATATATTTTTCTGATTGGAACAGCTAAATATTTGAATGTCTAGCTATAAATAAAACACTTTAATTGCAAAAAATCAATAATTCATCAATCTGTCTTTGGTATTAATGACTACAGCAACTCTTCTAGGCATGCTTCCACTAAATGCTAGTAAATATATTCTGAATATTATTCCATTCCTCTAGTAAAACTCCTATCAGAGTTCCATAGAGGAGGATTCTACTAGCAAAAGCTTGTCTTGAAGATATTCAATTGAATTTGGATCTAAACTCAATCAAACATCTTCAGGAGACACATCCATTCTCACCTTTTCAATTTTATCATCCTTAATTTTAACATATATCAGAATAAAGATATTATATGTAATCTATAACAAATGTTACACTGATAAAAATAAACTTTTTAAATGTAACCTACTTCAATAAACTATATTAAAACGTCTACATCCAACAACAACGGGGTGAAGTCAACAACGTACCTTGAACCTGTTACTGGTGAGTGACACAAAGAATAAAGTACATCGCAACATTTTCGAACAGTTTAAAGTTCTTCCTCGGGTGATAGACAGAATAACCGATGGAACACGTAATAAACAGAACACGGAGATTTGAAAATTAGATCGAATCCATGTCTCGTGAAATCGTTACGTTGGCCATGCGCATTCGTGTCCATTATATTAGAATGCATTTTATAACGAAATACAAGCTCTTCCAAAAAGAATGCTACCATTTTAAATTATTGTTATTATGTTAACATTTATCCAAGAATATACATTAAAACATTAGAAAACTGTCCGAGTTTCACATTCGCTCATTACAATGGTGCACTTCATGCCACATGGCACACATCAAACTGATACTCAAATTCATTCTATATCTGCTATAGCATATCTATTGTCACTCCTTACACTCGGTCTTAATTTTACGGCTCCTGTAGATTTACTCATAATGACTGATTGTCACTTTTCAAACTGCAGAACACAAAACACCTTCTCTGCCACAGAGTCGCCATTTTTGTTTATGGTGCATCCCAGAGGTAGTAGACAAGACGTTTGAATGAAGTTAGGAAATGAAACTCGGATGAAGAATATAGTTATTTTGCATTACCAGTTCAGACATTATACAAAATTTATTGTCTGAACTGGTAATGCAAATTTAATGTCTGTTTGTGTGTGCCATTGTGACATGAAAACCTGAAACAATGATAAGAAATAACTGTAACGCAGACTATCACAACTAACAAGTAACAAGAGTACATAAGGCTTTTTGGCTCGTGAAAAAATTTTGGAATACCAAACTCTATCTGCGATTATATTTGGCATATATATATACTTTCCATTAAGAGATTGTCGGCAATAATAACAATTAGAAGTAGACTACCAGTCCACCAAACTGCTGTCAAAATTTTACTATCGAAACGATGAATTGCATCCACGTCAAAAACTCTAATCAGCCAGTTACACCAATTAAGTTTTTACAATAAATCTGTTCGGCACACTGTTAACTGTAATCAATTTCTAATGTAATAATTCAACTTACAGCATTTTAGGATATAAAATGCCACAGAATAAATTTGCATCACTGGCACATTTATGCAAGCTGTTTGATGTGTTTGAATAAAAATGACATGGCAATCTGCAAGTAACTATGCAACTACTGTTACACGTTGCCAGATCTAAGACTAATTCCATTTTAGATTTTTTTAGTAGTAAAATATAGTTCCTGAACTATTGTTGAATAAAGTAAAATCTGAAAAGACAGTTATTTTAGCTGCTATAATTTAGCATGATCTAAATGTTTTGAGCTGTGGCTATATTAGATGACTGTTTAATCTAGTTAATATGGATAAAACTTCTCTCTAATTCAAATGCCTGTAACTCGAATATTTCTTTAACTTGAAGAAGATGAAGCACTTGATCGGTCTCAATGGAATAGCATAGGAATTTAACGTCTGCAACTTGAATTTCAATATCTCAAATTTTCTCCAAGTCGAATGTTCTCGTGGTCACCCAGCACTGATTTATATTACTTTCAACTTCCCCAATCTCAAATTTTAATATTAATTCTACCCAAAGTGATCCAAATTATTGAATTTATACAAAATTTTCAGATAGTTCTATCTATCCATTTGCATAAAACATTCCAGTCTGAAGTGAAAGGACCTCTCACTTTATCTCAACAAGATGCACCTGCAAAACTGTTCAATTCCATTAGTTACATTGAGCGTATTGCTGAAACATGTTACATGGGCTGTTTAAAACCAAAAACACTATCAAAAATTATTTATATAATTTTTGATAGTTTGTTGTTTTCTAACGCAAAGTTCTTTTCCTGTCCCTTGGAACTTCAAGTTAGAGAAGTTTAACTGTATACGAATTTAGGACATAATTTCCGAGAGTACAATAGAAACAGCAGATTTCTTTTACAATTTCTTTACCTTTCTAACTACAGTTTTCTTGTAATGTCAATTATTTTAAAAATAAACAGTTAAAGTTTTCTTAGATGCAAGTTAAGGTTGAGCCAGCGCCAACGAAACAGCCTGGATACATCAAGGCTTTGCAATTTGTCACTCGTTCGCTCGATTACGGCACGCTTAAATACGGGAAATTTCTATTTGTATTATAGCTTCGACCAGGCTCACAATTCAAAAAGTATTCTCATAAATGCCTAAATAATATCATTCAAAAGCTGGACAATTTATCTACTCAGTCAGCAGGAGCAGGTCTGTCCAAATTTACATGAAAAATTAAACTCTTGCTGGTTAAAATAAAAGGTTTCTTGGTGAGTAGATAAATGTCTGAAAGATTTAAAAAATTATCTGAAAAAAAAAATATTAAATAGTATGATGCTGTATATCAAATTATCAACATGTTAAACCCCATTTTTACATACAAAATAGAAAATTGTGATAATAAATAGGATCAGCTGATTCCGAGCCTTTATAATTATTAAAATTTATATATATTTTTAGCATAAATAATGATGACTATTATATTAATATACTCAAAACTCATTCGTATATTGATATTGAAACAGAAGCTGTCCATTAATGATCATAATAATTTATAGAATAATATAACTAATAATAATAATTAATAATTAAGAAGAAAATAATATAAATAAATAAATACGTAACTATTATTACAAATTACTTACTTTCATTTGTTTCACTTGATTCTATATCTGTTGTGCTAGACATATTGAAAATCGTTGGTATAGCATTAGGAACAAGCCTGTTCCTCAAGTCATTAAGAAAACACTTATCCTCAAAATGATCCGAACAGATGCAACAATTTTTATATATATACTTATTATCTTTTGTTAGTAAATCTTCTCTTCCACAGTTTATAATCCAACTTTTGCACCTGTAAGAAAACATCAGGCAAATATACAATTTATATACAGGGTCTTCCAAAAAGAATGCTACCATTTTAAATTATTGCAATTATGTTAATTAATATCTAGAAACATTTTCATGTACATTACATTACAGTACAGTACATTAAAACATAGAAAAACCGTCCAAGTTTCACACTGGCTAACTACAATTTCTCAATGTGTGCACTAGTGTTTCTCATTTCCCGGTCTTTTGCTTGTCCCAAGTTTTTTCACCTTAAGCCGGGAAGATTTCTAGTTCGTTTTCGAGATTGTAGTACTTCTTTTGCTCTCTAGTATTCTTGATTTGTCTGCCTCGACTGCTTTAATAGAAACATCAAGCTTATAGCCTGATAATTCGGCAGTTCGTTTGTCTTTAATAATCAGGTTTATGAAGAAAAACCTCATACTTGCAGACTTCGTACTCGTTTGTATCCTTGCCCAATTTGCACAACCTGGAGTTACGTACTTATTGAAGCTAATGGGCATGGTTAAAAATTAAGACAACGTAAGCACAATTATTCCAGATATTATAGGTTCTGACAAGTAAAGAATTTTCAGAGTCCTGCCACAAATAAGCTATGTATTGATCATTGATCATTTGTGACATGCCATAATGAGCAAAAATTTAAAAAACTAACAAGTAGGTTGAAAATTAATAAATACAAATGTATTCTGACAGTTTATAAGTTAATTATACTTTCTATTTGCAAAATTTCCTCAACCTTAACACAAAATACAAAAGAAGTGAATTTTTAAGAAATTTGCGGGATTTCCCGGGATAAGAAAAATTTCCTAGATTAAAAAAGCAACCAGGATCTTGTGATCCTGTTTGAGAAACTCTAGAGTGCACCTCATCACAGAGCACATCTGACTGATACTGAAATTCTTCCTAGGCTCACTATGGCATATCTATTGTCACTTCTCCCATAGCAGCCCATAGCAGAAGTTGTCACTTCTCTCATGACAATCTCATGAGTAATTCTATGGCTCCTGAGATTACTTGTGTTGCACAATGAAGAGTGATTTTTGACTTTGCAATGACATCCTAGAGGAACAACTGAAGTTTTGGGCATGGTAATATTCTCCGTGATGAAGCAATTTTTCATTTTTCCAGGAAAGTGAATCATCGTAATATTCAAATTTAAGGCTCTAAAATCCTCATTTGATATGAGAACTATCAGGGACAATCTGAAGATCAATGAACCAGATAGTCCATTTTTCTTCAGTGAGGGCACTGTTAATAAATACAACTACCAGGACATGTTGAAAATCTTCATATTCCCATAAACTAAACACTTGCAGTGTGTTTAGTTTTCCACCTTCCAACAAGATGGAACTCTTCCATACTGAAATTTAAATATGTGAGTAGTCTTGAATCAAACTTTTTCAGATTGCTGATTTGGTCAAGGTTGCCCCATTCCTTGGCTGCCTAATCACCTCACACTCCAAATAAAAAAATCCAGAAGTTTAGATTTGATTCAAAATCCCTCAGAATGGTAGACCGATGTTTTAACTACTTCAACCGTCAATAGTAATTTGCCTTCAAATTTACATTTATTGTCAACAAGTAATTTTTCTGCTTGAATATTAAGTAGAATATTTATGATAACAGAATATATAAAAATGTAGGAAATAATTCCTTATTATTTTCATTAGATACATCCTTCAAAGATAGATATATGTGGAGGATCGCACATATACTATAAAATTGCTAAACACAAGTATTGTGGATGCCATGTTAATGTCATCCACAATTCCTGGCTTGGATATGGGTCAAAATCAAGTAAAAACTGATAAGGAACACACAAGAAAACAGTGATTTAATATAATTAACTTTTTCAGAAAATATTTCTACTCCCATTGTTTACAGTACTGTATCTAAGTTCCTTTTCCCAAAATTAAGTCACAAAACTAGGGAAAGTTTGTTTACAAGAATTCATTTCAAATATATGACTAATTGAAATTGAAATAACAGGTTCCATTGTTTTCAATGGTTAAAAAAGTAAGCTCTTTTGTTTACAAAATGGCAGCGAGAGCTAGGAAGATGACTTTGAAGTAAACGACCATCATCAACACCAAACAAAAGAAACCATCAACAAAATCCATGTGTTACAAGATTGCCATATTAAAATGTGTGAGATTGCATAGAAAGATTCAAAAAAATTACAGGAAGAAAATTTGTAAGAAAAGCCAAGAATGGTGAAGAAATAAGGTGCCGTTTCGTCAAGACAGTACACCATTTTACACTTCAATTGTGATGGACAAATGTCACAAATTTCAATTCAAATCGATGCCATATGTCCCATATTTACCCGATATAATTCTGCTAGATTTCTTTCCTTTTTCAAAACTCAAATATCTTTGCTGGTAAGAAATTCTTGTCAGATGAACAAGTTATTGCTAGAATTGACTTTTTCACAGACTATGACAAATCAGTTTATAAGAAGGAGGATATAATTATTTGCATTATAAAACTGTTGAACAAAATGCTTTAGTATTTAAATAATAGTATACTGAAAAGAAAATACATTCAAAACAATTTCTATATCAAGCCATAAACTTTTCAAACATAATTATGTTCTATTTTCTAGCATGTATTAATTTTACAGATTTATTATATTTTTGTTATATTAAACAGAGGTAATCGCCTCTTTCTCTGTTCTCACTCCATCTGCTTGAATAAGGAATTTCCCATGTTAAATAATATTTTTACTTCACATATAATTTCAAATGTAACGAGCAATCATTTATTGTAACATTGTTACAATGCCAGACTGCAATTTTTAATTTATTTAATATAAAATATATGCTCTCCACCTCAAATTAGTAGTGGCTTGCCCTTGTACATCATACTTTTCCTTTAACAATAGAGTCGTGCCGGTCATCTATCTAACACCTTTTGGTTGGAAAATTTTTGAATTGAAATAACATGCATCAGAAGTTCTTATACAGCAATTAACTTCCATAAAAACTTCTGATGCAAACTAGAAGTCACATTATTTCAATTCAAAAATTCATGCTAATTGGGCCTCCTGCCCCTAAACTTTCCAAATCTGGTCTTGTCTTTCATCTATCTAACTTCATTCTCAAGATTAAGAAAAGGGCCAAGTCCACAAAGAAGTGACTGGATGGTGAGGAACCAAGCCCGACATAACCAAATCAGACCACCACCAAAAATTTCTAGGGTTTTGTTTAAATTCGATTCGAAATCCCTAGTAATGGTAGGCCGACACTTTAACCATCCCGGCCATCAATAGTAACTGCCTTCAAATTTACATTCATTAAATTTTAAACAATTTCTCTACAGTTCTAATTCTTGTAGACACCAAAGTTTATAATATATAATAGAAATCATTGCATAGAAGACAAAGAACTCCTACGCAAACATTAGTCATAAATAAAGCCTCATTGAAGTAATTCAACCGTGGTAATTACCATTATAAATGTATTTTTCTGCTCAAATATAATGTTATAAGAATTAATTCATTATTTCCATTAGAAACATCCTTCAAATCGAAGAGGAAGAAACACCTAAAGAGCAACTCTGAAAAAAATAAATAAGGTCAATTCCATGGCTCAAGCACAAGTGAGATCATTTAGACAGTCTTAAATACAATAGAAAAATAATAAATAATCCAATATAACCATATATTCAGCATTCTATAATTATTTTAATATAGATAAATAATATTATAATATAAGACTCACCTTTCAAGGTCTTTTGGGAAAGTAAAGAAACATTTGTCGGGAAATTTGCCCTTGCAGTTATGGCAAATAGTCGCTGAGCAATATCTTCCATAACCTTTTGTCATATCCAGTAATCACTAAATTTAATATTTTATATTATGTCTACAGTGTTTCATTAATAGTAATATTTAAATAAATTGTAAATGTCAACCGAAAGAAAAAATTGCTCAAGAAACAAACACTGGTTTCTCAGTAGGGCCACGACCCTTTGTTTTGCATCATCTAAACATGGCGGGAGGGATCACGCGCGATTTGAACACGCTGACTGCGGGAGAACACGTGGTTAAATTATAATTTTAATATACGTATTGAGCATCTTCATTATTAGATTCTGATACGTTTCGAATAGGAATATTTTAATATAAATAAAAGTATCGATAAGTAAACCTTAGTGAATAATATATACTCGTACCACCATAGAAATCTAAAGGAATAATGCCTAGCGCCATCTAGAGTAATGAAATATGTTAAACCTAATAGAACCTAATTCGATGACTTTTTAAAAATTACAAAATTTTTAAAATAAATAAATAAATTTTTGAATTTTATTTTTTATTTTATGTATAAGGTAATAATTTTTTAATTAAAGTCTTAGTTTGTTTTAAATTAATTAATTTGATAACCGAATGATACGGTTAATAATTCTTTCGCCCGCCCGTATTCGTATGCGGGCGGGCGAAAGACCCCAGGAATGTTTTCGGACTGGCAGAACTCATAACCTTTACTCTTCTTATATTTGCAAAGAGAAGAAACTTAGAAATTTTTATTAATTCTGACGAGTGAGGAGGGTACGTGAATAAGTGGAACGGACGTTGGCTTAGATTCCAGACATGGAAGAGACCATATTAATTTAAACAACAAATAAGAATTTAATAAAACAAAAATTAACAAGTTTCAGGATAATTTCTACTCCTTTTCTAACTCGCGAAGAGAGAAATTACAATATGATCTAACTATACTACCTCGTCTTGTACACTTGAGTAGATTTCCCTTCTCTATAAGATGGACATAATTTCCAACGGTGATAGGTGACGAGGAAGATACGGTCACAGTCGAATGCTTTTGTTCTGGAGCCAGTAGAACTTCTAAGGCTTCGGTTGAGTTTCGGGAGACCTTCTGAAGATTTCAAAATCTGCGGAGAACTCTTTTCTTTGGAAACTTTCTGACCACCCTCTGCCTCTCAGCGCCGTAACTAGCCTTTTATGCGCCCGGTGCGAGCATCTATAACTACGCCCCAAAACTATGACCCAAAACTTGATCCAGGTCATTTCTGCGCCCCCAGGGTCTACGCCCTGTGCCTGGGCACCGCTGGCACTGCCCTAGTTACGGCACTGCTGCCTCTGGATCTTTCTGTAAACTCTCTCCCTAGAGACTGGATGAGAACTCCCGTCCTTTGAGACTTCTTGCGAACTCTCTCTTTCAGTGGCGTGCCCTCATTGGAAGCGGTGGAAGCGCCTCTTCCACCTTTCAATGATCTTCCCTTGTAGTTTCTAAAATATAAATTTTCATATTTTAACGTACTTTGAATTAATTAAAATTAATATTTTATTATAACTGCATTATGTATCTTATTACAAATTTCTATACTACATGTGAAAAAAACGATAAGATTGCTATTGTATATTCGAATATCAGTGGCGGAATGGAAGCGCTTACGAGACAGCTTCCACGGTGAGAATAACTGAATGGTGTAAAGCACTGTTGCCATGCCGATTAGCTTGCCATCGGTAGATTCCTTAGGCAATTTTCGGTAGATCGACTTTTTGTGGCAGAAAAAGGGTTGCACATAAACAATAACGTGTTTTTTTTTGTCATTTATTCTATTATAAACTATAAAACAATAAAAAACAAAAACTAACACAGAACACTTACGTAAAAAAATAATAATTTACTAATGTGAATGTACTGTATGTCTCTTTAATCCGAATGAATAAATCCGGTAGACTTCCTTACAGCTATCAGGTTAGGTACTTCTTTATTGGAAGCTAGCAGATATATCCGGCATTGTCCGGCCAAAAAGTAAAAACGATAGGCTTAAACGTTAAAATTATAACTATATTAAGAGTTTGGTTGCACCAGTATAAAAACAGTGCATATATATATATATTCTGCTACTAGATGGCGCTAATAGCTAAAGTAGTCAAGATGTGAATCGAAACGATAAGAACGGACGGTGTTAAATGTTTATCGTCCTTTCTCTATAAAATTTTATGGACAAAGTAAGTTAAAGACCAAATCTTTCAACAATATGTAAATAGCTGATTAATTTAGAGAAGACGACGTGCATATTTAATAAAACACCAACGACAAGACCGAAGAATTTTAGACGAGGAGGGAAGAGAAAGGTGGTGGAGCATACTTACCTGGCACCGGGGATAGCCGTGGTCCCGATGGCGGCTCCCCCAGGGTGAGGCTTGACCATTGCACTTGGGTCTAGCTGACCCCTGCCACTACCCCAAACTGGGGCAGATGGGGTGTGTAATTTGTGGTAGCTGGGGACTGCGTTCGCGCTCTCCCCTTTTAAATAATCAAAGAATAGTGATATTTATTTATTGGAAATTACAAATGCATTTCGGGCCTATGTAGCGTTTATCTACACGCGCGTTTTTTGTAAATTAACTAAGTTTTTGTTATATTTATTCTTAATATTTCTGTAGCATTACACTGAAGAGGGGCTTAATCGCTACATAGTTTCGAAATGCATTTGTAATTTCCAGTAAAGGAGTACCTAACCTGGGGACCTATTCTGAGCTCTTCCGATAACTCAACGAGAGTGATACACCGGATATTCGATAAGTCCCCTTAGCGAAAGGCAGTTAACGAACCTTAGACAAATCGCTATTCTGTGCTCCACGTTAAGTGGGTTTCGCTACGAGTAGCCGGTTGAGATGCGTCTGGGTCCCATGCTATCGATAGCTATTACGCTTTAAACAATCACAGTTTAGTTAACATTGTATTTTTGTGACGTGACTGCAACTCGCCGTTTTCTAAGCGAAGCACGTGGTTTTAGCTTTGTCGTGTATCAGCGCTAGTGAAATAGTTTTGTTTAAAAATGTCGAAGAAAGGACAACGAAGCCAGCGAACTACAAGTCGCCAGTCCGAGATGCTCGTTAATTTTATGGAAGACAACCCGAAATTAATGTCAGGGAAGTTAGATGCTTCCTTTACCGTAAAAGATCGCCAGAAATTGTGGCAAGAAATAGCCGACCGTCTGAATTGCGATGGAGTCGGCTCACAAAAACATCCAGAAAGATGGCGAAAAGTAAGGCCAGGAACACACATGCGTAAAATTGTTTGGCAGAAAACTGAATCAGAAATCAGCTTTCAGTTCAGTTTCTGTTTTACGCTTTTATGCCAGAACACACATACGTAAAAATTCTGGCCGAATAGGAAACGCCACTGCCACTAACAGTTTATTAATTTTATTAATTTTTTCCTCTCATATCTATGAGAGGAAAAAATTAATCCCTTTGTACCTTCCATTTTTTCTCCGCTTCCTCTGCTATAATATAGAAAATTTAAATTAATAGACTTATATTCCGAATTCAAATAAAGAACGTGCGTGTAATCTAAATACTAAGCCTATAAATCAATTCTACTAGACCTACCTGTTGTTTGAAATTTTGCACCTATAGCCATCCACAGAGTCGTAACTAGGATTTTGGACGCCTATGGCCAAGAATAAAAATGGCGCCTTTTAAATTTTTATTATAAAAAAAAATAATTTTATTTGAAAAAAATGCTATTGTAAAAATATTATCTAATGACATTCAAAATACTATATAAATATAAATATAAAAATTTATTTGTGTTATTAATTTTGAATACATATTATTCCGAAACCTTCTCGTTGGCACCTTTATTAAATCGGCGCCTATGGCGGGGGCCACATTGGCCATACCCTAGTTACGGCTCTGGCCATCCATAAACGTTGTTTAAATATAGTAGCTTTATACATGACACTGATGTGGTCGAATGGATTCAATAAACTCCTCTATTTCATTTATTATTTGTTTTTTCGAGACCGTCACAATTGTAGGGTTAACCCTCATTGCCGCCATTGTTAGAATAAAAAGCACGTGTCTACTTTGACGTCACAGAAAAGACTTCTCTTTATTGGAGGAATTTTGGCGTAAAAATTTTACGCCGTAAAAAGTAGAGACATGCTCTACTCTATTTTCAGTTCTGTTTCAGCCAAAATTTCAGAAAAATTTTTACGCTTTCTGTTTTACGCTAGATTTTACGCCGAATTTTAAGCATGTGTGTTCCTGGCCATAGCCACGTGCGATAACTAAGTTTTTGTTATCGGTCACTCTCGAGCTGCCGTTAGGAACGTAACGAAAGTGAAAACAACATGGCGTCTTTTGGTGTAAGAATGATTTTACTTCACGAGCAATTGGAGACAGAATTAATAAGCTATGTTATTGTATTGCTTAAAAATAATTACTTTAACTGTTTACGAATATTGTATGAATAATGTAATTGCCTTCTTGTTAAAATTTAAAGTAAGTAACTATAGCATGAACATTATTTCTGAAATAGGTTTTATTCGCATAAGTATAAATTAAAATGATAGCTTTGAATGTAAATATATAAATTTATGACTATCAGTTAGGCCAGGAACACACATGCGTAAAATTCAGCGTAAAATCTAGTATAAAACAGAAAACGTAAAAATTTTTCTGAAATTTTGGATGAAACAGAACTGAAAATAGAGTAGAGCATGTCTCTACTTTTTACGCCGTAAAATTTTTACGCCAAAATTCCTCCAATAAAGAGAAGTCTTTTCTGTGACGTCAAAGTAGACACGTGCTTTTTATTCTAACAATGGTGGCAACGAGGGTTAACCCTACAATTGTGACGGTCTCGAAAAAACAAAAAATAAATGAAATACAGTGGTTTACCGAATCCGTTCGACCACATCAGTGTCATGCATAAAGACACTGTATTTAAACAACGTTTATGGATGGCTGTAAGTGCAAAATTTCAAACAACAGGTAGGTCTAGTAGAATTGATTTATAGGCTTAGTATTTAGATTACACGCACGTTCTTTATTTGAATTCGGAATATAAGTCTATTAATTTAAATTTTCTATATTATAGCAGAGGAAGCGGAGAAAAAATGGAAGGTACAAAGGGATTAATTTTTTCCTCTCATAGATATGAGAGGAAAAAATTAATAAAATTAATAAACTGTTAGTGGCAGTGGCGTTTCCTATTCGGCCAGAATTTTTACGTATGTGTGTTCTGGCATAAAAGCGTAAAACAGAAACTGAACTGAAAGCTGATTTCTGATTCAGTTTTCTGCCAAACAATTTTACGCATGTGTGTTCCTGGCCTTACTTTTCGCCATCTTTCTGGATGTTTTTGTGAGCCGACTCCATCGCAATTCAGACGGTCGGCTATTTCTTGCCACAATTTCTGGCGATCTTTTACGGTAAAGGAAGCATCTAACTTCCCTGACATTAATTTCGGGTTGTCTTCCATAAAATTAACGAGCATCTCGGACTGGCGACTTGTAGTTCGCTGGCTTCGTTGTCCTTTCTTCGACATTTTTAAACAAAACTATTTCACTAGCGCTGATACACGACAAAGCTAAAACCACGTGCTTCGCTTAGAAAACGGCGAGTTGCAGTCACGTCACAAAAATACAATGTTAACTAAACTGTGATTGTTTAAAGCGTAATAGCTATCGATAGCATGGGACCCAGACGCATCTCAACCGGCTACTCGTAGCGAAACCCACTTAACGTGGAGCACAGAATAGCGATTTGTCTAAGGTTCGTTAACTGCCTTTCGCTAAGGGGACTTATCGAATATCCGGTGTATCACTCTCGTTGAGTTATCGGAAGAGCTCAGAATAGGTCCCCAGGTTAGGTACTCCTTTACTGGAAATTACAAATGCATTTCGAAACTATGTAGCGATTAAGCCCCTCTTCAGTGTAATGCTACAGAAATATTAAGAATAAATATAACAAAAACTTAGTTAATTTACAAAAAACGCGCGTGTAGATAAACGCTACATAGGCCCGAAATGCATTTGTAATTTCCAATAAATAAATATCACTATTCTTTGATTATTTAAAAGGGGAGAGCGCGAACGCAGTCCCCAGCTACCACAAATTACACACCCCATCTGCCCCAGTTTGGGGTAGTGGCAGGGGTCAGCTAGACCCAAGTGCAATGGTCAAGCCTCACCCTGGGGGAGCCGCCATCGGGACCACGGCTATCCCCGGTGCCAGGTAAGTATGCTCCACCACCTTTCTCTTCCCTCCTCGTCTAAAATTCTTCGGTCTTGTCGTTGGTGTTTTATTAAATATGCACGTCGTCTTCTCTAAATTAATCAGCTATTTACATATTGTTGAAAGATTTGGTCTTTAACCTACTTTGTCCATAAAATTTTATAGAGAAAGGACGATAAACATTTAACACCGTCCGTTCTTATCGTTTCGATTCACATCTTGACTACTTTAGCTATTAGCGCCATCTAGTAGCAGAATATATATATATATGCACTGTTTTTATACTGGTGCAACCAAACTCTTAATATAGTTATAATTTTAACGTTTAAGCCTATCGTTTTTACTTTTTGGCCGGACAATGCCGGATATATCTGCTAGCTTCCAATAAAGAAGTACCTAACCTGATAGCTGTAAGGAAGTCTACCGGATTTATTCATTCGGATTAAAGAGACATACATTCACATTACGTATATACAGCTACCACATCTGACATTGAGAGTAATTTACTAATTAAGTAGGTACATTTTGTCTTATTTTTCTAACAAAAAATTATTTTTATTTTTCGGATATTAATAATAATAATTATTATTCAATATCTTCCGTTTTTATGTTGTTTAACACTCTATTTGTTATTTTTGAAATTAACTTATCTTTCACAGGAAAATCGTAACAGTAATTTTTTCCAACTAATTGTTTAGTGAGAAGTAAGCCAGTGATTGTTTCAGAGCTCAGTTTATTTCTTTGTTTTGTTTTTAACAGATTTATTGACGAAAATATTCTTTCTACATTAGCTGAAGAATGAGGCAGACACAAGATATTCTCAACAAAACGAGACAACACTGGAAAAGCAAGAGTTTCATTGCCCAGAGTAATAGTTTTAATATTTCGCCAGAAAACTTTGATTATAAAATTTGAAAATATTTCTTGATTATTTCTTAATAGTCTCCATTCGGAATCTAAACTTTGAAGTTCTCCATCAGTTATGAGATTAAGAAATAACAAAGCAACATCTATAATTGTATGTATAGTCCCACTTTTAACAACGGTTGGGTTCAAAAAACTAAATTTTTTTTATAGAGTTGTTTTTAAGAGGAAATCTAACAGTAATTTGGGTGCAACCTTCAATGTAAAAATCAAAACAACGTAGTCGAAAAAATTTAATCTGTTCATCTGTAAGGTTCAGTTGCGTCATTGAAGGGATGACTTTTGCTCCAAAATACATGTTTTCTATAGCTAAATAATTTCTTGGATTTTTAAAATTAATATTTTTGATTGGAGTGGTTGTAATATAATTTCTTTTAAGGAAGCAATCATAAATTGTTTTCAAAACGAGGCAAACATTATCATACAAAACATGCAATTTTGGGAACTCGGATTGCATTTCTACATTTAAATTATTGAATAGAGGCAACACATAATCCAAAAATTCGAGAAATAATTTTGAAACCGGATCATTCAATTTTCGCAAAATATTATTTGCAGCAAGGACATTATTACTGTTGACAACATTAGTAAAATATAGTTTTAAAGCAGCGTACTGTTCTAAGATTCGAATTACTACACCATGAACTGAAAGCCATCTGGTTTGCGATGGATGTAGAATTTTGTGAGTCTTAATATTGCAAAATTGCTGAATTTGGCTGAATTCAGAAACTCTTTTTGGGCTAGAATTAAAATAATTGTAAATATCGCGGCAGAGATCTTCGACATACCTAGGTAATTTGTGACAGGCATATGATGCGCACGAGTGAAATGCGCATATACTGTACATTTTATAATATATAAATTAGGTACATCATTTTTTAATAGTGTCATCAAAGAATGGTGACTTCCCATCATAACATTAGCTCCATCGGATGCAAATCCTATCAAATTGTTTTTGTAGGGAATATTACTGTTGTTAAACATTTCAGCAATGTGATTATATAAGGTAGTTGCATCAGAAGCGCTTAATTTAATAAGACCAAAAAAACTATCTTGAATAACGTCATCTTTTAAATACATTACAACTAAGTATAAGTGTTTTATTGTGCTCCGATCCGTTGATTCATTCACGATAAGGAAAAATTTTTTATTTCGTAAATCTTCACAAACTTGAAGAAAACCCTCGTTACCAGTAACGTACTTCACAATGGCTGTTGTTTTGGTTCTGATGCATGCCAATCCTTGAGCAATTTTTGAGTCGGGAGAATGTTCATAATTAATTTCGGCAGATGCTCCATGAGCAAGAAAAGCAGGTTGTGCTCTGCTACGAATGCTGAAAGGCGTATTTCCCCTGAATAACAAATAAGAAGATAAGAAATTATAATTAGAGAAATTAGAGAACTTGAATTTTTTGAAATTTTTTGAAAAATTTCGGAAAAAATGCGACTAAAAAAGTCATAATTACGTAATGAATCAATTAGTCACAAAAACGTACCTTCTTTAATTGATGCCTCCAACTGTTTTTCCCTTGATCCGGATATAGCAAAAGTTTTCATCATTGAGACTTGTTTACTTGAGATTGTCTCCACTTTTTTCATATGAAATTTCCTTACACTATGTTTAAGTAAAGCGTCTTTTCCACTTGAAATTTTTACGTCTTTGCCACAAGACTTGCAAAGTGCAAATTGTCGCCCTTTTTTACTTTGGGTTAACCACCCTTTGAACTATGGTAGGGCTTTCCACTCGTATTTGTAGAATTGTTCATATTTCTTTTTTTTTTTTGGTAACACCGGTAGTACTAGAGCCTTCACCACCACTATCGTACTCTTGGTCACTCATTTTTGGATTTCGAATATTTTTTAAATCATTCACACCAACTCTTGCAACAGTTTACTCAACGAATTATAGAATGACGTCAAATGTTAATTAAGATTAATCATATTCGTTATTGTAAACCGCGCTTGAGTTAGGCGCCATCTGTTCATTTTCTTTGTATGTCCGAGCATCAAAAGACCGCTTGGGATCGAGTCTGTTTATAATTTGAAAGATAATCTTGTCAGTTGTATATACAAAAGGTAAATTGTTTACAAACTGGGTCTTTGTTTATTATCTGATAAATGTATACTTTATTCGTCAATTGTTCACGATTGCAGATGCCTTTTGTGTAGAATTCAAGTATGTAAGCTAATAATTGTTCTCGTAAATCTTATCTCGCCTTTTGATTCGTTCACGGTTAGAAGAAATCACCACACAAAATAATCTGTACTGCTGCTATCTATAGCCTCGGATGCTGAAATTTTTCGGAGATTTACAGAGTTTTGTCTGGTTCATTAAAAAAGTCTTCTTTTAATTATTGCGCGCTTAAAAAGAGTACATTTCTGGCGATTTCTGTTATAAGGTAACCAGTGATTATGTTACTACATAATAGAGGGCGCTAAACAGATCAGCAGAAATAACTTTGTATTGCAATAAAGTCTTTTACAATATATAAGAAATGAAGATACAAAAAAATGTTTTATTGGTAATTTTTAGGTACATTGAAAATAAAAATTTCTTTTTTGAATTATCGTCAATTTTTCGGTAGATTTGGTGCTTCAATCGGTAGATCGGTAGACCGGACCCAAAATCGGTAGATCTACCGAAAAATCGGTAGACGTGGCAACAGCGGTGTAAAGCAGCCAGCGGGCATTGGCGCATGCGCTTTACAGAGCACCAATCTCAGCCGGTTTAGCCCGGGGAAGCTACACACGTCTAACGCTTTCAACGCTATCCCTTAGCCACTGGGTAGGGAACGATCTGACTAAGTGAATTGTTTAAGATTTAAAAAATAAAGAGTATTCAATGTTACTTTTATGTACGATTTTTTGCAAAGTTATATTTAATTATAATTTTCTTTTAATTATACTGTAATTATATTGACAGATTTTCAGACATAAAATCTTTAGAATTTTTATCACTTTTACATGTTAATAATTTTAATATTATGAAAAAAAATTTTTCCAAGCGTGTTTTAATTCTTTAAATTAAGTAAATTTTATGGGAAATTTTTTGATTTATCTAAATTACGTAGCGAATCGCAATATTTATATTCGTGTCCGGACTATATTGACAAGTAACTCTTAAACATAAAACATATTATAATTAATGTCGATCCTAACAAAGACGTACTAAAAGAATTATAAGATTTAATATCGTTAATTTTTATGGTACTATCTACCGGTGCGTCTGTTGAGCGCAGTTTTTCGACCACGAAGCAAATTCATACATTGGCCAGGAACACTCACTCGGTCGGAGGAAAAATTGTCGTCGCTAGCGTTGCTTTCGATAGAAAAAGAACTTTTAAATACATCGATGGAGTCGACGACGAGCGGTTTTTGTGATAAAGTAATTAACGACTTTGCGGAAAAAATCGCCGAATAGAGTTAGTTTATAAAAAATTAAAAAAACAAGTTTTTCTATTATTGTTTGTATCGTATCAATTTGTATTATGTATGTATTATTTGTATTTTAGAACTAAAATACATAAATTGTTTATTTTTGTCATTTCCAGTATTTGTTTAAGACTTGTATGGAAATGTGAGGTTCCGGACAGGTCTGACCCGTCACGAAAGACGCGAAAAAACGGTTAATTTAGAGAAAAATTTATTAGTTTCAAAAATCATAGGTAAAAGTCGTTTGTAGTCGGACACCCATTGTTTATATCAAACTGCGACGCAGAAGCCATAAATCGCGGAAGGAAGTCGTCCTATGATCGGTGGAAGATCGAATTCGTCTTCGATTTTGACTTTTCTCCCGCTCCGAGGTGAGAGTCTCGTTACGTTTAGTAACCAGGGACCAACCACTCGGAAAGCGTGATTGAGGGAGAATGACCAATCAAATGGACGAAAGAAAGAACGAAGATTGATATAATCCCCGACAATCGAGGACACCTCGCACTCGGTTAATGTTCCGAATAACCAAAACGCCGTGTGTCAACGCGCAAAAAAAAAAAAAAAAAAAAAAGTTTCTCGTCTATTGTGCCAACCTGTAACCCGTGCCACTTCGGACTTAGACCGTGTTCCCGACGCCAACAGAGGAAGTCTCCTCGTGCCCTACAGACTTGTCGACGCCACTGTCCCGGAGCCATCTTCGATCGACCATTAAAGAACCACGAACGGCAGATTGTTCTAAAGCAAACCATTTTGTACATAGTATATGTTTATTTTATGTTTCTTTTTTGTCGGTTTTTGTCAGGTACGTCTCTTCTGCCACCACGCACGTACGAATGAACCCTAGGCCATTACTGACGCGTAATTAACTGATTGCCCCTGGAAGTCGGCTTCTTATAGAAACACAGCTTCCCTATCATCAAATGTCTCGGCACGCCGCTGCTCTCTTTGGAGACTGGATGAGAACTCCGGTGAACTTTTCTCCTTGGAACTTGTGGAAAACCGTCGCTTTGGAATCTCTTCGAAAACTCTTTTCTTTAGAGACCACTTACGAACCCTCCCATTCGGAACCTTCCAGAGCAGGGCCGGATTTACCAATCCAGGGGCCCTGGGCACAAATTCGGTGGGGGCCCCCCTTTAAGAGTAGGCAAATTTGATGATTTAGAAAATTTACACAAAATACTATACTTTCAACTAGATTTCAACTAGGAAGTTGTAAATTTCATTTAAAAATAAGGTTCTTGTAAACATACATATATTTTATTGTGTAAAACTAATTATTTTAATTTAATTGAAAAATACCTATGTAAAATTTTTTCCCGAAATTTTCATATGTTCCATAGGTTTTTTCCTGGGTTTGGTTTTCTTTGCCTGTGGCCCTCATGATTAGGCCACACTAGGCTGTCGCAGTAATAGGAAAAAAAAATTATGCTTAAACATAGTTTCGTGGGGCCCTGGGCACCGTCCCCAAATGTCCTTATGTAAATCTGGCCCTGATCCTGAGAACTCCCCGATCGCAGGAAATGGTTCTCCATATTCGATCATGCTTAACCAATCAAAATAAAGGATTTTCTGCACGTCAACTGAATGTTTGGGGACATTCGAAAGGGGTGAACATCCAGACGGACGCCTAAGTTTGGAGATAAGGGGTATAGGAAGAGAAATTTAACTTCCCTTCTGTCATAAAAGTGACAATGTTTCCCTTTTTATAAAGAACTGTGGAAGACATTTATTTCTCACAACAGTTTGTTTATTACGAATTTTACAGAAAAATATTAGTTTAACGAATGTAACGTTAATAATCATTTCTTTCAATTTCCAATGAAGAAATTAACTCTGTAATAAATGGGTTAAAAATTCATAGGATCTCCGTTATCGGAGTGTTTCCATTTTGAAACTCACATAAAATTAAAATTTTCCAAATAATAAAAATTTAATCTCCGGATCGAATCTCACATTTCTATACACAGAGGTACAAACAAAATAGACAATAATTACAAGGAAAACGTATGCTTCAA
This sequence comes from Centruroides vittatus, assembly GCF_030686945.1. Taxonomy (NCBI): domain Eukaryota; kingdom Metazoa; phylum Arthropoda; class Arachnida; order Scorpiones; family Buthidae; genus Centruroides; species Centruroides vittatus. The sequence continues at coordinate 308,150 of NW_027121458.1, read as the reverse complement.
TTGTATTTATTGTTTAACTTTTGAACAGATTTGTTTCCATTCAGTACATTTTAAAAACTTTTATTTCCATGTAGTGCATTGACAATGAAGTTTCGGTGGGCATCTACACGTCCCTTCGCAACATGGATCCCCAGAAAATGGATTACAGTGTTGATATAGCGAGATGCATCTGTATGAAAAAAGAAAATAAATATTAAAAAAATCCTTGTTTTTAATTGTGTTAATCTGCAATAGATGATATAAACACATATTTAAATAATGTGTAGTTTGGAAATATTATCTTCGCGGTAGTATGAATTCCTATAGCAATTATGTTTACATTATTGTAATGTAACATCTAATTACATTACCTAGGTAATTTCAATTTATGTATTTTGTATCCTTTTCCTGAGATCAAATTTCAATGTGTTATTTACTCGAAGTAGTGGTATATTATAGATTAACCTCAACTGTTGGTTACTAATGAAACTTGATCCACAATATGATAACATGTTGAGGCATGGAAGATATTCTGATCCGTTATGACAAAACAAATAGAATATCCAGAGCATATTTCACGATACAGATTAAATAGAATAGTGCTTTTAATTATGAGGCACCTGAATGGGGTCATTTTTCCCATAAAAGTCCTCTCGGGTGGCATCGTCTACGCATCGCGTTGCCGTAACCAAATAAACCAAACCTGGTCAGAATGTCGTTTCCCATACCTCATACACATTGCATGGTCTCATTGCAAATCTAATCTACCAGAAATAAGTTCAAAATCTAGTTTTTTCTAGCCAAATAATAATATACTTACGACCGCTTGGAAATAAGAGATTTTACACTTGCACCTAAAAGTAAAGAAACAATTAGAAATGTTTAATTTTTAAAATTATATTTAATTCTGAATAAAATGTATATAGTTTAGTTACCATTAATTTCTTGATATTCTTGAAAACTTAGGATAAAGCAGATCAAAAGTGCTACGAGTAACTTCATGACCGTCGACAGCGAAATGGCAGAAATTGAAATATTTATCACCAGTGATGCTAAATATAATCCCAACAACCCAAGACAATATGACGTCGTCGCAAAAATCATCGTGATAGGTCAACTACCGAAGAACACCAATATATTTACACACAATATAGTTCCATTGAAAAATTCATTTACACGAGTCCATACATTATGAAATTATTGTAATTGTTATAAACATTCAAAACAATCTGTCTTTTACCACATTTGACACTGGCGCGTGATAACATTACGGGGTTCTGGCGAATTTGAATTAGGGGAGCCCGTGTACAGTGTTGATTTCATACATTTGTGTTTGGGAAAATATTTTCTTACAAAAGATTGCTTTGGGTCACCAAGAATTGCCCTTTTTGCCCATAGGTTAACGCGCCACTGCTGTTTGTTGGTTTGCCTTTCATGCACTTAGTAAACATATTCACTACTTAAAGCAAATAGGCGAAACGAATATTTTTTTGAAAAATAGCCTTTATTCAAAATATATCGTAAATATTCTGGGAAATAATCCAGCGCTTAGAGTTGAGAGACCGGAAGTTGAGAAGCGATGACGACCTATCCGGTATCCCACCTCGAACAATCGTAGCTTCTTCGACTAGATAAAGTAGCCACCACACAATACAGAATCAATATTGTAAAGTTATGAACATTGCATCAAAAAATATAATTATATATTTAATTTCAACACTACCTCAACTCAGTAACAGTATAAGATACTTGAAGATTAAGAAAAATATTTTTTAAACTAAGGATTCTCTGTGCAAAAAGCTTTGCTTAGATATAACCACCCGGCCGTCCCATTACGGGACTGGCCGAACCTATAATGGGATTGCTAAAAGAGGTCCTCTTAGTGCCCACAAGGCGGAAAGAGTAAAAAAAAGATCCATTTTTCAGTTCAGCAGTTCTCTGAAAATCAACACTTATATTTCTGCATCTAATTTAAAAATAAATGTACTATTGGTGTCCCCAGTTTTCGATTTATTACTCCGAAATTCGACTGATAAGTTTTGGTACCGTGCATTTTTAGAGACGTAGCCACAAATAAAATGTCATCTCTGTGAGCGAAAATTGTGATATCAACTAATGATTGTGAACGATGGATTTGTGGAGAGGAATTTATCCCCTGTAAAATTTAATACAAAAATTAATTTTATAAATCTCCGTTCTTCGAAATAAACTTCATACATTTTTATTTTATTAATAGTTTTCCTTCCCACTACAGTCATTTCTTTTTAAAGTAATATATACTTTAAAGTAATATATTACTTTACTTTAAATATATATATGTATATATATATATAATAAAAATACGTGAAAGAGACTAAAATGTCTTCACTTTCGCCATGTCCATTCACCAGGAACAACAGTCTTCCACAGCAGGAGGGCTACGCCTCTGCTGTGGAAGACTGTTGAGGCTACGCCTCTGCAAAAAATATAGTTAATATATTTATAAAGTTATATATATATATAATATATATATATATATTATATATATATATATATATATATATATATATATATATAATACGACATGTTCTACAAAATGAAAATATGTCATCCTTTTCAATGCTACACGAAGAACAGGCCCGAGGAATTTTACTCAATAAGATGATTGAGTAAAATTTACCAAGGGCGCCCGTAATTGGGCACATGGAACACGTGTCTCGTTTTTGTTTGGAGTGATCCTTTTTCTATCCCTTAAGGGAACCCCAAATTTCACGATCAACAAATAGCAGAAAATTCTGTTCTAGCCTATTCTGCAAATACAGAAGAAAATTATGAACGATATTTTCCCACTGCGGGTTTCCTTTACGTTTGTAACACCTTACTAGGCTGGCCCACGTCTCGCGTTGCCATAACCAAATAAATCAACAAACCAACCCTGCGGTTTTAATTAAGGTGTCATCTAACCTTTTCGGGAGAGATGATCGAAAAACCCCACAAATCTTAATGGTCGGTCAATACGTACTTTTATTACTTTATTGTCTTTCACTGTCTGCTTTTCTATATTTAAAGTGTTTATATTACTGAAGACAAATAAATTACTCTGTCTCCATTGGTCCTGTAATTGGCCGAAAAAATAAATGTCGCCTAGAGTCTCGCAAATGCTAGGGTAGGCTCTATCACAACCCGAACTCGAACCCGAATCCTCAGAATGGCAGACTTATTACATCGTTAACTATTGTGGACATTGTATGAGAGGACCAAGAAACTTTAGAAAAATATTTCTTCAATTTTAAAATGATAGTGTTTTTTACTTTTAACGTCTTATATAAATTCGTATTATCAATTCTATGCTATGCTTGATAAAGATTCATAAATATGTTCATAAATAATTGAAAGATTCGATACACGTAAATATCAATTTTATTTCCAAGCAAACCACATCTGCTCTGATTGTAAATCCATTTAAGTTATATTATTATTATCTTTTTAATGTCTACCGAACTGATGCACATATAAGTTATATATGAAACCACAGTTGTTGCTATTGTAAATTCATTTTTATTATGAAGTTATTGTTAATTTCATGTTTTTGTGAATTCCGGTTATTTTCAATGGCAAAATTTTTATTATTATTCTCCAAAAGGCCACATCTGATTGGTTAAAGATGATGATTAATAGCTAAAATTATTGAATAAATAGCAATCTTGTTCCCAATCACTGAATCATTTCAAAGACTCCGAACTCTTTACGAAAAACTGGTTTGTTTTTAATTAATATGCGTTGAAAAAACATCCTAAAACAGTCGCTACTTATTTATATTTTAATTTACAACAAAATTTTTATATTTTTTCTAGTTGCAGTGATGACGCTTCGAGTAGTACTTTTCATCTGTTTGATTCTAAGTCTTCAGGAATATCAAGAAGTAAATGGTAATGATATCACATTTATTCAAGAATTAAATTCTAGTTTTTAAGATTAAATTATAAATAAAACTATATTGTTTCTAATGGGAAAATTATAGGCGGAGGTGTAATACATTCCACTACAAATTGGACGTGAGTATGAATTTATATTATCAATTGTCTTAAATAGTTATTATTATTATTATTTTTAACTCTCCGCCCTAGAGACCTCTTTTAGCAAGCTCTTATGGATTCGGCCATGCCCACAATGGGGCAGCCGGGTGGTGAGGGACGGGGACCGACATATCCGGAGGGACCATCCCCTGAAAAATTCCTGGGGATTTTTCGACCCGTCCGGATTCGATCCCGGGTCCCCCAGAGCGGTAGGATACCACCTTGACCGCTCGCGACCCTAAAATAGTTATTATAATTATAAGAGACTGTGACTCGAGAACCAAATGGCCAAGGCGATTAAGGCGTCAGCCTCACCATCTGACAGCCTCAATTGTAGGGCTTGGCCGAATCCATGATGGACATAAAAATAGGTGTAAGAAAGACAAAGATAAAAGACGAAACTTTCTGCAGCTCCATTTTTGTGCTTTTCTGCACAGACGCGTACTGTACGATACACCCAGAGGACTTTATGGGAAACTCACCCCTATGTAACATCTATGTTACAAATGTGAAGAAAATCTGGGAAACTCCATATAGTCAGCCCGTTGGCCAGGCACAAACCCGCGACCAAGTGTTCGGTGGTTTTATCCAGTCGGCCACCGATGGGCTTAAATGCTGGTTATTTATTTATATTAAGCAGTACAGTTAAAAAGTCCTTTATTGGTGCCTAACGAATAATGTAGTCTTTTGTCAATGACTGCCGATTGTTGTTTCTAACTGAGAACATACGATACCATCGATTCTAAGACGCATCTATACTTGTAAAAAGCAAAAGTGAGTAAAATGTGAGTCTTAGAATCGATGACATAATTGATGCGGATGATATATCATATTTCATTTTATAAAACATTGGCTTTATTTTTGCGCATAGACCTAGGTGTTTGAAGTCATATGAACCATGCAATCGTCCTAAAAGAAGGTGCTGCGAAGGTTACAAATGTAAATGCAAGAAAGACCAACCTTGTAGATGTAAAAAAGTCTGAGTTAATGAAAAATAGCTCCATTTTAAAAATTATATTAAAAAACAAAAACAAATATCATTCCAACGGACAAAAATGAACGAATAAAGTGTATTTGATAATGTACTCAGTTTCCATATTTTTCAATTATTATTCTCGGTTCGCGCTTTACCAACAAGCTGGCAACGTTTTTCTTCACGTGTCTTACATCTAAATAGAAACGGGGAATTGCCGAGTGGTTAAGGTGGCAGGTTACCACTCCGAGGGCCCGGGATCGCATCCGAAAACTTTGCAGGAATTTTTCGGGGTTGGTCTGTTCGGAGACCATCAGTTTCTTCTTCTCCCATAGTCTTATAAAAATCGTCGGAGAAACTCTAGGAAACTGTCTTGATATACCCTTTCTAGGTCTAACTCGTAGATAATTAGGCAATTGACAATTCAGTCCATTTCCTAATGTTATCAGTCCAAGTCCATGTGGTTCTTGGCCTGCCTCTTGTCCTTGCCCCCGATGTGTTAATCCATTTCCTCTGAAAACATGGCCAGACCATCTCATCTGTTTGTTTAATTCTGGTTAAAGTATTTGGTCGATTTCCACTGGCCACCATCCCTTACCGAACTCATAATGGGGTTGCTAAAGAAGACCCTCTTAAGTACCCACAGAACAGAGTGAGTGTTAAAAAACACCCAAAGAGGGGGCAGTTTCCCATATAAAGTCCTCCCGGCAGGCATTTCTTCTCGGCGTTTCCGTATTCAAATAAGCCAAACTAAACAGCAGAAAATATTAATATTTTTCTTATATAAACATTTGCATATTTAGTATAATGTTCCGTAGAAACAATGCTGAGCTCGGTCTGGGCCCTAAAGTACTTAACCTCGCTTAATAATAGCTACGCCACTAAAATTAGCATTAAAGTATCTCGAAAATTACACGTTAAAAAGATAATATGCCTCTAAAAATTTAGTAAGAGCTTAAAAAGTGTACTGTACATTATAAAGAAAAATCTTATTATTTAAATTCTGCTCTGCGTCACACCGGCAATCTAGGGCCCCAGATATGGCGCACATTTAAACTTCGATATTCTTACTACAGTAATGAGTTTATAAAAGATTAGTTTGGGGCTTCTTGTTGGTGGGGACTCGAGGCAATGGCCCTTTTTTGCCCATAGGATAATGCGCCACTGGTCGAGCTGTATATATATAATACCCGTGCACTAATTAACACGGATAATCGGGAGTTCGGTGTAGTAATTATCACAAAATATTAAATTTCCATGTTTTCATAACTGACTTTTTTGGTTTTAATTGCAGGAATACTTACATAATTAACTTTCTTATAAAAATTACAGACACAGAAATACAGAATTTCCGTTCAATTGCTGATTTTTATAATAGAAAAAGGCAAAATTTATTTTTCACAAGTTTCATTTATTATTATTATTATTATTATTTTAATTTTTAAACAGAGTTTTATTCTACTTAGAAGAAGATACTTGAAACTTTTTTGTTACCAAGTGGTACATTGACAATGAAGTTTCGGTGGACATCTGCATTTCCCTTTACAACATGGACTCCCAGAAAATGGATTGCAGTGTTTATATAGAGGGATGCATCTGTACGAAAAAGTAAATTACTGTAAATCAACCTTGTTTTTAATTTTATTCTTTTATAATAAATTAATGATATATTTTTAATGACATACAGTTTTTTGTATACTATTTCTATGCTAATTTTAAACGTTAAAAAATAATCTACACGTACACAAAATGGTTATGCATGAAATTCTGTACAAAGTAGATATTATTTAATTCTATATGCATGAAATTATGTTGATCTTCCTGTTCTGAACAGAAAGATCAACATAATTTCATGCATATAGTTTCATGATGTTGCTTCAAGACTATGATGTGTTAAAGAATATCTCAGTGATATTCTATTACAGGAAGATCAAGAACACATCGTATTCTGGAAGCAACACCAGGTCAAACCTGGATTTGTTATGGTGTTGTCTTCTGCAAGACAACATAAAACATGTAAGAATTCTTCAGGAAAACTGTCTTACAACAGTTAGACTTGAAAACGGTTGTTATGGATTGTTTTAATGATTTTTCTGCATGCTCTCAGCATCTTTAATGTTGAGAGCATGCAGAATAATTAAAGTTTATGAGGTTTGGTTTCGTTTGTTTGTGTATGGTAACGCGACATTGTTAATCTGCCAAGGAGGACTTTCTGTGAGAAGTTGGCCGTTATTGAGGTATTACAAACGTGAAGAAAATCCGGAAAACTCCACGTGGCCCGCCCGTTGGCGAGGTATGAACCCATGACCACTACCAATGTTCAGTGGTTTTATCTAGTCGTAATGTTTACGAGACAAATAAAGTGCACAGAACTTCTAAGTAGTGTGCGTAGAAACTTTATGACAGCTTTACGGAATTTTTAAAAACTTTTTCTTCAATTTTCGTGAATTCTTCAACGTTTAAAACTTTTAGTTTTTAACACCTTTATTTAAACATTAAAAATTAAGTTAAACTGTGAAAAACTCAAACTTACACTTTTCTTTTTTCAATTCCAGCACCTTCGGCGACTGAAACAATTTAAACAGCAAGAAAATTAACGTAAGTCTTTACAATAAAGCTGATTTAGAAATTTTAAAAAGTAAATATAAATACCTTTATAATTTGGATGAATGTAAACAGATACAATCATGCAAATAGATACCAAGCCAAGACACAATTTCATGATTACAGCAAATAATGATAATAAAAGATACTTTTTAAAAAATTTCCATGAAATTTTATGAGCTGTATTTCAAAAAAAGACTAATATATTTTAAAAACTTTAGAAAATCTTAAAAATTAAGTAGAAAATAAATCTAAAAAAGGCCGCAAGTTGTATGGCAGGTAGCGTAAATACAGTGAAACCTGCTAATGTGACCACCTGCGTAAGGTGACTACTTTAAGCTCGTCCCTTCAGGAGGTTTCACCGTATTTTATGCTGCCTGCCAGATATTTTGCCCAAGTATATTTTAAATTAAACTAATTGTAATTAAATTACATTTATTAAGAATATATTTTTATGTGATTAATTGTTTCTAGTAGATTAAAACAAGACGGGCTCCTCTATTTCGGCCTGTGGCACTCGCGTCTGAATTTGTCTCTGGATTGTTACGTTTATGATGAAGTGCAAGAGGTTGAAATCAGGGGGAGAAGTGTGTCCAGGTCACAATAGCCTATATTTCCCGCAGTGCCATACAGAGTAACTATGAACAACCTTGGTATAGATCGATCAAAGGATTTAGAAGTGTATAGAGAACGAACAGATAAGTATTCTATTTTATATATAAAGATGTAGAAATTATGTATTAAATTTCATACATAAATTTACTTTTATAGAAAGTTCCTCCCTCTCTCTTTTTATTTCCTTAAAAGAATTAAATAATATCTACTTTGTACACGGCATCCTTTTCCTGATAGTTCAGGATGTATTCCATGATAAGTGTTGTAATATTTTGTTGCAATTACAGCAAAAACACTAATAGCATTTATAAACTTTTAAAAGTAACTTTCTTATACACAAGGAAAATCATTTAAAACATTTTTAAAGGTTCTTTTTTTGTTAACGTTCAATTGAAATGACAAAAATTCATTTGTTTATCCTACATAAAACAAGCAATTTCGTACAAATTATTAATATAATACTACTTGTACAAGGTACACTAGTACTGTATTATGCAGTGAAATTATACTGTATAAGTGCCCAATGTAAGGTAAGTGACTTATGGCATATGACCACTTGATATATGGAGTATAATGGAATCGGGTAGCCTGTGGATGGTCCTCGTGTGACTTATGGAGGAGTAAGGAGTGTAATCACATGACTTTTAAAGGGGGGTAATTGTAAATTGCAACCGTTGATAGTACGAAAACGGGAATTTTGGCGCCTTTTTTTAAATAAATAAAGCAAATGATTGGTACCCACCTGTATCGGTAGTTGACTGGATGAACAATGTTGTGATTAGTGCCAAGATATATCCGGATGAATAAGATTTGTTTTAAAAAATATAGATGGAGCTACTAGCGCTTATTGTTTAGTATTCTTTATATAGTTCTGGGAGACAATGCACTGTACAGTACATGCACAGTAGTTTCTAAACGAGACTACTTGTGGAAAAAATTAAAGACATGTTGGAGAATTTTTATCCAACTCTGCAGCATTTTTAATTTTTCTATGGATTAATAATTTTTTAAAATCACACAGACTCCAAAAGGGATACCACCTTGACCTCAGCTGACCGATTCCTGTAGCTTTTTTATATTATTAATAGTAGCAAACTTCCGATATTACACCACCTACTTTAAATATATATACATATCAAGAGTATGCCGCAAATCATGTCACTTGGCAAATTCGTCACGATATCCTCTAACTCAAGCTAAAATGGCATTGGGTTCTATATGGCTTATTCTTTCAATAGCTAAACAATTAAACAATAATGTAAGTAACGCTTTAAAATTGACGATAATAAACGCCTATGAAAATTAAGTATAAACATAAAATCTAGTATATAAAGTACAGAAGATACAAATTAAATAAAACCTTGTACTTACGTTATTTACTGCAACCATTCACAATGAGTTACATAGACGGCCGGATGGCCGAGCGGTAAAGGTGGCAGCCTACCGCTCTGGGGGACCCGGGATCGAATCCGAACGGGTCGAATAATCCCCAGGAATTTTTCGGGGGGTGGTCCGTTCGGATATGTCGGGCCCCGTCCCTCACCACCCGGTCTCCCCATTGTGGGCCTGGCCGAACCCATAATGGGCCTACTAAAAGAGGCCCTCTTAGTGCCCACAGGGCGGAAAGAGTTAAAAAAAAAAATGAGTTACATAAGTGTAATCTTAAACTTAACCGCAACACTAAGTTAACATAAATAAAGCTTGGAGTTTGCAAACTTTAAAAGTTTATAAACCCTAAGTTTTCATGCTTTTTACGTGATTCAAAACGTAGTGGTTATGGAATTCCCATTGATAAAATTTTCTCTGGTTTAACGGTTAAATCCCTCATCACCTGTTGCTTGCATTTTTAAATTTTCTGATACAAAACACATCATGTATGCTTAAGCGTTATTTATATCTATAAACTGCACAGCTCTATTAACGCTTTATCATCAATCATCATGTAAACATTAGTCTGTTTCATCGCCGAGCATAAATTAAAATTCAAATATAATTTAATCTACACTATCGGCCGCCTGCGTGCATGCACGCACTGCATACCTATCAGAACCGGCCCCCATGTCACATCCGTTGGTCAAACCAGATTATCCCTTGACTACCTTAGCTAATTCCTCCTTGGCCACAACGCCACAATTTACCATTGACCGTGAAGTCATACTAATTCCGTTCTGTAATTAGCCATTGTTATAAATTTATTGCTTCACAGAAAAAGATGAAAATTAAAGGCCTCTGTTTCCTCTGTGCGGATACTAGAAGGCCTTTTTTCCCTATTTATTGTGGGTTCAGGCAGGCCATAATACAGTAAAATTTCTCGCCCCATTGTGCGCCTGGCTGAACCCATAATAGAGAGGTTGCGGCCGAAGTTTTCAATTCTAAAACGTGACCGTCGGACGTGCAGTACCGCCTTCCTGTAAGCCTAGAAGTTTTACAATGGCGTTTGGAACGTCGAGCATGATTCCAATGGCGTTCCAAACGCCATTGTCAAACTTCTAGACTAATACGAAGGCAGCACTCGAATTTACGTTCACGTTTTAGAGATGAAAACTTCGGCCGCAACCTCTCTAATGGGCTTGCTAAGAAGCCCTTTTAGTGCCCACGGGGCGAAGAGTTAAAAAGAAATAGTCCCGAAATTTAAAAATTCATTGGAAAGAAAATTAAGTGTAATAACAATTATTATAACGGGATAAATACAGTATACCGGTATAAACTTGACTGTTCGTGTATGAAAACTTACGTAGGTGAAAAGAAGAGAAATTTAAAAGTTAGGTTTAATGACCACTTATGCAATCAAAAATAATTTGCGGTAATCAGCAGTAGCTAAACGTTGTGTTAATTTAATTGCAACACAATAACTTGTTAAAGATAATTAAAACTGTTCCAGAAATAAAATGTATGAACACATCGAAAACATCAGAATTCCAGAAGAAAATAGGATAGATGATAATATGGGTCTCAAAATGGAGGAAAATTGGTTACTGTATTTTGGTAGAGAAAAACATTTTTTTTAATTTTATAAACATTGTTTACGGGATGATCATTAATATAATACTCAATTCGCTTGTACCAACGATAGATCTGACACCTAGTGGTATTAGCGCGAACTACATAATGGTGGCTGCTATGGGTATAAAGTAGTTTGTTAGAATAGAAAGTGTTCACCCTTGCTAATATTGTGTTGTGTCCTTTGTCAAAACTGCATGTATGTTATCGCAGACGTACCGCCAGGTTTCTTCTAGTCATACCCACATAATCTTTTTCGATTCCTAACTGTTGATTTTCAAATGGAATTTTATATACCCCAGCTTTACCTTCCTTTTTTACGCTGTCTTTATCGTTCCGTAGCAAGCTACAGATATTAGGTGCTCTTTTATAGATCATTCTCGATTTTTATAAGAAAAAGAGCACTTGATACAACGTTGACAAACGACACAACAGCACAATATTATCAATTATAGCACAGACTGAAGGAGCGATTGTAAAATGGGAAGAGGCTAAAGTCATCTAAACGGTGCACTCTCCATCCATTGCGTTGGAGAAGGAAAAGGTGGAAATTTATAGAAGTAAAATGAAAAACCGTTGCCTAAATGTTATGGATGCTAATGCGCTTCCAACAGCGTGGAAATATATAATAGAAAAAAGAATGACACTTAAAAACCCTTAAATCTTTTCTTTTTACTTAGCTTTGTTTTCTATGTTTTATTTATTTATTTAATATACACACTTCTTTCAATTTATTTTAAAGTTAAATAATTTTTTTGAATTTCAAATATGTAAAATATTCGAAAACGGTACGTTCCATTTTGGAACATTTCTAATATTAAACCTGACGATGGCCTATATTAGATAGAGTGAAAACATTTGTATAAAAGAATTTTAAGCTCAGCAAAATTAGCTGTGGGAAACTGAAGTGAATTGTTTGCTGAGAAAGAGCTGGATAGATGTGAAATTATCAGTTTTGGTATTTCCTCTCCTTCTGTAAGACATCTTTTTCGATCAGCCACATTCTAAAATGTCACAAAGTGTAATCATCGTGACATAAACAACTACGAAATCAACTAGGATTAATGTCGGATACAAATGCGAATAAAACGTTTTGACTACAGAGAGAAAAGTTATTAAAAAGACAACACACGAGTAACTCTCGTACATTGTCAAGCACGCTATACCCTTTGTGGCAGCCATTTTGGTCGACTCATACGCCACCTATATTTACTGGCACATGCGAATAGATATTAATGCAATACTTAATAGGTGAAGTTTTAGTCATTTGTGGGTGTATGCAAATACTAGTATTGTTGGAATACCGTTTATGTATTACATTATAATCTTAACATCCTTGACCGCTCGGCCATCCGGCCCTGCATATTATATTATTAACGTAGGGTCGAGTGGCAATTTCAAGTGGCTCAGTAGTATTGTTGGAATGTTCAAAAAATGTAAGGAAATATTAATACGTTAGATCAATGTATGATATGGTACATACTTTAACTTTTTCAATTAAAAACATTTCTCTTAATAATTCGTGTTTACATGTATTTTCAGTATTCTACAGTACATTGTCATAAGACTGAGGAGTGGATAGAACTGTTATCCCTCCCGAAATGTATACATTAGTCTCAAACATTTGAGCAAGGTGAACTTAATAGTACTTATCTAGTTTAGCGAAGTGTACTGTACAAACACTACATGATTACCCGTTGATATCAGTTTATCCTATTCAGATTAAGTATACACCTGTATATTTTATCAAAATATTTCAAATAATCTTGCGTAGACTGTTTATTCTAGTGTGTTAAGTCTCGAATCACAAACAACAATCTTATATGGTGATAAAATATAAAAAGTTTATTTTTAATAAAATACGACAAACATTTTGCAAGTTAATCTATTAAAAATATATCGTACAAAATGGTACATTTACAAACGAGATATTCCGAAAGTTAAAAACAAAAGGATTTAACATCTTGCAGTGCATTACATATCAGTGTTAATGCAGTATGAATAATTACATATGAGGTGTGTATAGATATATCTGTACCTGGTTTTCTGTCAAAACTAATTACATCAATATTAATTTAATCTACAAAAATTATAATCAAAAATATTTCTTTGATAGAAACTTCGCATTAGTTTGCCTTATCTTCTAATAGTTTCCTGTGTTTCCAGTAACGCTGAAGTTCATCTGGTAACACAAAACTGATCATACGGGATGATTATAAAGTCTGCATGTATGCATTGAACTGTATGCGTGTTTGAGATCTTATCATACAAATTACACAATAGTTTCGACATGACCCCGTAAATAGTAGTACAGTGGGGTCGGATTGGGCAAATGAGGTAGCCAAGTAGTGGTGAATTAATCAGTTTGTGCACTTCGCAAGGCCCCAGAAAAGTATTTTCTTGTTATAACGTTAAGAAAGTTTTACGATTCAGTTATACAGTCGACTCCAAATAAGTGGAAATGTGTGTCGAGTTATCCGATGTGACGACTAAAGCGAAGTTGAAAAAAAACCACAAAATTAGTTAGGAAAATACAGTAGTATAGGCTTACAATACATTGTGTCCTCCATTTACAATTACTCTGTAGATGAAAAACTGAAAAATTCATTTAGTGTTGTTTGTTTCGAGCACTTAACTGTCTCAACTTTCTTTTTCAACGATCACGAACACCTTGAAAACATCATCTTTGCAATTGTCAATTGTTGGCAAGTAACGTCTAAGGATTCTTAATACCTCTGGCGTGAGAAAATGCAAAATTGGATTCTGGTGTGACGTTGATGTAGATTGTATATTTTCTATTTGTTTATCTGTTTTATCTGTTGTTATTTTATACATAAAATGTTAAGACATTTTTATTAATATATATATATATATATATTATTATATTATTAATAAATAAATCGACTCCCCTGCTGAAAAAAAGAGTTCTCACCACACGTGCAGAGTGAATTCATTTTTTCAAAAGGGAGTGACGACTTATCAGTGTGTGGAACAGCAAAAGTATGTCGACTTATCCAGTAGTGATGAGTAAACCGGAGTTTTTTAACATTAATGCCTATGTAAGTCGGCTGGGACCACAGAAACCGACTACTTAACCGATGGTGTCGAGTTATCCGGGTGACGACTTATGCGTAGTCGACTGTATTAAAAAGTTACACTAAGTAAATAGGCATCATTTAAAATAAATACAGTCTTCCAAACAGAATAATGCATTAATACCAGAAAACGATATTTCAATAACTTCCAAGTTTTATACCTGTCCATTACAACTCCCCAATAGGTATATTCAAAATCTCAGGAACTTCCAGGTTGCTGCCAACAAACTGCAATCTCACTCTCTTCAGTCCTGGACTGAAGAGAGTGAGATTGCAGGATATGCACTTCTAAATTATCGAAAATGAACCTACTTTTTCCATCAAAACCTGTGTGATTTGTTGTCAACAACAACTTTGTGCTAATACCGAAAGACATACATTATACAATTTTTTACTTGTTAAGAGTGTAATCTAAGTATCGACTTCGTTACTTATAATTCCTATGGAAACTAAAAATTATTCAGCCTTCTTTCTTTTCAAAATATTTCATGATAACAAATAAGTTAGAAAATAAATTTAACGTAACGTCGAAGTCCACATCATTCGCCATTTTTCTTGTTCTTTCCCGGTATCCAGGCAGTCAGCAATTTGTGTTCTCTCAAAAACACCAGCATGGCGTCACTTGTGGCAGTATTCCACTAGTTGATGCAGTGATTTTGAACATGTCAAACGTGTACACCTAGTGTCGAACGACACATATCCATCTAATAATCAATTTCTTCCCAGACTCATGCAATGTCTGTTATTACTCCTCCCAAAGGAGTCAATTTGATTCTGCAGCTCCTGCAAAATAATGGCACGCAGTGTCTCACAAGAAATCGAATTAAGAATCTGAGTGGACAACAGAGCAATAGGTCAGATTGGTTGCATGGGCCCAATAACGTTGCTAAGGTCTTCCTTTCAAGATGAGGCAGAGCCCCATCTTTCTGTATCAAGATTCCGACGACTACATCTTCCATCATATCGTGATTTTCATTTTTGTTTACTGCAGTTAGGCACCGTGTAAAGTTTGAATGTACAGGGTGATTATAAAGTCTCAATCCACTTTTGTGAAAATGGTAACAAAATTATTTGTTTTCAAGTCGTGCGAAGCATGCTGACTGAAGAAAACAGAATTGCTGTGGTTTGCTAGTGTTTGAATAGATTAACATAAACAGAAGTACCATCAAACCCTCCTGTTTGATAGCCTTCGAGAGATCTTGACATACTTGCTCTTCTCTGGTACTTCTGTGTATGTTAATCTATTCAAACACTAGCAAACCACAGCAATTCTGTTTTCTTCAACCAGCATGCTTTGCACGACTTGAAAACAAATAATTTTGTTATCATTTTAACAAAAATGGGTCGAGACTATATAAATACACTGTGTTAAATTGTCTTCAGATAATAATTAACATAATTATAGTAATTTAAAATGCTAGCATTCTTTTTGGAAGACTCTTAAGTAAAGATGGGTAAACCAAATTTTATTACTAAAATCAACATTGTTTTGAAAAAATACTATATAGGCAATCCCAGGGCCCATTAACACGATTAGTGGACTTGGTACACTGAATCAGTTTCTAATTCACTTGTTTGAAAAGATCATTAAAAAAAAAAAAAAGTGGCAAGGTGTACAAAGATAATTTGAAAGTCTTAACTGTTACAGCTTGGGGACAAAGAATTCTGTAATATTTCAAACTAACATTCACCACTGGTTGCTTCTTCAAAAGAATTATAATTATTCCATGCTGCACAAAGAGAATAAACATTTAGCAGTCCAAATGCAAGTAATCTGGTATGGTGACACTTCAGGACATGCAAAAGACATTGATACTTTTGTATGTCCCTAGAATGTTACCTGCTAAAATCCATTACTTCAAATGAAAGATGTTACACATGTAGTCTGAAAACAGGAGGGCACTAATTTAGGAATTATCACATGTACTGTACATACATCCAAGTTATTAAAGTTCAAAATTGCACAGACTTTATAATCATGCAGTATCATTTTAAAAATGTAGCATGCATCCCTTTTTATATTTCATATTTTTATTCTTCAACAAAATAATAAATCAGATTTGATTGCAAGAGTTTTTTGGATCTTGAACCTTCAGAAGTTTCATCCTATATGAAAACTCTGATGATCTATAAGATTCGACATGGATTTAAAAGTTTTCCTGCAGAGCATACAGTGAAAGAGATTCTCTCTTAAATGATATCGCATGTGCCTTACTAAATGCATTTTGAATTTAAAACTTTTATCACAATGCTCGCATTGGTGGAGTTTTGCTTCGGCACGGCCTTTCTTACGCTTCTTGGAATTTATTCTCTGTACAATTTTCTCGGTCGGGGACGGTGGCTTTCCATAATGAGATCTTTCGTGATCGAGCATTAACATTACTTCTTCGAAACTTTTCTTACAGTAACTACATTGAAACATGGGTGTTTCGATCTGCGTCTTAACGTCGCCACTTTCGGTCTTTGGATCATCGCTTTCAAAGAAGCCATCTTTAGAAATTTCCTGGTAAATCTCATTCTGTAGGGCTTCTTCTTCTGTATCATCTTTCAAACTTTCCTCATAAATCTCCTCTTCTAAAGGTTCTTCTGCAGAATGACTTTGTACATGCTGCTCCATGTCTGCCAGATTTTGAAAATTCATGTTGCATATAGTGCATTGGTAGCATTTATCTTTCACGTGACATTTTTTATGACTGTTTAAATTTGGAATGCACTTGAAATGCTTACCGCAATATTCACATTCGTAAGGCTTCTCGTCAGAATGATAGTGATGGTGTCGTACTAAATTGCATTTCTTTCTGAACGTCCTGTGGCACAATTCACATTGATAAGGGTTCTTGCTAGAATGGCACCTTCTATGCTCTTTTAAATGAGACGATTTCTTAAATCTTTTTTCACAGATCTCGCACTTATAGCGTCTGTTTTCGTAATGGCACTTTTCGTGGTCAGAAAACTCCGTTTTATCTTTCCCGCACACCTTACAAAGACGAGATTTTTCGTTAGAATGGCTCTTCTGGTGTCGTATTAAATGCAATTTTTGTTTGAATCTCTTCTTACAGAGTTCACACTGAAAAGGCCTCTCGTTCGAATGAGCAATTTGGTGCGTTACTAAATTTGACCCACTGGTGAACTTTTTGTTACAAATATTGCATTGAAAAGGTTTAAAAACAGAATGACTGCTTTTATGTCTCATTAAATGCATCTTCCCTTTAAATCTTTTACCACAAAATTCACATTCAAAAGGTCTTTCTAGAGAATGTCTTAGTTTGTGATATGTCAAATTTAATGAACTTTTAAAACTCTGCTGACAAATTTCACATTCAAAGGGTCTTTCTTCCGAATGGCATCTTTTATGACAATTTAAATTAGACAAATGCTTAAATGTCTTCTTACAAATGTCACAATTGTAAAGTTTACCAACAAAATGACTGCGTCTGTGAATTAGTAGATGAGATTTCTTCTTAAAACCTTCTTCACAAATTTTGCATTTATATTCTCTCTCTTCTGAATGGCAGTTTGCGTGTTGCATTAAATCTTTTCTTTTTGTAAAACTCTCTTCACAAAACTGACACTTATGCAGTTTTTCATTGGAATGATATAGCTTGTGTTGCGATAAATGAGATTTCTGTCTAAAATACCTATTACAGATTTCACACTGAAACGAGCTATCTTCCGAATGAGTTTCTCGGTGGAAAATTAATTCTGGAGTAAGACTGTTTTCTTCAATATTCAAGTCTTTATTTATTTCTAACTGAGAGTTCAAAGCATTGATATCTTTGATCCACAATCTCTTTAAACATAGTTTCAGAATCTTCCTCCTTAGTATTTGAGCAGAACTATACTCCATTTGTATTGAAAGAGCTCTCGTAGTAAATCTTCTCTTTGCACAGAAGTCGCACCTAACGTGTTTCAGTCCGCCGTGGATTTTCATGTGAATTTTGAAAGTTCGACGCCGAAAAAATTCCTTTTGGCAGAATTTACACTTAAAATCTTTTTCTTCCTCGTCGATGCACTTGTGTGCAGTTAATTTTGATAAAGAGAAAAATTTTGCATTGCACACACCACAGATGTATATATTTCTATCTTTTGGAGTCTTTGTGCCATTGTAAATCTCGTCTTTGTGCTTTCTTAATCCTATAAAATAAAAAAAGAAATTATACAAGCTTTCAACACTAATCATTTAACTATATTACACAGACACCAAATTCGGATGGTAAGTACAAAGTAAAATAAATTTTACACACTTTTCATTCGTGTTTTGTGTTCATAATCAAACAAATACATATGTTTATAGTAAATTATTAAGACAGCCTGTTAGCATATTTAACTGATGCTCTTTACATGTTTGAACCATGATTTATCACTGCCTAGGGAAGTGTTGGTATTTTCTGGAATGCTTTATTTTTATGTATTCTCAATTTATTGTTATTTCCATAAATGATATATCACATAATTATGAGAGCTGGATGTATATGTTTTCCTATCAAACTACTTTATTGTTATGTCTCAATACTTCCTGCTAAATTATAAAGTTTACCTTTCTTATTTTCAACTTTCAGCCTATCTTCAATTTTCATGCCCGAATTTGTTAAATTCTTTTTCTTTTCAGGAAAAACCGACAGATTTAGTTGAACCAGCTCGGCGAAATTTTTTACATGAATGTCACTGCTGTCCGAATAACTTGGAAAAATATCTTTGACATTTGGCAACTGCTTGGAATAAAAAAGACAAAATTATAAAAAGAATTCTGAAATTAGGTAATTATTTCAAATGAGCGATCTATATAATTATCATAAAATTACTATTAATACAAATTAAGTTAATTATCTTGATTAAAGTAAAATATATTTGGAGTTTGCTCTTCACTAAAACAAGTTTACTTTTAATTTCGTTAATTCTATAATCATATGTAAAAAACTGAAATGATTGCCACTTGAAGATTGTTATTTCACATTAACTGTATCCATTTTCATAAAATACATATGTTTTGAGAAATTGTACAATTTTTATAATAAAAGTTTGTTGATACAACACCCATGGGACCAGATCAATGCCAGACTGCCAAATTAGTAGACATTGCTATATGCTTTTTTTTTACTAGTGCATGCAGTTTGTTATGCTTCCAATGTATTTACATATGCTATTTAATCAGTTGTGACATGATACAATGCGCAACCACATTGTGTTCAGACTGACTGAGAAACATGAGAAGACATTAATGAAACATTGTATACATAAAACTCAAAGTTTCCCATGTTTTGAATGTAGAAAACTTATTTTTAAGTCCTTGCAATGGCCAATGAGAAAGAAAATATATCAGTCATGCTCATTACTGAACACACAATACATATTCTAGCTCTAACAAAGTTAGGATGTGTATTTTGTAGGATGTTCACATTAGGCGTAATACAATGTATACTATAAAATACAACATTAACTGTCTGTAGTGTTAAAATTCACAACTGAATCACAAGATAAGTGTATCTTGTGATTCAGTTGTGAATTTTAATACTATAGAGATTTATTTTGTATTTATGGGCTTATATCAAGTTCTATCATTATTGTCTTTCATGTAGACTACTTTTCAGACTGCCAAATTACACCGCACAACAGTTTTGAGGACCTTCTAACTATTCTCAAGACATTATCAGATAATCAGGTGCCAGATTAACAAACTCCTACAGTATTGGCAAATGCAAATAATAAATGTTTCGTTCATATTTAACACAGAGTATTTTGTTTCATATGTATACTTTAATTAAAAGTACAGTATAGTTTAAGTCTTTGTCAATAACTGATTCAATGTTTACACAATGTGCTACAATACAACTTGTGAGTATGCATAAGAGCATTTGTTTACCTCAAGTGTTTTTTACAACATGGTTGCATGTTCATTCAAACAAGGCAAGATCACGCGACAAAATAAAAAACTGTAAACAAGCTTTAAAATAAAAGATTTCAAAAACTAAATTATTTTTTTAAGAATCTCTTAAATGAAAGACATCAGTTAATTTGCTTAGTTAATATAAAACTATAAAAATTACCTTAAAATCTTCATATTTTGAATGAGAATTTTTACTATCAGTGAAGTTTGTTTGATGTTTTTTCTCACGCAAGATATTTAATTTTTCACACACAACTTTACACTGTGAATTTAGTTTAAGGTCGTATGCCATATCACAGTAGTCAAAACTTTCTTCTTCATAGCCTAAATATATCAATTTTAAAAATTATTATTATTATTATTATGATATATCTGTATATAATATTTAAAAATAAATGTAATAAAAATTGGTAAATAATATCAGCCCAATATAAACATCTCTAAGCCCAACAATTATATTAAAACCAAATGGTCCCTGGATTAATTGCCCGTGCAAAAGCACAAGCTTCTGCAGTAACTTTTGCACATTCGTGACTGATTTAAAAAAACCCCCACGTTAGATTTTCATTTTGGTGTCAAAATACTTGGTAGAACCCTAGCATGTGCATAAATTACTTTTTGGAGAATATAATAGACTCAGAAAAAAAAAGAGACATATTCAAAAAACAAAAACTCTTTTAGACTTAATAACAAAGAAGTATTATGACATTTTTGGGAGCTGATTTTGGAATATAAAGACACACAACGGCTTCATATTATTTCAGTTTGGTGAATTTCGGTTAAACTATAAAAAAGTTATCTGGGTTCAAAGAAAAAAAAACCAGATTTATTACATCCCTCAATTCCCACTATATGGTACCATACAAGGGCGAATCCTGACCAAAATTCTTGGGCATGCTGAAAGTTATAATAAGAATAATAGGCCTATCTCTTGCACTAAACAATAGGCAGAAACATTATTTGGTGTGAATAAAAAAGTATGGACTATTATAAAGCCCATTATAACTACACATGAAATATATTATAATGAAGAATTACTAAAAATTTATGATAATGATTCAATTTTTGGGGGCCCTTGACACTGGGGGCCCAGAGCTTAAGCCTTATTAGTCCCTATGTAGATCCACTCCTGTACACAATACATGTACAGGGCTTAAAGCAGTCATGGCAATAAAAAAAAGTGAGAAAAGAGAGTTCAGACTGAAAAAAAGCTAAAAAAGCTAATAGTGTTAAAATGAACGAAAACAGGCGTTATTATAAAAACACACAAACGCACACATATTTTGTATCAATAACATTGCATATGATATTAGATTGATTATTAAGTGGACTGATAAGATTAAATATGAAAATAGTTAAGCTGAGTTTATACTCCAAAAAATTGACCAGTAAGACTGCATTAAGCCAGAACAGGCCCGCATTAAGTTTTCATGTGCCCCGTACAGAATTCCCACTGTTACACAGCAGAGCAAATGGAATAGTAACATAACTACCAGAATGTGTTTCCATATAACATGCCAAATTTCAAATGCCATTTATTTCAAGGTACATTTTTTGATTTCTTCATAAAAAAAATGTAATTAAAGAAGAAAAAAAACAACTTCTGGCAGAATCAGGGGGTTGCATGTTCATTATATAGCAGGGGTGGGCAAGCAAAAGTGGGAGCCGAAATGTAGGTTTTGCAAAATGCACGGGAGCCGCGGTTCTGTACTTTTCTATTCTGTACTGCAGTTCTGTACCTGGATTTTATTATAAAATATAGAACAAGTATTGAATTTTTTTAATAAACATATTTTCACAAAATTGTGGAAATAAAACTGTAAAAATAATAATAAAAAGCAGAAATTAACACTCTCAGCAAGAGCCACATAAAATTCAAAAAGAGCCGCATGCAGCTCTCGGAGTCTCATTTGCCCATGTCTGTTATATAGCAATACCACTAGTAATTGTGACCCAATCATTTATTTGGTAATTTTATCAATATTTTTTAAATGATTAAAAATAAAATTACAGAATTCATTACTGGTAATACTAGTCTCCAAATCTATTCCCCTGAATACAATAAAACAATTTGTTAGTCATTCGACCCACAACTGACAGAGAAGAGAGTTTATGAAAACAATGTAATTAAACATTTAGCAGTTTGTTGTCCTTCACAGTGGGGAACCGGCAGAGTCTATTATACAAAGCTTTCTACTACCCTCAAGTTGAAAAATAATACAATCCCATGAAATTTAACAAATCTGACATTAATAAGTAAATGATGAAATTATTTACAGAGAGTTGATATTTGATAAGTTTAGTTTTTTGCTCTTATAGATCAAATTACAGAAATTATAAATAAAAATCTCATTTTTTAAAAATTAAAATCATAAAATTTCGCTTACAAAAGATCGAGATGGAACGCACGCTTTTCATTTTTATAATCGCTTTGTTTTATTAGACACAGATATTATTCCTATATAGATTTATTAATTATAATAAACATACATTATGTATAAAATTACATTAAAATAACACTGTAATTAATGTCTGAAATGAAAAAGTAATTGAATCGAGTCTAGCCTCCATATTAATTAACGTGTTGTTATGGGGGGCCTAGTAGAAGCTGTAATTTTCTGGGGAGGGGCACCAAGTTAACTGCGTGGGGGCCGGGCTGTAATTTTCTGGGGAAGGGCACCAGGTTAACTGGGGGGGTGTGCCCACCCATGCCCTTTCCTGGCTACGCCCATGTTAACGCGCCACAGTAATTAATTGATCACGTTGCATCAAATTAAATAATTTATAAAAATTAAAATAATAAATACATTTATAAAATAATTGGCTGTATCTGTTCGCAATGATAATGTAAAACACACTGTACTTATAGTTTAGCATTTCCGATATTTAATTTATTTTTGAATTTTAAAATATAAGAAAAACAATTTTTTAAATAAAGTTTTATGCATTTATATCTGCAACTTTAGATAATACAAAGATATAAGAATCCATCAAAAAAGTTAATTAATAATAATTAAAATCAAGAAAAAATATGTTTCTTTCGAGGTAAGGAAACTTGTAAAAAGTCAGGTACACGATCACATGATGCCCGTCTCCCCACTTTGCGTAACCAAATGGTCGAGGTTGAAATAAAACCCCAGCAGAAGTAAAAACGAACATCGGCGCATGTATAAAACAATAAACTTGAACGGGAGCGAAGATGAGACATGACACCATGTAATTTATGCTAATTACTTTCTAATATTAAAATATTAAAATCTTCAATAAATTATAATTAAATTAATTTTTTGACTGAATTCGACTAGAAGCATATCAAAAAGCTAGATTAAAGTGAAATAGCGGTTTTTCGACGTTAAATATTTACAAATTAATTTTTTAATTTGGTGCCGGATTGACTGCAGCTGTTCAAATGCGCACGTGCATGAAGAGTTTTATAGTTTGTCGAAATGGAAAATGAAGGACACAATTAGAATGCAGAAAACCATGGTGCATGCCAAATATATAAGCACCCACTTAAAACCAAACTTTTGTCTTTGTCTAAAGATTGCCTCTACAGAAGTTATTAATATTTAGGATATTAGTTTAAAATCTTGTATTTCCTGGCACGAGATTCGCTCGATCTTTAATTTTACAGAGTGCTAGAAAGATACAAGCTTTGAAACGAGTGTCCTACAATGTTTTATTTAATAACAACAGTAGAAATCAAATTTATTATCACTCAACAATTATTTTTTTGGTTTTTCTACGGTAGTCAAAAACGAGTAAATGTCATCATTTAAGCTAAAGAATAGCAGGCGGTTGGGAAGAAGTTTGCTTAGCAACTTACTTCAGAAAGTATTGGGTTCTATACGATTTTCCATTGCTAAAACATGAGTTTCTACTGTTAGTATTAAATAAAATCCATTTCTTTCTTTTGTCCACTGCGCTTAAATAAATACAAATGCTAAAAATAATGCTGTATAAAAATCACTCTTAATGCCGAACTAGAAGTGTACTTATGTCTTAATGCAGCGTGATTATATCGAAGCGCCGCGGAGATCGGTATTTCACAAGGATACAAGCAAGAAGAACCCATGTGCAAATTCCTACAGCATGTGCAGAGTATCAAGCTTTGGGAAGCTCCTCGTTTTGTTAGTCTATATAAATGTAGTACACTACATGCGTATACGACAGTGCCTTATCATGTCGCGCACGGTCCATAAGGCATACGGGGATGTGCCGGTCGCTATTTCGCTCCTGAGCGCATTTACGAAAAAAAAAAATTCACATGGGAAGTGAAAAAAAGCTAAAAAAGTGAGTTTTTCTCAGAAAAAGCTAAAAAAAAGAAGAGCTATGAAAAAAAGCTAAAAAAGAGAGTCACTTTAAGCCCTGCATGTATGCTGACTGGGTACCACAAGCTTTTGATACAATCTGGCTGTGTTAAATGCTTCGAATAATGTCATGTGCACGCATTTGTTTGCTGCGGAAAACCTCTACACGAGCAAGTGATCGAGTTCCCACAAGCATCGCACTGACTTAAAACAGCTAGCCGCCAATTGTAAAAAGAAACACAAATGATAAAAGAGTTTTACACATTAGAATAAATTATTATTACCATATTTGTTCTCATATAAAAAATATATATTGACAGTCAAAACTTTCTCTTAAGCATGCTTTGCATGCTAAGCAAGCCCTGAGAATTCACCCCTAGTACCATGTTACCTAGCTCTTTCATTGCCTCTGCTGTAACTGCATGCCCAGACCAATATCGATTCAAACAAATTGTCATTTCCTATCCACCACTTTCTCAGCAAGTAATTAACTTCAGTTTCATCAACACCTAATTTTTCTGAGCTTAAACTTATTTTATTTTGTCATTTCCTCTCATCAACATGTCAGCAGTTACGCTCAATGCCTTCCTCTCACCCCCAGAAATTTTCAACTTTCACATAACTGTTTCAAATATGTTTTTAAGCTGTGGCAAGCAACTTACTGATGTTATGTTTCAGATGCAGTTCCCTCAGTCGAGACTGGACAAAATCTCAAACACGGCTGCTTTTAATTAATGACTCCAATTTATCCAGGACTTTTCCCGCTTAAATGCGAAATAATTTTATTTTATTTCTTATGTTTCAGTTTAGTTTACTTTCATTTAATTTCTTTATTACACTTTTCTTTTTTATCTGTACTTTTCATCAAATTTTTTGTTTTATGAACAATAAATCGATTGTAAGTGCTCAAACTGCTCGCCCAGACTAACTACGTCGATGAACATCGTTCAAGTTTCTCGATGTCACCTATCTAGTTATTAACAGCGGCAGTAATATAGACCGATCTAATCCTGCGATAGTTTGGCTTTAAGCCTGATATTTCAAACAAGCTGATACATTTTGAGAATAGGCCTCAAACTAGATGCACCCAGACAAATTCTGAACAGAGTTCAGAAAAGCTATTAACTTCCTATGGAATCTTCTTACTTTCCAAAAAGCAAATAATTTGGCACAAATTTATATTGCACCACATCAACACAACTTATGCAAACTCTTTAAGATGTTCTAATTCATAAATAAAACTTTTTATTTTAATCTAAATTTTATCTTTCTTTGAGAGAGATAAAATTGCATTGATTTTCTTATTTTCTATCAATATCTTATGCTTTCCTATTAATTATAATAGTAATTCTTTCTCAAAACTGCTGAAATTATGAGGTGCATTAATGTCCATTTATGTTTCCGTCATTTTCCATAAGCGTGTTTGCTTGAAACAAATCAAGACACTGCTTTTAAAAGATGACTTATGTTTTTTGAGGGTCTTACAACAAATTAGCAAAGGTTTAAAAAATATTTTATACAATTAATTATAAAAAGAGGACCTCTATAAACATATAGCATTTTCTCAAAATGATGGGTGATGGGAGTGAAATTAGCAAAGAAGTTAAAGATTATATTACATATTTGTTATAGCCAAAATTACACTCAATCTTATGAAAAGTTTAGAAACTTTTAAACAAAACACATTTAATTCATTATACAAATTTCTGCATTATATTTACCTTTTTCGGTTCCGTTTTCTTTGAATGCATATTCTAGATAGTCCGAATCTGAAGTACTATCGTCATTCTCGCATGACTCGAAACTATTGTCATCAAAAGAAAAATAATTCTGCCAATCAACACTGCTGTTGTTGTTATAATTAAGAGCCTTCATATTTTGCGACTGTAAATAAAAATTTTTAAAAATATTTACAATTTTTATCATAATAATCTATGTATTTATTTTTTATAGCACTTAATATAAGGGTAAGAGAATGATTTTCAGTATGATATAATGTACAAAATCTTATAGAGCAATATTAATAAGGTATGAAAATAATTTATTCAATGCTCGCTCTATTTTTATGAAATGAAAATTAGATATATATTCGTATATACTCTTTTCAAGCAACTAATGTTCTAACTACACATTGTCTTGTAATAACCTACTATTAAACATAAATAGAAAATATTTGATGCAATGATCAGCAATTAAGGCATTTAGTTTTAACTTTCCAGGCTCCACTATATATAACAGAGAAAAAGTACGGTGATCAGTCAAAAAATGACTCCCCAAAATTTTTACGTTTTTAGATTCAGAGAACCTCAAAATGTTGAGAAATGCAAAATTTCAGGGCTTTTTCTGTATACGAATGTTAGCATAAATGTGGGGCATGGCTTTTACTCAACCTCTTTCAAGCTTAATAACTCCTGTGGTTTTTGTTGAAAATTTCTCAAATTTTGCAGAGAGGCTTTTTTATTAGAGGGATTAGTGGCTATTAAATTTCGGTGGTCAAACATGGAAGGGGAGATAAAGGGGTAATGTTTGTATCTCAAGTAGGAATGGACTTTTATATAATTTAATTTGTTTTCATATTGGCAGTTAAGTTATCTTTTATTTCAAAGTTTTTGTTGAAGCTAAGATAATCCTATCCAAAATAATAACTAACAGTATTTTTTACTAAATACTTCTTGGCTTCTTTAAATAAACATTTTATTTATTGTTTGATATTCAGATGAAAATATCAGATTTTGCCTTTCTAAAAGAATAGACAGAACTGCACTTTTGGAATGGCAGAATCGATTATGATGTATCCTCATTAATTATTGTATACAGTTGTTCAAATTTGTAGTGTTATATTAAAAAAATAAAAGCAAACTGAATGGGCCAACAGTTAAACACATACAGAAGGTTCTTGTTTTATGAAGGTTAAATGCAGATTCTTACTTTTGCAAAAAGCAAAATATTACAGTAGCTTACTCTCTCCTAGTGCTTCCAAACCTTACTCTTAAGCCTGCAAACTATGCTTCTCCAGAACATACAAGGCTATTAAACACTGGTAAATACCCTGGTTTGCATGTATTTCTCTCAAACAGTATACCTAGCATGATATTATTAAATTTTGCCCTCTTGTTCATCAAACTAAACTGTTATTCATTACAGTGAAAATATAAGTGAAATGTTTTAAACACATTTTAACATTTTTCTCTTAATAACATAATCAGTTTCATAAAGAAACTGGGACAGAGCTTAGATTTATGCAGGATTTTGTTTTATGTAAAACCTACTGAAATGCAATCCCGTGTAAAAAACCATATTGTCTTTCAAAAACTTTTTATATTTTACTTAGTACACTGATGATAAAATGTACAGGGTACAAGTAGTACATGTGAATTCGTAAAATTAATGTGTTTTTTAAAGAGTAATTACCATTTTATTTTTGTTTTAAAAGGAAAATTTAGCAAAAAAATAAAAAACGACAATAAATTTGATTTGGACTAACCACTGTTCAATTCAAATTAGTACAGGTTCAACTGGTAAAAGTGCATTGTATTAAGTCAACTATATATAATAAATACAGGTTTATGACTGTCAAGAGATGTCCACATCTGAAGGTATTTTTCAGGAATGTTATTGCATTACTTACCATTTGTATAGAATATAATGTTGACAAAATGTAGTAACGACGATGGCAACTCTAGTTGTAACATTCATAAAATGTAATGACGAATAACTTTGAGATGCCCAAAAACATTTATTTCTGATTAACCTTTTAAAATATTTACTAACTGTCGTAAGAATAAAACAATACAAAATTAAATTAGATACTGTTCAATATAACATTATTTATTAATCGAAACGACATATTCAACATTTTAATTAGCGTCATTAATCTTTCTTTTGCAGCTATCTAGAACATCTCACATCCTTCACTTCAGAAGCATCCTTAATTCAAAATGGCAGGCAGAGATCAGAAATAGAATTAATTACAAAAACACCCACAATAGTATGCATCTCTGACTGCCTACTAAAACAACCTACATTAAATAATGATAATGTTAATTCTCTGTTTTTTCTTTTACATTTTATCTACACATATGTTCTTATCACTGTCGATGTACACATTAAAATTTTCGTATCTAATTTTGATAATCTACAATTTACCCTAAAGTTGACTTGTGAAATTCAAATTTTTCTTTTCATAATTACTAAAGTTTTCTAAACAACGATTAACGAAATATTTTAAAATCAAGAAAATTTCAATACTTTTATCTGCCGATATAATTTACAATGCATACCTTGCAAGTAATTAGTAAAATATTTTTTTTAAAAACAGAAAACTATTTAGGAAATTAACACTTACCGTTTGTGAAGTATTAGCACTATGCGTATCTGAACAATCATCATAAGAAATTCTAGTTTCTCTACGATTTAAATTATTACTTTGAAGATTTCTCACATCATCAGAGTAGTGTAGATAGTCTGCACTATAATCTTCATCCTAAAATTAAAAATAAAAAAAAAGTATATTAATTAATTAATTTCTCTTAAAAATAGCAAAGATTTCAATATGGAAAAAAATATTTCTATTATAAAAACAATCTTTACAGATGATGTAAGGCAAAGAAAATTTAATCATTACACTCACATTACTGTTTTGTTCCTTTTCGACAGAATTAAATTTCTCTCTCTCTTCAATCATTTCACTCGTATCCTTAAACTTTAAGTCTTGAACGATCTTGGAATTATTATTGTAGGCCACAGGCTCAGATTCTTTCGTGACATTAGGTGCATGATTGTGAAGATCTATTATGCAATATTAAGAAAATGTTACCATTTTATTCTGTAATGCAATATGCTAAATATATAGTAAAATACGAATTTTTCTTATTTTAAAGCTCTTAAATGGGTGAATGACAACTAGAAATTTTGAAACTTATTATTATAGGAAAATAAATCAATATTAAAGAAAAATGAATTTGAGATTAAGATAGAGAGAGAGAGAGTAAAACACTGTGGTTGGAGGTCGTATTACCGTCACCTAGAGTAGACAATAATATAGCGATCCAAACGTTTCTCTGCACAGAAAGGGAACGCCAAAAATGATATAAGACTCATTCCTGGAGCTTATCTGTGCCTTTCTATGTAACAACTATAGTACACTATACATATACAACATTCAAAAATATATTACAGTGTAATCATAAATTTTATCTACAGGAAGAAACAGGAAGAGCCTTCAGGAATGACATGAACAGACATGTTACCGTGAAAGACCGAAATTAGAAAATGTCAATATTCACTGGTGAATGTCGACACACATCAAATATTTGCTTATTATTATTATACAATCGAACCATCGCCGGTATATGTCGACAAGTACAGATAAGCTTTGGTGGAAATCGAAACAACGAGCCAAGAAGACAAAGCCAGAGAGAAGTGACAAAAATGTCAAATTATCTGCCGCGATTGAGGTTACGTGTCATCTATTTGTTATACTCTCGAACACTAAAGTTGTAATGTTGTGTTTAAATTTATATAAACAATGTCAAATGACACATAGTGCACATAAAAAAGATACTGTTGGAGGTCAGTTTGAGGTTAAACTCAAGATGTGAAGTCGATCTGATAGACCTGCAGTCACACAGGGATAGCGATTACAAGTTCATAATGGTATATCAAGATCATTTAATGAAGTTTTTCCAGTTATGACCTTTAAAAACTAAGACAGCCGAAGAAATAGCATGTGATCTTCTTCAAATATTTTTAACATTTGGTGCCCCAGCTATATTTCATTCAGATAATGTTAGGGAATTCAGTATTCGAGTCATATTCAAACTACACACTATGTGGATAGTTTGAATGTGTGGATGTTAAGATCGTTCATGGAAAGACTTGTCATAGTCAAACAGAAGCTCAGTTGAAAGGACCAATCAAGATATACAAAATATGTTAAATGCATGGATGAACGACGACGATACAAATAAATGGTGGGATCATTTGCCCTTTGTTCAATTTGCCAAGAACACAACAATCTATAAAGGAATACGCCAAAGTCCTTATGAAGCCCTGTTTGGCGTTAAATCGAAATGAGGCATTAGCATCATTATCTTTGCCTGGCAAAAAAAATTGCAAATATTGAAACCGAAAAACAGCTCGAAGAAATTCTTAACACTTTTAAAAAAGTCTGAGCAATGACTATACCGAAAACCATATTCCAAAGGAAAATATTGAAGAGAAGCTGCAATGTACCACGTCTTCATATGAAGCCCTGACTGAACAACATGAGTTTACATAAGTGTCATAACAGTTTAAGTTGTTGCAATAAATAAGATTTTATCATGTTAAACACATTTATTGGTATTATTTCTTTTCTGATTTAGAATGCACTGTTTGTTTAAGTTCAACTGTTTACTTACATGTGCTGTTACTTAAGCATTCTCCTATCTGGACATATATCATATATTAAAAAGTTGTATTTTGTCTTAATGTAATAAAAATATTTTTATTCAACATTCATCATTAGTTCATGCTGAATGTCGATATTTGCCAGTGTAAGTGAGAAACAATGATATTTAGCAAATATTTCGTACATACACCAAGCGACTGTGTGAATGCTGACATTCACCTGAGAATATTGATATTTGCCGGATATCAGTCTTCCACAGTAGCACATACACCAAAAGAGTTAAAGTAACTTATGACAAGGCTCGGTCAAGCTGTGTGGTAGCATGCTTTTGCAGAGGGACTTTATGACCACACTGTATATTCAAAATAAAATACATGTTATATACTTTACTATTTATTAAATTATACAACAAATCTTTTACATAGAATAGTATAATATTTCATAACAAAATAAAGCTTGATTTTATAGCAGTATGTTGTGCACATACTGTTTTCCAAATTACAGTTATGAATTTGAAGACTGCATATAAATTTCAACTATACGAAGTCTGTTCAAAAAGTTCCCAAACTTTATTTATTACATAAAAAAAAAAAAAAATACTTCACTTACAATTTATTGGTCAAGGTCCCCTTCAACCCTTCAAAGTCTCCTCCCCAACATATACACTTATCCCAACAGTGTTTCCACTTTTTGAAACAGTGCTGGTGTGCTTCTTCCAGAATGCTCATAAGCACCTCTGTCAAATTATTCTTTATTCCAGGAATGGTGGGAAATCTTTTTCCTTTTGAGCGGGTTTTTTAGTTCGGGGAACAGGAAAAAGTCACATGGGACCAGGTCAGGTGAGTAGGGTGGGTGTGAAAGCACAGAGGTCTTGTTTTGGACAAAAACTCAAGAGTTCTGAGGGACAAATGAGCCGGTGCATTGTTGTGGTGAAAAAAAACCACTCGCTTCTCCTCCAAAGTTCAGGCCATTTTCACCTGATTCTGTCTCTTAGGGATTTCATAACCCCCAGGTAGTACTCCATGTTGACTGTCTGGCCTGTAGATAGGAATTTGTAATGCACAACCCCTTTTGCATAAAAAAAAAAAACGGTCAACATTACCTAACATTTGACAGAACTTGATGAGCTTTATTGGGGCAGAGGATGTTTCACCCACCCTCACCATAAGCCTTGGTAATCAACTCAAAAGTTTCCGTGAAGGATTTCCCAAGTTTCACACAGAATTTCACAGAAAACACTGCTCCTTCAAAGAGCTCATTTCTGCAAATCCAATTTTTCACTGAACCCTTCACATAAATGGCCGTAACTAATCACCAAAACAAGATATCAACAAACAGATTGAAGGAGGTTAGTCAAGCGGTTTCCGCGGACACAACGCCTCCAAGCGGATTGAAAAATAACCAACTGGAGGCGTGCTTTTCAAAAAGTTTGGGAACTTTTTGAACATACCTTGTACATAGAAACATTATTTACTATAACCAGCTATCACAAAGTAAAGCATTAATTTTAAAGATAAAAACTTGTCTTAATAGAAACAATACTGTTCTAAAGACTAGTTATTATCTTACATTCAAAACAAAACTATTTCAAAACTTGTTTATTTGAAAATAAATATAATACAAAAACTTTAGAATTTATTCCGTTTATATTTACTGTAGCACTCTGGTTCTATGACCTAATTGCATATGGAAAATATATGAATCAGCAGTCCTATTTCCCATACACTCAATATCTGACCAGAATTACATTTGTAGAAATAGTTTTATTGTCTGTCATGGAGATAGGCAATAATATAATATATTTAAATACGGTATTTCATACAGTCATCATAGACAATTTATACTAATCATAGAAGCCAAACAGTAAAATAATAGTGATGTAACGAATATTCGGTTACTATCCGGTATTCGACCTATTCTTCGCTATTCGGCCAAATACCGAATATTTAAATCACTATTCGGCCGAATACCGAATATTTAATCACTATTCGACCGAATACCAAATACTTAAAAACAAGAGTAAGAAATTACAAAAACACAGTAAATTAATCATTTTGGTAACTTTTATTAATGCTGAACATTAAATTATAATTATTAAAGTTAATAAGAAATAGCATCTAACTCTAGTATTAAATTATTTCATAATTAAATATTATTATAGCCTTTATCTAGCTCGATATCTTATGGAATTGATGGCGTGTAGGTTAGAATGTATCGGGCATTAATGTTATATTCGTATTCGCGTATATTTTTATATTTTTTAAGATATTTTAAAATGATTTACGAAACGTTTTATTGAAACATATCGTATTTAATGAAAGAATTATTTATCTATTTCTAGAAGATGAGTAACTAATATATAATTTATTTTATATATAAAGCAAAGAATGAGCATTTCTCATTATATACAAAAGATAACATTTGAAAATCATGTTAAATTCTCATCATGTTCAAATTTTTCATGTTAAATTTTAAAAATATTGACAAAAGCAATGGCAACAAAATATCACAAAACTTCACAAATAGAAACCTTCAATAATATATTTGAACTGTTCCACAACTGGGGAAAAACTAGACCATATGTCCCCACTAAAGTATATCCTTAGGGTACTATTCAGTATACAAATACGTAGTAAAAACAAAATTTTAGTGCTTAATTAAAAAGTTAAAAAGATCGATTGCAAATAAAATAACTTAAAAGTTATAACATACATTTAAATACCAACAACTGTCAAATCATATCGGGCTATTTACGGCTATTACATAAATTACAAACCAGTTTGGGACTAGAGGTAGATGTTAGGCTCCATCTCATATTAACTTAATTAAATTATAATTATTAAATTAATTAAAATAATTTAGAGCTACTGGAAGAAAAAATCGTAGTGACAGCGGGCCAATAGAGAGCAGGGTGCGCGATAATGCGGTTTGCGCGCCAATTTTCGTACGTGCATTAATCAAGCCGAATATTCTATATTCGGCCACGCTCCTAGCCGAATATTCGGTATTCAGCTGAAGCCGAGTATACTATTCGTTACATCACTATAAAATAACCCATTTAATACCTTAATTCTCCAGTACAAAACAAAACTGACTAACGTTTTTGATCTGATACTAAGATCTTTATCATGTCAATTTGCATTCTAATATTCAAAATGCAAATTGAACAATGATGTATTACAAAAACTAAGATAAAAAATATTTGAAAATAAATAATAGCTGAATAAAGCTAATAACAGGCATGTAAGGCAGCCAAAATGATGGAAGGCTGCTTTCATAATGAGATGTAAACAAGAAAACATGTTATGGAAGTTTTGGAAGGATTTATGAAGAAGCAAAATATACAATATCACCCTTTTAAAGACTGATAAAAGCGAAACTTTCATATTTAGTGTGTTGTATGCTAGAAAAGCATACAACACACTAATGGACAAACACATCGTTGACAAAAATTAAATACCTTCTAAAACCGATAACCGGCGTGAAATATTTTCAAAATGGCGAACATTTTTGCTGCCCCTCCTGGGCTCTTCCTCAGGCCAATTCTTTTTGCTGGAACCGAATTCGATAATCGAATAGTTTAAATAAATGGAATGTGTTCCGTTTCTAAAAGTTCGAGTATGTGCGGAGTTGTCAGATTTACACAGCCTGTTCTTGCTAATAGGTTAAATTTGGGCAGGGCTATGGTCCAATCCCCAGATTCCCCAAGATTGTTCATTTTTGCTAAAATACAAAGGCTGTTCGGAAAGTTTGTGGCCTTGCCTATATGCGGCGCTGCGATCAATTTAATTTTTAGCAGAAATAATTCAGTCATCTTTGCTAAAGATACGATACGAATTTCCGCTTGATTTGTCGTAAAGTTTTTTCACAACAGCTTATCAGATAGTCAGTGTGCACATGCTTTGTCAAAAATGGAAAAAATAGAGACTTGTGCAGTCATAAAATACCTGACGAAGAAAAGGTTGACCCCATCTCAAATCAAAGCTGACATGGATGAAGTTTTGGGAGAGTCTGCTCCTTCGTACACCACTGTGGAAAAATGGACAGCCCTTTTTAAATCTGGCAGAGAGAGTGTGGAAGATGACACTTGCAGCGGACGGCCGTCAACTGCTGTCACTGAAGAAAATATCGACAAAGTTCACGATTTTGTGTTAGCAGATCACCGTTTGAAAACATGTGAGATAGCTGAGACAACAGGCATCTCTGTCAACCGAGTTTACCACATCCTAACTGAAAATTTGGGTATGACGAAGGACTCAGCAAGGCGGGTGCCGCATCTGCTGACCGCCGAGCAAAAACATGTTTGCACTTTGATGTCAAAGGAGTGTTTGGTTTTCTATCAGAAAAACCCACAGGATTTCATGTGTCGGTTTGTGACTACTAATGAAACATGGGTCCACTACTACACTCCTGAAACAAAAGAACAGTCGAAGCAATGGAAACATCACAGTTTGCCATCACCAAAGAAGGCAAAGACAGTTCCATCGGCGGAGGAAAGTGATGGCCTCGATTTTTTGGGATGCTAAAGGAATCATCATTATTGACTACCTAGAAAGAGGAAAGACCATCAATGCTATCTATTTCTGTGAACTTTTGGAAAAACTGAAGAAAGAAATCGAAGAAAAGAGGCCACACTTGAAGAAGAAAAAGATTCTGTTCCACCACGATAATGCACCTGCACATTCCGCCAGAATCACTGAACAAAAGGTAAACGAACTTCGCTTCCAATTAGTTCCACATCCACTGTACTCACCTAATTCGACCCCCAGTGACTTCCACCCTTTTCCAAACCTAAAAAAATTCTTGGCTGGAAAGAGATTCCACTCAAATGACGAAGTCATCTCTAAAGTGAACGAGTATTTTGCTCACCTTGACAAATCGACCTATTGTGATGGCATAAAAAAGCTAGAACATCGCTGGAATAAGTGCATTGCTAATAAAGGAGACTACATTAAAAAATAAAAAAAGTATTAACATTATTTTGTTTGTTGTTCTATTTGAGGCCGCGAACTTTCCGAACAGCCCTTGTACATAAACTGGGTTTAACTTGAGACCGGTGGTTGACAAATCAAGGGTCCCCTACTCTCTTGTTAGAAAATTCAATACAAGATATGCTTGCCACCCATTTAAAGAATTATAATACACTGAATAGTTCTAGAGCTGGTCGAAACATTCAAACATATTCATATAACTATTAATGCTCATATAACAGTTTTTGACTTTGCTGCTTTATACATCTCTATCAAACTATAAGCCAAGGCACATTGTAATTTATCCTGCCAAATTTTGCAGACCCACTCATGCATAAAATAGCTGCTTTCAGAGCCTTTATAACTAGAGCTTTTACACATTGCATTTATTTAGATGACACATTAAAAGAACTATGACAGATTCAATAAAGATCTCGAATACATAGGATCTATTAAACAACCCTTACCTATGTGTCTAGCTGAACTTAGATATGAGACTACTAACAAGAAACATACCACAGTCCTTGTCATATATGCAACAGATAACGATGTACAGTACATACTAATCTCCACGATGCCATAATTAGGACCAATCAATTGAAATATATCAGAACACTGGAAGCACTAGGGATTTACAAGCAAAAGGGACACTCATTAACTTCAAGGAGGAAAAGAGCGTGTCATACAAGCGGCAAGCATTTATGATGGTACATTGTTGAGTATGATATGAAGTGATACTGTACTCAATTACCCCTTTTAATGAATGTCTTTATGTACAACATAATTCATACGTGATAAACATAACTGTGAATGGTGACATTATAAAAAAAGTTATTTTTATTAAATGATTAAAATTCATTCCTTTGTGTACTGTGTTGAATTGTCCACACTGAACCGTTATGTCACATTAACACAATTTTTTCTGTTTAGCAATAAATAACTGATGTAAAATAATTTTACTTATATGTTTACTGTAAACTGAAGGTGCGAAATTTCACACTAATTATTTATTTTAAAATATTTTTAATCTTAGTTTTGTAATATGTCATTGTTCAATTTGCATTCCAAATATTGGAACATTAATTGACTTGATAAAGATCTTAGTATTAGATCAAAAACATTAGTCAGTTTTGTTTTGTACTGAAAAATTATAGTAGTAGTCAAAAAAGAAAAGCATTCACAAATACCTGAAGATGCTGATGATTTCTGGATAAAAATTCTCCGAGCATAGGTATGATCCAAATCGACAGACTTGGAAAAAGGATTTTCTTTCCACGCGTACCCTGTAGGTTTTTTTTGTTGCGTGTGGGGAAAGAGAGTCGGTATTGCATTCGGTTTTAATTTATTGGGAATTTTCTTTTCAAACTGATCAGCATCAAAATGTGCCTAAACAAGAAGACAAAAAATTAAAATGTCTATAAAACATATTTAGAATAAAGAAAAGTTATATAATCAATAATTACAAATCAAGTGTAATTAATATTTTTAATATCATCATCAACTTTCTTCAACATAGAAAGTTGATCATCGGTGGCAGGCTCTGCCGAGTAGCTTGTTTGGTAACAGAGTTATCATATGGCAACTGGGGCAAAAAAAAGTTTGGTTTATGAACAAAATGTTCATAAACCGAATTGTTTGAAATGCAAGGCACTCGAAACCAGAGATTTGACTATTTTCATCATAAGGTAATTACATTTTAAGCTGTTAAGCTTGTTCTATATACTCAAAAACATTTAATAAAATGATTAAAACAGCTGTAAAAACAGTTAATTTCTTATATAAAATTATAGAACAAATTGGAATATACAGTAGAGAGTCGTTAATCCTAATCAATTGGGGACTGGGGTTGTTCTGATTAGTGATTGGTTCGGATAACCGATTATGTACAAAAAATATATTAACCTGTCCGATGTTCAAATTTTTCTGCATTGCGTGTCGCTTCGTGTTGAATTTTTGTCGATTTTAAGCCTAACGAAACGATTTATAATAATAATCGAGGCTATTGTATCGTTAAACATGATTTCTTTATTTTGTACAAACAAAATAAATATATTGAAGAATATATTAGGTTGAGTCATAAATAAGTTCTGTTTTCTAAACTGAAATTTATTTGCCAATAAAATGTACAAAAATAGACTTTAATCTAACACATATTCACCATCATTATTAATGACTTCTTGCCATTTTTCGGGCAACTTGTCAATTCCCCTTGCATAAAATTCTGG
Organism: Centruroides vittatus; assembly: GCF_030686945.1. NCBI lineage: Eukaryota > Metazoa > Arthropoda > Arachnida > Scorpiones > Buthidae > Centruroides > Centruroides vittatus. Next base: position 270,049 of record NW_027121458.1, on the reverse strand, counting down.
TGGTTTCGAATTAAAAAACTCCTGGATGAACTCCTGAACCTGGTCATCATTTTGGAAGCATTGCCCTTTACAAGGGCAATGCTTCCAAAATGCTGCCCTTGCATTCTGCAGTGCCCGGAAAAGATGGAAATCTGTTGGTGCCAGGTCCGGTAAATATGGTGGATGAGGCAAAACAGACCAGCCAAACTCCAAAACTTTTTCTTGTGTAATCTTCGCTGTGTGTGGCCTTGCATTGTCATGCAATAAGGTGATCTTTTTTCTGTTAACAAGTGCAGGATTCTTTTCATGAAGTTTTAGCCGAAGTTGCTCTAACTGTTGTATGTATACATTTGCAGTAACAGTTTCATTGCGTGGCAACAACTCAAAATGGATAATTCCTCGACGATCCCACCATACAAATAACAAAATTTTCCTTCCATGCACACTGGGCTTAGGGTCTGGATGTGGCTGATCATTTTTGTCAATCCATTGTCTTTTTCGAATAACATTTTCGTATGTGATCCACTTTTCATCTTCCATAACAATTTTAGCCAAAAAAGATTCCTCTTTTTGCCAAGAAAGCAAGGTAGCAGCCATCGACCTTCTGTCAGCCTTATTCCGTTCACTGAGGTTATGTGAAACCCAAACTCCCAGCTTGCTTACTTTTGCTAGTTTTTGGAGGTGACGATTAATGGTTGATTGGGATGTGTGCAGTTTCTCTGCTAACTCCCTCGTCGTTTGCTGTAAATTCTGCTCAATCCGGACCTTTAAAACGTTGTCGTCAAAGTCTGAGGAGCGGTCTGGTCTTTCATCATCTTTTAAGGAGAAATCACCAGAACAAAATTTTGTAAACCACGTTCGAACCGCTCTCTCTGAAATTATACCACTGCCGTAGACATTGCAAATTTTTTTTGCTGTTTCTGTAGCATTATTGCTGAGTTTAAACTCCCACAACATGATATGGCATACATGCACTTTCAACTGTTTCATTTTAAATGAATTCAAAAATAATTTTTTATTACATTATTGACACGTCAGTGTTAAAATTTACATTTATAGACTATTTGCTAATAGCCACTAATAAAACTCAGTTGAAGCAACACAACATCTGGCAAGTATTTGACAGTCATTTACACCTACTCGCTAACGGAACTTATTTATGACTCAACCCAATATAAAAACATAAAAATTATACTTTAGAAGTAAATCTAGTATCAAAAACGTTCGATTCAGCACGACAGTCTGACTGGAAAGCGTTCGGATAACCGACGATTCGTATTAACGACTCTCTACTGTAATATGTACCAAGATAAGTACAAATAATTATACAAGTAAAAATAACTATCATTATGTAAATTCTTAGTAGACAGATAATTAAGTTCTGTAAACTAGGAAGCCAAAATGAATGTTTAAACAAAATAGAATACCATAAATATAATTGCATAAATTTATATAATTGAGCTTATTTACTGATCAAATTAATCAAACTGCACTTAAAAACATACACGTCAATGATGCCGAAAGGAAATATTTTTAAACTAAGCATGTTCTCCTCCAGAATGCATATAAAACATCTTCATGTTCAGTTCTTTGCTTTCATCTGTGTGCTTGTTTTTAATGGACAATATATATTTTGTAATAGAGTCAGTAGCAATAGCTGCTTTATGATTAAAAAAAAAAAGAAAAAAAGAAAAAGAAAAAACCCCAATACAGTAGACCCCTCTATAACACAGGTTCATGTAAGATGAATTTGTATAACATGGCGGAAAAATTGCGATTGTGTTTGTATAACATGATAAAAGAGGCTCGTATAACACGGTAAAAGAATGAGACAGATTGTTATGGCCAACTCGTGTCTCTACAGGATTGGTCGAATCTGGACCAAAGTGGACATTGCACAAACCGTTGAGTTTAAACGAGCAGCACACCTACTAAAAAACATTTATTATTCAATGGCCATAAAAATTATATTTCTATTAATGATATCTCCAAAGTTTAGCAAATTTTTTGCAGAAAGAATAACTTATCAGGAAACGCGTCCGCGATGAAAACAAGCTTAAACAATGGCGTCATTGAACGGTGCACACTCAGTAAGTATTCTTACAATTTTTTGTTTATAGCATAGTTTATGTGGATTATTCCCCAAAAAATTATACGTGTTTTGAAAATGTTCGAGTCAAATTAGTTTAAAATCAATTAATTTTATGGAAGAAAACCTTTCAAACAGCCATACCCCCTAAACTGCACAAGTGCCAAGCTGTGAATGGTTCATGTTTTTGTAAAATCTAAGTGACTCGTACAACATGGAATTCACATAACACGGAACGTATCTACTGTGTTATAAGGGGATCTACTGTATATAGTAAATTAATTTAAAGATAATAAAGACAAAAATTAGACTTAATGTCTTAACAGAATTGTTTTGTAACCAGCCTAAATGTGGAATATTTTAATTTAGCAGCTGAATAAAACAAAAATGATTGCAACTGCTTGGATTCTCTGCTTGGATTTGATGTTCCGTGGCCAGGATATGTAGACAGAGCCCGACTACTACAAACATCTAGAATGAAACTATCTCTTATACACCTAGAAATATAGAGGTTTCAAGGTTGCACATCACGTGATAAAACACACGTTTGTTCCACCCCTTTCCCATTTTTGTGGTCAGTTCCGCTTGCGTAGCTTGCAGGTGGTCTGTTGTTCGACAGGTTGGCATTGCTTTTTTTCGGTTTAAACTTATAAAAATAAAGCAGTTCTATTATTATGGATAAAGTTAAAAAAGATTCTTTTCTTGCGAGCTATTCAAGCAGTCTAACAAGACGAGATGCAGTTTTATATGAAGAGAAAATTTCATTATGTCAAGGTGATCCATATGAAATCACCTTGTCAGACTTTGTTGTAGATCAAGAGTTGTGGCCTTTGAAATATTAAATATGTAAGCCAAATCTTCCAAACTTAAATTTAAGCAAAGTCTCATCAAACATACCATCATCTCTTTGAAAAGGAGTTAATTTTCTGGATTGGATGATCAATTTGTTTGCAATAAAGGTTCAGCACCAATGAAAGCAATTTAAAATTGCTGAGTCTAGTAAAAAAATGAACCTTGTCGTCATCACCCTCAAACAACTCTTCATTAAGAACATGTTTTTTTTTTTTTAAAGAATAAAACTTCAGTTTTTAAGTTTGTTTGGCAAGTATGACAAAAGACTTTCTTAATGAACAGTATGGCAAGTGACAGTTTCAATTAAAGATGTAGTCTGTACCCATGAATTAGATTTTAAAGGCTCTGCTTCTTCCACTTCTGCAGTTGTCGAGATCTGTACATCTTTAACAGTAGAAGGTTGAGTGCAAGCTTCAGTTGCCTTAGAAGTTTCAGCTTCTGAGGCAACTCGTCGTCTCTTGCGATTACGTGCTCTTTCATAACGCTCCTGATTTGCAGTTGGGTTGTGGCCACTCTCATACCCCATGTATAACGTTGGCACCCAGTCTGGTGATGACTTGTCGTACAATGAGGAAGGTTTTCCTTTGGGGGTGAAAAAACTTTTTAAATAATATATTATGATAATTTAATATTAAATTATTATTAATATACTGTATGTAAAATTACTAACATTAAACAATATTAAAAGAAAAGTTTTCATTATGGTATGCTATATATAAATAATAAATAAGAATTTGTCAGGAACAAGTTGAAGGTTACTACATAATGATTATTTGTTACTAATGTAAAAAATCATGGTAAAAAAGTAGCATCTTAAAGAAATGTTAATGTTGCTCACCAAAATAACCTAACTTAGCTATTTGTAAAATGAACAATGGAAATTATTGGTTTATATCTTAAAAAATACACAATTTTATTTATGTAAATTAGACTGGAAAGACAGTTGGCTCAAATGCATTTCTAATTCGTCATCTGCTAAGCAATTATCTTTCCTTAACACTTTAATATTAACTCTACTGTATATTACGAGCAGGCATTTTATGATACACATGCAAAAGTTTATCTAATTTATTGATAACTAGTAATCTGATTTATTGCTTACCTGAAATGAAATGTTTCTGACAAACTCTTGTATTGATATTCACTTTATCCATATTGAAATTTTTCCGGTTAATTCTCGAGAGCCATGCAGATTGTCTTCGTCGTGAAAGCTCTTCAGTTTGGGGTCCTTGATGACAAATAACGCCGGGAACTTTAAAAAACGATGTTCCTTTGTTCTTGAGTGAACTAGCATTACACCCAATTACGCAACAAATTACCATAGTGATATTCGAGACGAATAAACAAGACAAGAACTCCAGCTAAAGCGCACGTGAACACACACAAAACGTAAACAAGTCACAAAGATGGTGCTGGACAATTGCGCATGCCCATGACGTCACTCGTGATGTCGACATGAAACCTCTCTATATAGAATGTGTAAGAAAAATGATAAAGATTGTAGAATTTTTTAGAAATCAAAATAAATTTGACATTATGTAAGAATAATGTAATCTTATAATATAAAAATGACTGACTTTTGGCATAAAAAATTAAACAATAGAACCTTATCTGAGATAATGTGGACCAATACTACCTTGGATAACTGAAGACACTGATAAAAATCGGCATCCATGACAGTTTTGGATTAAAAATTACAAATACAAATATATTTTTATACTTTAGTGAATATAATCTTGTATAAAAATCACAATTCTTACATCATTTATTATACAGTTAACACATGTACAGTACAATAGTTTTAATCAAAATGTGTATTATAGTAGTTACATTTTAATAAGAATGTTTCGTCTCACATCGAAGTTAAATGATAAAAGCTAATAGAAACAAGTAATTTCGTAATACCTGTTCATTGTTTATAACTTTTCTTACACTGTAATTCATAAAAGAAAGTAGTGTACTTACTTACAGGTTTGCCTCGAATAATACAAAACCTCGATTAATCGGGTTCTACCGTAATAACGAAAGTACTTTTTGATGCACGTCACCATCATTCGTAGTTATTTAGAGCATTACCTATTCGCGAATTTCTAATTCTCGGTGGACTACCGACTTCTACAAATATAACAACTTTGTATTACATCTAGTCAAATTTAACACAAGCCAAATGAGTATTTTCATTCTTTAGAATAATACAATTAGTGATAGGAAGCTGCCACAAATGGTACTGCACCTGCCACAGCTGTGAGTCATCTGCATTTACTTGTCTGTAATCTGATGTACAGTACATGTATATGGTAAAACTAATTTCTTCAAATTAAATGGGACTTCTAGCCACCTGGATAATTAAATTTTTGCTTAAAATAGTCATTTTTTTTCCTATCCAGCACTCATTAAGTTTGTATAAGAAAGTATAAATAAAATATTAAATATGAAAACATTACTCACAAAATGATGATCTAACTATAAAAAGTGATATTACAGATTGTTATTAATTAGTTAAACTGGCTTAATCAAAATTATCAAACCATACACTGTTTTAAAATATTTTCTGTAACACGAAAATATTTATTAAAACTGTACATATTTTTTAAAAAATTTAGCATTTTCGTTTAAACACACACACACACCTGTGCATGTGCATGCACAGGTGTGTGTATGTGTGTGTGTGTGCACATTTGCCTATAAAATCTTGAAGTTAAACTCATGTATCAAAATTATTTATAAATATGGCAAAAGAAAAAGTTATAATGAAATATTCAAGTTATGTTTTGCCATATGATTTCTCTCATTTTCTGAATCATTTTATTTTGATACTTCTATGTTATATTGTTTATGTCCTGAATTACAAAGTATGGTGGCACAGCTCTAGGCTTTAAATATCTTGTAAAGCTTAAGAGGATTGTGACCACCTGATTAAAAACAAAAGCTACATACCTCAGAAATGTTGCACGGTTGGCATAAGCTTGCATTTTCACCTTAAATCACATTATATTATATTATATACATTAATTATATTATTAATGTATAAAACTTACACGAAGAAAACAAAACTTTTAATGCAAAAAATTTCTTAAATTTCAGTTTTTATTCCTAATCATATTCAATTGTATTTAAAATTTTATATATTTCCAACACACGCAGTCAGTGAGCACTTACTACATTAACATCTGCTACATATTTAAGCATATTATGAAGTACGAATCTACAGTTTATTCTACACATTTTTCCAAACTTATTTTAAAGTAAAGAATCTTGCAACGAAACTAACACTGCCAAAATAACTCGCCAAACAAAGATTTATTCTAATGTAAGCCAACAACGTAATGTAGTTCATTCTATACCTATAGTAAAATACTTTATTTAAAGATAATAGTATAAAAAAATTTACAATTTATAAATTTATAAAATAGTATGATAATGTATCTAGTGACAGCTTCTTTATAATATAGCTTCAAACCTATCTGTGAATGCTAAAAGGAAATCATATAAATGCCAGATTTCAAGTGCAAATGAATATCCATGTCATTAGAGGATTCTGTATAAGGATGATTGCAGTTTAATGGCAACCTACGATCATATTTTCTGAAAATGCAAACAATACAAACAAGCCCTAAAATATGGCATGAAAGATTGCATAAACTAAGTTTTTTAGTATACAAAGTAACGGCAGGAAGAGCATATACAGAAAATCCGTTATGCATGAAAATACAAGACCTAGAAAATGTTTATTAAGCATCTAACAATGAATAACAGATTACAGTACAATGGACAGTTATTTCAATTAATTGGTAATGTATGTACTTAAAATTTAAAATACTATAACCAACACACTCAAATCAAAATTGTACTATGATCTGTTAAAATTATTATTTATATACCTTTGTTATTAAACTTCTTTCATTATATTCATTAATATAAATAGAAGTAAATTAGACTCCTACACCTATATTTCATTTACTTTGTTCTGCAGAAAATCTTGTCAGTTCATAAATTTACTGTTTAGAATGATACAAAGTACCGTACATTTTCAGTTAACTAGAAATACTGAACTTAGTCATATAGATAAAGATTTAATTTCTTTGATAAAACCCATTTGCAATGAAATTGATATATTTTTTGTGTTAGAGTAAAAACAATTTATTTTCATTTTGTTAGTTTAGGTTATTGTTTATATAGAATTGTATCATATTTTGTTAAAATGGAGTTGGCAATTATTGTCCAAGAGGCATTATTTATTTTATTTCAATAAATTATGGGCAAAGTCCAAAAAATAACTTCACAACAAATTAGACTAAGTTGAATGAAGGTTTTATAAATAGTCATTCTTTACTATGTAAAGCAGTGGTGGCCGAAGTGCGGCCCATAAACATATTTGACACATCACTTATAACTGATAGAAAAAGGCCTATTTTTGGTATATACAGAACATGCAAAATATTTGAGACCTGCTTACTTACAATTTATGTGCAATTTGGCCATCAATCAAGAAGTTTAAGCACTACAAATATACTCAAGTCTTTAATGAAAGTCATTATATATATATATATATAATATATATATAATATAATTCTTTATAAAAGACATTAATTGTTAATTTTCATATCCTTCATACTTTCTTCTAATATCCTTAAAATTAAATGCGCACATACTGTAATACATCATTAATTAATAAAAAATAAAAACTGTATTTTTACCTTAAAACAAAAGTATTGAGAAATACTTCATAAGGTAATATATTTAAATATATGTCCTTAATTATGAAGGAAAACTCACAAGGACGAATTATCAATTTATAAATAATTGTTTTTCGTTATCACAAACCTGTTTGGCGTGTGTCTACTTTATGAAAACCATAATTCTGATTATGTTCATTGTTTACCTTGAACTATTTCAAAAATATATTCCTTAGAATTATTACTTTTAGTAATTCCACATTTCTAAATCTATTAAAACAAGTTTTGATGCTAAATAAATACATGCAACTTAGGTTACTTGTGTACATAAAGCACATAAATGTACTTACAGGGAATCGAAGTGCCAGAAATCCATTATCTTTTCGATTTGGTTTACTAGGAAAGCAATGAAAACAAACTTTATTGTGCCCCAATGAGAATTTGCAATTAATTACACAACACTAGATCACTTTTGACAAAAAAATACAATGATACACACTGCTTCCTACGGCATGATGCTTTTTCCCTGTTGTTACACAAAGTGTGACCAATTCAAGGTCTACAAATACAAGGTTAAGACACAAATGTTCCTTATGCAGCTGCAAATTTTGGTTTGTTAGTTCCATGGCCAAAGCACAGCTTCCATGCTTTGTACATGCAGTAAACCGCAATTCCTTCAAGTTCAAGCCACAGAATTCCTTATATAATTCCAAATAGATTATTTTTTTTTATTCAGAGACTATTCTGACATTTACTTCTAAGCTTTAACTGAATAGATTTCAAAATAAAAGCTAAGTAAATACTTTGTATCAGGTCAGTCCGTAAGTCCATGTGCATTATATGAATGAGATCCAATTTAACACTTCAGTGTAAAATTGGATCTCATTCATATAATACTGTTCAGAATTGTAAACATTTCAGTTGTCTATTTTTGTTAAAATGGAAGTAACGGATGAATATAAAAGACATGTTTTATACTTTTTATTTTTAAGTGGTGAGAATGCTACAAATGCAGCCAAAAAAATAAATACTGTATGTAATCAAATTGTAATTAGTGCAAGGACTGCGCAGAAGTGATTTGAAAGATTTAGAAACAATGATTTTAGTGTGGAGGATAAGGCTCGTACTGGAAGACCCGTTGACTTTGATGATGATGCTCTCTCAGCATTAGTTGAAGCAGAACAATCTTTAACAGTTGATGAAATTGTGGAATGTTTAAATTCATCCCACGAAACTGTTCATAGACACCTACAACAAATCGGAAAAGTTTCAAAGCTAGGAAAATGGATACCACATGAACTGTCAATAGCTAACCAACAACAACGTGTAAACATTTGCACGTCTCTTTTATCCCGTATTGCTTTAGAACCTTTTCTTGGTAGGCTGGTTACTGGAAACAAAAAATTGATCCTCTATAATAATGTGACGAGAAAAAGACAATGGATGGATCACGACAAGCAGCCAAAACCGACTGCAAAAGGTGGGTTGCATCCAAAAAAAATTCTTTTGTCTGTTTGGTGGGATATGTCAGGTGTAATTCACTTTGAGATGTTAGAACCTAATCAAACAATTACAGCTCAAATGCATTGTGAGCAATTAGAGCGTTTAAATGAAAAATTGAAAAAAAAATTGACCGTCGTTAGTGAACAGAAAGCAGGTTCTCTTGCAACATAACAATGCCAGACCACACGCTGCAAAAATAACTGTACAGAAACTTGAAAGCTACAACTGAGAAATTTTACCTCATCCACCATATTCGCCAGATATTGCTCCCAGTGATTGTCATCTTTTTCGCAGTTTGCAGAATTTTTTAAAAGGGAAAACTTTTGAGGATGAGAACAATGTAAAAAAGGCTATTTCTGAATATTTTGATTCAAAACCGAAATCATTTTACGAAGACGGGATTAAAAAGCTACCATCAAGATGGCAAGAAATTGTACAAAATAATGGTGAATACATTATAGAATGAAATAAAATTTAATTAAAATTTTTTGCTGCTTTTTTGTACATAAAAATACGCATGAACTTATGGACTGACCTGATATAATACAGTACAAGGATAAATTTATACATATTTACTTTATTTGAATGCATTTTTACATTACACAAGCTGCAAACAGGAGTATCAGAGTAAACGTTTTTATAAAGTAAAATGAGATAAAGATAAAAGAATACCTAATATATAAAGTTTGTGAGGTTAAGTAAATTTTCAAAGTGTTTACAAGAGATAATAAAGTTCCGAATGAGGGAAGATATAATCCATATAAACTAAAATGATTTTAATAGTGAATTAAATAAATATATATTTTAAAAATTTATTGGACTGTAAGCAATACAAACAGATAGAAATATCAAACTTCAACTTTATTTATTTTGTTATTTATAATAAAATTATTATTAAACAATGTATGTAATTTGTATTATATCCCATCATTCTCAATTATTATGAAATATTAATTTAAATGACTGAAAGTTTAAAATTTAAAATAATTGAAATTAAAAGTATGTTTTCAGTCCACCAAACATATTAAACAAAATAAATTTGTTACAATAAGTTGCATTATGTTGCTATACAACCTGTCAGAAAGCTAAAACTTTATCACAAACACAGTCTTTAGACTGGAACTGACCCAAGAACCACATTTTAATGCAGTGGTTCCCATCCTTTTCTAGGATGCGGAACACTTTTGTAAGCAATTTTCTTTAGCGGAACACTTACTTAAGTTAATATAAAATACATAAGCTTGTCATCAGTTATTTTATTAGAGTTGAGCAGTTATAATTCAAAATCTCTACTCATATTGATTGGCATTATTATTAACGCCAATTCTAAGACAGGAAAAAATATACCTAAATAACTTTAATGGGAAACTTGTGCCTGATGTTTTTTACATATTTCATTCAGTTTTTATCATTGCCTTTATCTTATTCGAAACAGTAGTACACTCCATAAGTATGAGTCGTACATATATATTTAAGTTTATGAAAATTTTATGATTTTAATTTTTTGATATTCGGCGGCTCGAATACAATTGTACACTTTCCGATTTGCGACTAAATCCGCGGAACACCGGTTGGGAACCACTGTTTTAATGTTTTAATTTAAACAACTTTAATGATGTATAACTGTAAACATTTTATAAGTGTTCCAAGTAATTATAAGGTGGCTTTACTATGATCAAAAGTTACAAACCCTGGAAACACTTGAAATATTGTGCACTAAAACTAAAGGGGAATGTATTAATAATGAAGAAAACGAGACATTTTCCCTAGCTGGCAATCTTTAATCAACAATCCCCTGATGAGTGGCAACACTGATGACTATCCTAAAAACAACTGATCAAATATGCTGTGGCAGTCAGTACTGACCACCATTTTCAACATATTTTTGTTTGAATACCTGATGCAGGGCCTTAAACACAACCAAAAATGTTTGTTATAATAAAATTGTTTAATTGTTTGTTGGAAAAATTAAGGCGGTCTCTTGTTAGTAATAAGTGTTATTAAATATTAAAGCAGTTTACGTCTTTCCTTCTTTGATAACTTGAACTGAAAATTTATCATATGATTAATTCTAATAAATTTGATCTCTGTGTATATAAACACTTCAATCATTGAAAAACTCAAACCTCTTTGGTCAAAACTTACAGAATACAGTACAAAGATATTCAGTTTAAAAATAGAATGTAGTAAGCAAATGATATTAGCCACTGTAGTACAAGGATAGACTATTTAGACATTCAAAGCTGAAACTTAAGTGAATATTAACAGATTACAGTACAAAGACATCATTTACCAGATGCAGTTTTTCATCTTTTAAAGTGAAGAATTTAGATCAGGCCTGGTCAACCCAAATTGTTTCGCGGGCCACTTTGATCACTTTGTAATGTTACGCGCTAACATTACGGTGGGCCACAATTTAGGCAAACATGCTTTTAAAAAAGTAAAACAAATACAATTGTTATAGCAAGAGTAGGTACTCGCACTTGCATATTATAACAATGACACATGCAAATTTTCATTTATTTAATTGTTTTGGTATACACATAACCAGAAACGAAAAGTTTTATAGATATATAATATCGCTTAGCAGGCCACACAATTTAACGTGACGGGCCGCATGCAGCCCGTAGGTTGGCCAGGCCTGTTTTAGATATTACAATACATGGCTAGATTATTTTTACAAACTGAGAAGCAAATACACTATCAATGTTTTACTGTTTGGTTTAAGTTTACTTGGTTATGGCAACATAACACATGGCAATCTGCCAAGGGACATGCCTCCTGGGACTGTTTAGAGGAAAATGGCCCCTATTTAGGTGTTACAAACATGAAGAATACCCAGAAAATTCCACAAAACCAGCCTCTTGGGTAGGCACGAACCCGCAACCAACTACCAGTGTTTAATGGTTTTATCCACTTGCTAATGGCTCAGTTTATGATAACATTACCTGTTCATGGAAAAGATATCTAGATTTAAAATTTACCAAATGTAACTAAAAATATAACTTAAAACAAGGGGATGACATATATACAGTAATTTACGGTATTTGTTGAAAAGCCATACACCTCTTTTATTTCAAATAGTGACAAACACCTCAAAATCTATCTAAAAAAATTCGGTTAAATTACAATCCTTACTGTAAACACTTAGCAACTTTATATTTTCGACTAACCTCATACAGCCTGGAATTCTCGTCCTGTTTCCACTTCTCTCTTGTGCAAAGTCGGAGCCACTTAGCACTGCCGTCCGTCTCAGCGGGAAAACGGAACAAATTCATGCCTTTTTCTGGCGAATTTTTACAATTCGGCGCCGAACACCAAACCATTTTAAAAAATATATAACAAGTCTAGCTAATTGATGTCGTCGGAAAAAAGAAAACAGCCAAATTCGCTCTAAAAACACCGTAAACGAACCAAAATGACGACTGGTGCAATGTATCGCGGCACGTGTCCGACCTCGTGTTCACAGACCACGCTTGAATAGGATCGAAGTGTCACGAATACGCTCTTTTCGACTCTGTTTTACCAGGAAAGCTAAGAAAACAAACTTTATCGCGTCCCCAGACAAAGATTTACACAAAGTTAGACTGTTTTCGACAAGAAAATACGACGATAAACACCGCTTCCCAGGGAGCCATGCCTGTTTCCTATTGTTACTCGAAACGTGCTGTACTGTACGTTAGTAAAAAGCGACCTCTAGTGGTAGAAAACGGAAACAAAACCGAAAAGCCTTATTTACTCGCACTGATAATTCATTACCTGCGTTATATACGAGCAATTGACAAATTTTAAAACGTTCTCCCGCCAATCTGTATATTTTGTTCAATATAATTCAGGTGTGACGATACCTCCCAGCATCATGCGATACAGTAAAAACACGTGCAATCAAATATGTTACCTCTGTGTAATTAATTTTATTTTAAATATAAGCGAAACTCTATATAGCAAATTCATAAACAAAATTTTTATTCGATAATCGTGCAGATGTTATTAAAATAAGGCATAATACTATTTTAAATATAAAAAATAATAATACCATAACAATCTACTAATTAAAAAAAAAGTCAAGCAACGAGTTGCTTAACTTTTCCGGCCGACGGCCGGATGGCCGAGCGGTCAAGGTGGCAGCCTACCGCTCTGGGGACCCGGGATCGAATAATCCCCAGGAATTTTTCGGGGGGTGGTCCGTTCGGATACGTCGGACCCCGTCCCTCACCACCCGGTCGCCCCATTGTGGGCCTGGCCGAACCCATAATGGGCCTACTAAAAGAGGCCCTCTTAGTGCCCACAGGGCGAAAAGAGTTAAAAAAAAACTTTTCCGGCAAAATAGTTAAAATGTTTATGGAACTATTTGTTATGAGGTTTTATTTTTAAAAATTGTAATTCTAATAACTAGTAAAATCTGCATTAAGTCCGATCCGACACGAGATATGACGCGACCCCCTCATCTCCCACCCGTAGACTTAACACCAAAATTTACGAACATCAATCCCCAGATTTTCAGAAATTTTCGACGAAAGGCACGGGAGTTATTAAGCTTCAAAGAGAGTGACAAAATCGTGCGACCCATCCAAAGAAAACGAAGATAAACACCCGTACACAAAGAAAAAAAAACCCAACTTTATTTTACATTTCTCGACGTTTCAAGCTCAAGAAGAGCGTGTGAAATCTTGGGGTCATTATACTGTTATATAACAGCCCAGAAAGTAAAAGAAATGTGTATCATCACACATTTCTCTATTAGTCGATTGTACGAACACGTAACCATTCACCTTTGGAAAGATCATTTCCCATGGTAACAGTATTTGAAGTTAGTTTCTTGCTCGCTTAATGCGCGTTATACAAAACTGCATACACCTCATAGTCTTTTCTGTGTCTAAGTTTGTGTGTATGAAATCTAAAATATTGCTTCCTCCAAAACCATTTATTATAAAATAATGTAAATGTCTTATATTGGTCTTCAATTTAATAAAGCAGATATACGTAACAATTTAAAACTTACTTCACACAATCTAGAATGCTTTGTTGGCACGAACCTCTCTCTCGATATTTTTTGAAGCCATATTTTTCTTCTTTCGCGATTTCGTTTCCCCGTTGGAATGGAAAATAACTTTAACGTGGCAGATCCACGATTAGAACACTTATAAGCGCAACAACAAGACGGCATACTTAAATAAAACACGAAAGTAGCACGAGACAACGTTAAACCTAAACACACACGAAAGCGACGACCTTTATCTATCCTTTGACCAGAAAATGGCGCCCCGTAATCACGTAAATCTCGACCAATCGGGCAACTACCAGCAGAAGTGTGTCGATACTTTTAAATCTAGGTTTATAGCAACGCGCCGTATCTCCCCTACGTTGAAGCTGACTACACAGGGGAAACAACATATGTACTACATTACGAACAAGTTCGAAAATTTTAAAAATACTTACGTGAAGTTTATGAGTTTAAACACGCGAATGCCATTAAAATTTATGCCCTTTGGCCATTTGTAACGTGAGCGTCGCTATTTGATGCTGGCTAAATGTACTGTACACGTACAGTGCAGTACATAATACAGTCGACCTCTAGCACGCTAAAATTGACAGGACAGTATTGTCTTTCTGCATCTACCTCAAACGTTACTAATTATCTGCATCTAAATAATGTTCCAAGTTTTAATAATTACAACGATAGTAGAAAATACACCTTAAATTTTATTAATAAATATTATTCTGTACGAATAAAATTCAAAAACCGAACGTTTAAAACACTAGATTTTTTTATTTACATAGGATATTTCTGTTTCGAATCACTAGTCATCCTAATTCAGAGGCAAGATATCATCCCTCAAGCAATCAAAAATTTTAAATTATCTTGGTTCTATGCAGTTCTATCTCGATACTTATCACCACCTCTTAACGGTTATAAATGAGAAGGAAATGTCCCTTTATTGGACCCGTGTGTTTAGATTATTTATGGTATATTTTTCAGCGTAGTGTGGATGCGGTAGGAAGATCAATAGTCAAATTCTTACTCCCGCTGTTATACCCAATAATGCAACAAACACCAAAGCTAACATGCCATTAGCGAAAATAAATTTATATAAGACTAATAATTCAGCATTTATCACAATTGTTTACATTGTCCATTTATAATAACAATGCTTGGAATAGAATAGAATAGATTTAAGGAGAGATGTTTACCGTGTAGTGTGTGAAGTAGTGCATGACGTAACAGAAATACATAATACAATAGCGATGTTGAGGTTTAAACGCGAAAACGTGTACTGTACGTCGGACGTTCAGCGCTGCTTTCCTGTAAGCCCAGAAGTTTGGCAATGGCCTTTGGTAGTCAGTGGAATCATGCTCGACATTCCAAACGCCATTATCAAACTTCTAGGCTTACAGGAAAGCGGCGCTGAACGTCCAACGTACACGTTTTCGCGTTTAAAACTTCGGCCTCAACCTCGCTAATATTAGATAAGTAATATAAAGTAACTGTTTAAAAATACGAATAAAATTTACCTGTTTTCTAAATTTCATAGTAAATATTCATTCGAATTTATAGAACAAGAAATCTGTTTCATTTGTTTCGATCGATAACTTCACTCTCTTTCGATCAATAACGGAAATGTTTAGCAATAGTAACAACAGCAACAACCACGGTAGCAATAATAATAATAAATAAGCATTTATAATAGGCACATGCCTGTTACAAGAGGGTTCCTTACGGCTATCTATCAACAGAACCCAAGACTACATGAGTGTCACTCTCAAGAAGAATTTAAAAATGACTGCAAAATTCATCACTGTCTAACTAAAGGAACAACTCTGAACTAGATAAGTCGTCCTGGGAGTATCACCTCAAATAAGAAATCTGTTAATGCAAGAAAGGCGCATCTTTATCAGTTGGTGCTCTGTCACCCTTGACGACTACATCGCCATAACCAGGTGCTTTAACTGTTCAGGATACGGGCACACATCACATAAATGTGTGGAAAAACAACAATGCAGTCATTGCACTAGAAACAACAAGTTTAAAGACTGCCCAAACTTACGGAAAAATCCGAAGTGCGCAAATTGCACGAAGCACAATAAAATAGTTCCAAAGAGCAAGGCCTTCAACACAGATCACAATGCCTTCGATAAAAACTGTCCATTTGTAAGGAACTGAGTCCGAGTGTTATTTTTATTTTATTATATTTTGTTTGGGGCGTATGTTTATTTAGGACGAAGGTTCCCCACCACTCTCTTATTAGTAACGAAAAAAAGAAGATAAACCAACTCACGAAGGAACGAGCGCCGTAGGAAAAAATCTCGCGCACTTGCGCTGCCCAGCGGAAGTAAACAGTCCGCAGAAAAAAAATGGAGGGGGGAATCCCCACACTCACTAGTAAAGAAATACTTACTAAACCGTCATAACATCCCAGAAAATTGTGCTAAATACTTTGTAAACGGTTTATAAGCTTTTGTCGGAAAATTAAAGCTGCCAGAAAGAAACTTAATGTTAGAAAACTAAGTATGTAAATAAGGGGAGTAACCCAGCTGAATTGTGACGTCACCTCACAGCATAAAACCAGTACGCTAACCGAAGAATGAGGAGGTGAATTCCAGAGCGAGGTGATTCCTGGTCGAAGTCCAGAGTGAGAATTAGGCGATCCAAGGTGTTAAAGAGGAGTTCGATTTGACGATAACGAATGGATTGAGGAAATAGGTTCCTAGTATAGTGAGGTGACGGATAGACGTTTAGTTCGTAAGATTCTATTCATAGTTCCTAAGTATTTGATTTGTCGAATTTTCAAAGGGGAATTAATATTAAGTTAAGCTAAGTAGCTGAGTTTTATTGTCGGGTTGACTTGTTGATTTTCGTTAATAAACTTTGTTTTGGATTATAGACAATTGTACATAGTAAATTCTATTTACTAATTAAATATATTTGAAACTTTGACTTGATATTTGTCGTTATTCTTACTAATTCTTTTCGGTGCACGCGTGAAAGCCCAGGCCTGGCAAAGTAATCTCGAATCCGCGTAAAGTACCCGTTAGGTTAACGGAAGTTTTACCGGCTGCAGTTAGTGCCGGTTTCCTAAGATACTAAAAATACTGAATTTTTAACGATGTGTAAAGTACTAAGCTAAGCAAATCCAGAATATCCAATATGAATAAGCAGCTCTTGCTTGTCTTCCAATAACTAACCATGAATTGTAACAACCAAAGCTTCAACCAGAAAACTAATAACTGCAATGAATCTAAGGCCTCGCTCAATCTTCTTCAAATCAACCTTCAACGCAGTAAAGCTGCCTCCTCCAATGCTCTGCAAATCATCATGGACATCCTCATATTTCAAGAACCCTATCTACGGAAGAATAGTGTTGCCTTGCTCGGCCAGGGCTGTATCCTTACAAGATATTCTACTAATCATCCCATATGCACCGGTTTCCTTGTTGTAAATAGATACTTAAACACAATTGATTGCCCACCTCAGTAACGAATATCTGATTACCATCAGCATTGACCTCAACAGCATACACCTATACATAATTAAAATCTACTGACGGCGCCATTCCTCTGAGTCGCCCTTTTACCATTTTATTTTGTAAATTTAATATCAGAACCGAATCATAAGCCTTCTCTATATCCAAAAAAAGTGCAAATACTTTTTCTTTGAAGTTGGAGCTGTATTAATGCTAGCAATACAAATAGTGCTATAAGAGCCATCTATATGCTTTTATATTAGGTACTGTTTCTACAGTTGTTGTTTGCAGTCCATTCGTTAAATTTGGTAACAATTATAATAAATGGTATTAAGAATCTATTCAGATTTTTTCATAAATTTCCCATATTATGATATTCAGCAGTTGGAATATTTAAAAAATTTAACGGCGTTATAAAAGCAAATAGTCTGACAAAAGCACTTGAAAAATCGTTGTGATTTAAATATTCGGAAATAATGAGTTTACGTTTCTAAAAATCCTACACAAAAAGTTCATTTCTTACGACAAAATGACCAGGAACATTCGACCAGTCATTAATAATTACTACCAATGAAATAGCATACAAAAATACTGCGAAACCTCCATTAACGGACACCTCTACATAACGGACATTTTTACAATCCCCAGACCCAACAAATAGGCCATCTATTACATTTACCTCTAAATAGAAGACGCTGTAGTCCGTAACCAACCTTAAGAAAACAATGTCCAGCCTTAAATATTTCGAAAGAATTAATTACGTACTATACAGTACAAAATATAAAACGAAGGATCGGTTCAAATACTCTTTCAGAGGAGAAATTTTGGCCGTAGGCATCGAATAAAGACCGGCTTTTTACAACCCTATTCCTATTTTTAGCCAAACAATACTGTTAGAGAAGACTCGCCTGGTTAAGTTGTCAATCACCACTCATCGTCATACATATTAATGTAAATAAACTTCTGTCTTATAAGCTTACGGTATCAAGAAACCATAAACTTTTTCCGAATTATTCGTTTCATTCGACAAGAACAGTAATAATAGAGAAACTTAAACAGTTACAACACGTTTGTGGTTAAAGTTCAAAGGTCGTGTTACGAAGGCGATTTGCCGGCCGCTTTAAAGAGTGATATATTCGGTATTCTCGTATTCATGATGTCAAAACAGCTTTATGGTAGTTCGAGTGTAATTTTTAATAAATCGATTACCGAAAAAAGCAAAAATGTTTGAAAAATTACACCTAATTGATTAACAAAAATCTATACAGCGATTTGTGGTTGTCTCTTGGATCATAAATGACGTTATAAATGAGAGAATACCGAATACATTTTCGTTCCTGGAAGGGATAGCAAATCGCCTTCATAACTCAGGGCTCTCACCCCCTAAACCGACCTTTGTTCACCCTTCTGCTCGTAACAACAGTTTCATTTTTCTTTTTCCTCATTTCCATTCACGTCGTTTTTCATGAATTAATAATTAGTCAACGTTTACGTTTTGTCCTAATTTAAGTATACTTTCTGTTTGCAAGTTAGAATTCAATTAAAACGAGATTTTGACAATGATATACCGTATATGTATTTTAATTATACATCCTACTTATACTTTTCGGTATATTCGCATTCCTAACGCAAATTTGATGTTTTCATAATCTTCACAAAATGACTACAGTGTGACCATACATATACCTCCTAATAGCGGACACACTTTTCAGTCTCGGTGGTGTCCGCTATTCGAAGGTTACTGTAATTATAAAAGTGGAACACAACTTCCAATGCCTTAATTTTTGCTTTCCATTATTCAACCACAAGGCATCACTACATTACAATTATCACCTTTTGCAATTTACTAAATGAATTCATATTAAAAAATTTGAACAATGGAAAATATACTCCCTTCGTCGTCTGTATGCAATTAAAACTAACATATTCATTCCGAGTAACCAACTTTTCATTAAATTTACATACCATTTCTTTGCAGTAGGTGCACTTTCAGCCAAAATGTTATCATGTTACATCAGAACAATCATTAAACCCGAGAAAATCTAAGAATTTGAAAGAGAAAAAATGAAAAATTTGGAATTGGCAAGGATCCACTGTTTTGTAATTGTTTCCAAGATAAATAGTTAATAGGAAATAATAAGATGAATAAACAAGTATAATTAACTACATTGCTTTTTAGTCAATAAATGTAAATGTATTGAAATTTAACTTGAAATTTTCAAGTTTAGTCAAATGAAACATTAACATACAATGAAAACAAGGTAAGTGGTGGTCAAAAGTCAGTAATTTTTCAATGACTAGGCATAATGATATTATTCAAGGGATTTAATATTAATTAACTACATTTAAACTATTTGATTATTTAGACAGACTTACTAAATATTAAGTAATAAACATTTTAAAATTCGACAATTTAGAAAAAAAAAAAAAAAAAAATACTTTTTGCAAGCAATTTTATCAAAAAACAAGGAACTAACAAATTTAAATATGTGCATTTTTTACAAATGCTTATTAAAAATATGTTTCAAATTAATCCTGCATTCATATTAATAACAATATAAATCAAATGCTGTATGGCTGTAGCTATTAACAGTGTTATGCAACATGAAAATTTTATGTAACAGCAGAATACAACAGTTTCTATGAGTAAGGATTACTAACTAAGCAAGCTAGGGAAAAAATGATAAAACACTTGAATTTGAGCTATAAAATAATCATTTTTTAAATGACAAATAAATTTTGGACCAATTGAAGCAATAACAGAAACCAGATGTAATTTAAATCCATAACTTTGTCTTCTTTTGCCATTTAATTCTTATCTGTAGGCAAATAATTAGCCATTACTAATCATTGTTGCTTGTGTCAAAAGTTATAGCTTAGACTAGGATGGAAATAGATCTTACTACAATCTAATTGTAGGATTTGTAATCATTCCATTCATTCTAACAAACATGTACAACTATTGTACCAAAATAGTCATTAAAAAATTGCTTTTCTAGAGTTTTACATCCTAAAGCTTTTGGGTTTGTAGTTCATACAATTCATTTTCAGAGGTGTTCGAATGTAAACTCCAGAAAAGTTTTTTTGAGCAAATTTATTCAAAACTTTTAGAATAAGTGATTGAAAAAATTACATTCCTCAAGGTTATGTAGTGTTTTCCTTATTGATTTTGTAGTGAAAATTCATTTCAAAATCAATAAGCATATTCTTTCATTTTGGAATTTTCTCAATTCTCTTTCCTCATTGTATAATAAAAACAGATAATATTCTTAATGATAAATAATAAATATGACTGAACTTCCATTCAATGTAACCACCATAAAAGCCAAAAAGTATCTAGCAATGAACTTGGTATTTAAAATATTTCACATTGCCCACTTAATCTTTGTTAAATAAATACTTCATTACGTACGAGAAAAGTATGTTCTATAAACGCTTTAAATTCAAATGCTTTAATTTATGTGATAATATATCAAAAATTTTAAATGCTTAACCAAGATTGATTATCTGCAGTGTGTTTTATTGAGGAACGTATATATCAAAATCTCGTAAGTACAGTACATTATTTAAACCTTTTATTTTTTGTTTATTTTCTTCTTATAGGCAACAGATAAAGTGTATCGGTATCTATCTACCTACTATCTCCGGTACATTTAAGTAAAGTGTACCGGTACATTTAATCAGTATAGCAGGCAAGGAATTATAAGTCATACTATGATTGAAAAGTTACATCTGAGATAATATATTAAGGGTATAAAAATATTTACGGAAGAAAACTGCTATCCAGTTTTCTCATTTAAACATGCAGTAAACCTGTCCGGATTGGAATCTAAATAAAACAGAAATCTGCCTAAATGGGAGAAATTCTACAGAACGAAGTGATTTTCTGTTTAAAAAAAATACCTGTTCAAAACCGAAACTTGCCAAACAAGAAAAAATATTTGATACCGCGAAATTCCAGTTTCCTCAGGTTTTAGTGTTTTACGTATATGAATTGTATGTTAACATTTCTCAAATGTAATCCGAGAACTAATGATATTATCTATTTGATTTCTGTTGGCTTTTATTTTCTAGAAGCATTGAACCACAAAAGTATAGATATTTGCAGACTATAACAATAATTTTATTGTTATTGCTATAGTAATTTTTATCTTTTGGAAAATACTTAATTCTAATATTTTTCTGTTTAACTCAGATTATTTATAAGCTATTTTACAGTTTTAAACTATTAAAAATATTGCTGATCGAAAATTTGGATATTGTATGATTGTTTGTATATAAATATATGTCATTTCTATATTTTTAATTGAGCAATATGCAATAATATTGGGAATTTTTTCCCTAACTGAACTATAGGAAGCACAGCACGTTCTAGAAAGGCCCAACTCAACTGATGGACCTCTGGATTATTTTGTCCAACCACCAGCCAATTTGCCAATGGTGCTGTTTTCTTGTTTGGCTTTCTCCTATATGAATTATATCAAAAATAAGTACAGGAACAGCATAAGTTAAATGCCATTTAAAACAATGCATCCAAATTACGACGACATCATCATATATACCCGATTTCAAAGCAATAATTAAAGAAGAGAGGTGCAATTTATCTCATTAATTGTAAAGAATAATTTGACTTAATAAACAGCTTAATGAACTATCAATACAATTATTAAATAGCACAGAATATGATACTTTGTATACTGATGTAGTGCCAGTAGCATAACTGGTGACCCCTTCCTTCTCTCTCTCTTTTCTCTCCATCAAATTAATAGTTAAAAGTACATGGTCTGGATCAGCAGCGTATCCGGCCAGTTCCATATTTGAACTTCAGTACAAATTAGATAAGTACAGCCGTTCAAGATTGTTATAATACTATATACTGTAGAGGTTTACTGTGTATCATCAAGTTTCAATCGTTTCTTAAGGGAATTTTATGCATGTCTAGAGCTAAAACTAAAAAAAAAAAAAAACGGATATTCAAAATGGATTTATTTTTTAAGCTATAAATAAATTTTTGTCTAGGCAATATCTCTGTATTAATGTACTCAATTGTTTTTAATAAAGATTATATATTACAAGATGTAACTAAAAAATGTCAGAATGACGAGAAAAATGTACTGTATTTGTATAATGTAATGAGGTTTATGGCTAACAAGCAATCTGACTGTTTGTTAGCCATAAACTTCATTACATTAACTGCACTAAACATTTGGGTATCAAAGTTGCATATAAAAACACTTTATACACAACTATAAAAAATGTTTTTCTAAATTTATTTTAGTTTAATTAATAACAACACTTTCAACTACTCAGAAATGTTTTTGAATACTGAATGTAGTAGGAATTGCGTGTGATCAAATAATATTTCATACAAACCACCTTTTATAAAAATGTCGTGTATATCGCACTGTAATGATTAGCAATTAAATTTCCTTATTCAATCTTTTGTAAATTATTTTTCTACTGTCCTATTCTAAATGTAAGCAAGGACAGAAATAAAATCCTACTACAATAATTTTATTTTTCTTCGAAACGTGCATTGTCAACATTAGGATAAAAGTGTCATTAATCAGTATTATAGTACTGATTGTACAATTTATCATCCTTAAATAAACTTGACAATTCCTAAATAATTGCTTCCAAGAGTTTTCGTTTTCAGTGTTTAAAAAAATTGCGGAAGATTTTACTCTAATGCTCTCTTATTAATAGATGAGAGTAAAAAATGTCAAATATTTCAAAATTTTTTACCTTTGGCAATACCTAAATGCTGTTGTCTATTCTAATATATACTCCAAAAGTTGATCGTCTTGTCAAGTAAATACAGGAAAAATAGACTAATTTGGGAGTCAGAGAACTTTTAAATTTTTGTCAAATTTTGGGATCCTCCCAGCAAATCCAAGAGCGAAGTTAATTTTAAAAGAATAAACATTATTATAAATAAGTTGAGCCAGTAATTAAAAAAAATGTATCTATATTATTACAGTTGTATCATCATGACACTGATAATGATAATATCACAATGTATTTACCTATATATATATCAATAAACAAATGTTATTGAAAGTCTGAAGTTGTCATATTTGCTATTTGGAACAATAGGAAGTACTTTATCCCTTTGTTCTATTGTTGGGGATTTGGATGTAATACAGTACAAGTACAGTATTACATTATTAACAGTACAATTACATTATTAAAACATATTCTTAAATTTATCATCTTTCATACAAAGTCCCTGACAGGCCCAAGCTACTTAAGTTATCTTTTTCAGGTCCAGCATATTATATAAAAAAGTTATTATATTTCTAAGAAATAAAATTTGACAAAAAACAAAGATATTTTCTCTTGATAAACAAGAAATGCAATAGAATGAATACTTATTAACAAATATTTTTGAGGCTCTAATAAAAGTGAGATCATCAGATGCCTTCAGATAATATTTGACGGATTATTATTATTATTAACATTTTATAATCAGTCAGATCCTAGTGTTTTCATAATGCTGACTTAAATGATATGGATCAGATGACCTTTCTCCCCAAACTTTTCAAGAGGAGGGCAAAGAGATTTAATATCTCACACATCTATTTAGTAAATTAAAAAATAATACTCATATCTAAAAATTAAGAAAATACATTACAAAACAGGACCTCTATTTTTTACGTAAATATGGCCCTATTGCAGACACTGCCCGGCTTCAATTTGAATAGTTTAATGCAAGTAAAATATTTTTTAAAACAGACTTTTTTAATCATCTAGAAGTAAGTGGGCTGGATAAAGCCTCGTCACAAGCCGTAGTCTGGAGACTCCCATTCTACGGTACGTCAGATCCTCACCTTTGATTAACGCCGACTTAAATAATATAAATTGTTACGACAACACAAGAATCCGACAACGTAGAACCGAAGACTCCAACTACAACTGACAACAATGCTTTATCCAGTGTGTTTACTTCTACACACTCAAAAAAATTGCAATTTAAAAAATATTTTACTCACATTAAACAATTTGAACCAAAGCCAGGGAGAGCAAACAATAGGGCCATATTTACTTAAAAATAGAGAACCCATTTTGTAATGTATTGTTTAATTTATTTTCTTAACTTTTAATAATGATAATTTTGATTTAATATTCTATGAGTATATTATCTTTTTATTAATCTCAGGCCTGCTGTCATCAGAATTAGTAATGTGGCCTTCCTGTAGAAAAGGTTGGGATTCCCTGCTGTAAAAAGTCAATCTGATGATTTATATTATTCAAATCAGCATCAGATTAACGTTTTACAGAATGTCAGATCCTTCTGTTTTCATAACAATGACTTAAATAATATACAGGTATATAAAAATGAAGAAAAAATTATTACATACTCACTTATTGTTTAAAAATTAACATAAAAATATATATAATATATATATATAAGGCAGCTTGTTTTCGAATGTAAGCTTACACCTCAGCTAATATTATTGTAACCTTGATGCCCGCCAATAATGTTGATTACTATTTGTGTGCGCGTTATATTCGATAAACGGAGTAAAAACCGAACTTACTTACATAACTTCACGCCAAGCGGATCATCTGCACGTCTTCCCGTTCTACTTTGGTAACCGTAATCGACACACGAAGGCACATTATTATTGTTGTTATCTATACGAATCGTTGCGTCTACTAACAACTAACATACCAATGCATTGTGGGAACATGGCGGCGATCTTAGTGCGTCGCATCTATTTTTATCTTCATTTATATAACAACTTTTCACACGTTTGTAATAATTGATAATTTCGTCGTCAAAATGCGCATAAATTATGTATTTAAACTATTAAAAATATTGCCGCATCCGAATTCTACCGTGGTTTTTACAGCAATTATTTGTCGTTTCTATAATTTTCGAGTTGTAGAAGTTCCCAGCAACAATATTGGGACTTTTTCCCCTAATTGTATTATACGAAATGTGTTGTAGATTGTTATAATACACTATAAATACGGTAAAAATGCAGGCGGTTAGTAGACCGTGCCAATAGGAGTAAAAGGGTGAAAGGAACATATGACCCTCTCGCCGAAATCATCTGTTCCTTCCATATTTTTTACTCCTATGGGCACGATCTACAGTATAGATGAAGTCCCATTCAAGAGGACTTTTACCAGGCCTATCAGGAGTTCACCCAGGCTCACAATGGGGTTGCTGGATGGTGAGAGACGAGGCCTAACATACCTAAAACATACATATATATACTAATTCATCAGTAAATATAGTTTCCGATTTAATCTTTCTTACGCCATGGGATTTTTAAAGAATTTCTGTTAGTGGCAATAACTGTACCGCTTACCCTATTATAAATTACAAAATAATAATTACGAAGTAACAGTTGAACATTGGCATTCTTTGATATTTACAATTTACGGGTATTTAAGAAATGCGTGGACTGAAAAACTGAAAAGCTATACGTCATCAAAGAACTATATTCATCTTCATACTTTACTGTAGATCAGCGGTGGCCAACCGAGAAATTTGGACATTGATCAACTCAAGGTTACTTGTAGTAGTACGAAAGAAATTCAAAACGCTTGGTTGCATTTCTCACATTTTATTCGAATCTAGAAGCAAACACGAAATGACTTATCAATAAATAGCCTAATAATGTCAATAAATCAATAATCTGAGTGCGATTGTTGTCCGTGGAAAAAGAGCCAAGAATCCATAAACTTATTTCAAACAAGCAGCAACAAACTTCACACTATTTTTTAATAATTAAGCAAGTGAATTTGTCAGAAAGGTTGGTGACCGTTGCTGTAGATAATATAGACGTATTATTGTAACGCGGATATTGTTATCAGTCTTATAACATTATCAGAACTAAAACGCACAAATTAAACACCACAAAACTTTCGCTATCAACAGCCAATATAAACGTTATACAAATCAATTTAAATTAAATTATCCAATTGCATGTTTTTTCTTAATATGTGAAACGTTCGTTTTAACCTTGTACTCAACACTGTATGCAGTTTAAATTTCGATTTCTGGCAGTTTTTAACTTCATTTACAGGTTACTTGTTTGCAACTGTTTATCTTCATTACTCTTTAATTAAATACAGTAAAATAGTGTATCTGATATTGCTATCATAATGAAGAATGCCGGATCCCATTACACACGTTTAGGTGCTCCAGATCTCGGGCCCTCGACCAACCAGAATAAACCACGTAACACTGGTAGTTGGTCTTGATTTCGCGCCTCGCCAACGGTCTGGCCACGTGGGATTTTCCGGGTTTTCTTCACGTTAGTAAATTACTAATAGTAACACCTGAATAAAGGATAGTTTACCGTAGAAAGTTCTCCTCGGCAGATCGCCGCAAACAAAATAACCATACCAAATCAAATCAAACCTCGGGGACACAAAATTAAAGGGGAAATTTACCGTTTCAGTTGCTCATCATAATTTAGAAATAATTCTTTAGCTAAAATCAGACGTTATTAATTTATGATAAGGTAAATTATGTAAAGACACCCCAACCTTCTGTGCCTATGGGACCTAGATCTGTCCGCCACCCACAGTGAAAGAAGCTAATAAGAACCGGAGAGATCTGTCCCAGAAAGTCAAACTTAAAATTTTTGAACGCAATATGTCGTCAAAAATTAGTCAACTTAATGCTGTTGCACTGTTAAAAGTACAATATTAAAAAAAAAGCAAGTACAGTGGTACCTCGACATACGAGTGCCCTAATATACGAGTGTTTTGAGATACGAGCCGCCGAGCGAGCGATATTTTGCTTTGAGATGAGAGCAAGATTTGAGATACGAGGAATCGCACACTACACCACTGCACACGACCCCAACATGCGGGGCGCATGTTGGGGTCGTGTGCAGCGTCTAACGGTTTCTCCCACCTCAGACTAGACCTCAGTCTGTGTGCTTGTTTCCCTCGTTTTCGAAGAATTTTTGATAAATTGGGTTCGCGTTTTACGCTTTTTGTACATTTACAAAACATTATCACATTTATTTTTATAACCATGGGTCCGAAGAAGATGATGATGTCTATTGAATTAAAGCGTGAAATCATAGAAAAACATGAGCAAGGTGTGCAAGTAATTGACTTGGCGAGGATGTACGGGCGTAGCACATCAATGTGCTTAAACAGAAGGAGTTGATAAAGCGTATAATGCCAGCTAAGGGCGTTACAATAATTTCTAAGCTCCGGACGTCTCTCCATGAAAAGATGGAGAAACTACTGATGGTGTGGGTGACAGAGAAGCAGCTTCAAGGAGAACCTTAACACAAAGCATCATACGTGAGAAGGCACGAGCGATTTACGGTGATTTGCTGAAGCAGATCCCACACACTTCCACAAACGAGGAATCGGAGGACTCGTTTAAAGCCAGTCAGGGCTGGTTTGACAACTTTAGGAAAAGGACCGGCATTCACTCCGTCGTCAAGCATGGTGAGGGAGCAAGTTCGGATGTGAAGGCAGCTGAGGTTTAAATCAAAACGTTTTCCGAACTGATAGAAGCCAAAGGATACATCCCCCAGCAAGTCTTTAACTGTGACGAGACAGGGCTTTTCTGGAAAAGGATGCCAAATAGGACTTACATAACGGCAGAGGAGAAGACGATGCCAGGTCACAAACCCATGAAGGATGGATTAACTCTAGCACTTTGCGCCAATGCGAGTGGCGACTGCAAAATTAAGCCTCTGCTAGTATACCATTCGGAAAATCCCAGAGCCTTTAAGTCACATAAGATTTTAAAAGAAAAACTGCAAGTTATGTGGAGGGCAAATCCGAAGGCGTAGGTCACCAGGAAATTCTTTGTGGAGTGGATAAACCTGGTGTTTGGCCTTTGTTAAAAAATATCTACAGGAAAACAACCTACCCATGCAAGCCCTTCTCGTCCTCGACAATGCCCCTGCTCATCCACCAAATCTCGAAGATGATTTACTCGAAGAGTTCAAGTTTATAAAGGTTCTCTACCTACCACCCAACACCATTCCTATCCTGCAGCCCATGGATCAGCAGGTGATTTCTAATTTTAAGAAGTTGTACACCAAGCACATTTTTCGGCGCTGCTTTGAGGTGACGGAGAACACAAACCTTACCCTTCGAGAGTTCTGGAAGGACCACTTTAACATCGTGATATGCCTAAGAATTATTGATCAGGCCTGGCTGGGTGTTACAACGAGGACCTTAACCTCTGCATGGAAGAAGCTGTGACCTGAGGCTGTAGCTGAAAGAGCCTTCGAAGGATTGGAACCCGAAGTGTCAGTGGTAGAGGAGATTGTTTCTCTGGGAAAATCTATGGGTCTGGAGGTGGATAAGAGAGATGTGAACGAACTCGTCGAGGAACAGTCTCAGGAGCTGACAACCGAGGAGTTACACGATCTACATTCGCAGCAGCATACGGTGGTTCAACGAAAAATTAGTTCTGAAGAGAAGCCAGAGATGGAGGAGGTTATCTCTACAAGAGATATAAAGGAGATCTTGGAAATGTGGGAGAAAGTTGTGGAGTTCGTGGATAAAAATCACCCCGAAAAAGTTGCAACTGGTCGTGCATCGGAGTTGTTCAACGAAACTTGCCTAACTCATTTCCGCAATATCCTGAAAGGGAGGAAGAAACAAACCTCCTTGGACAGTTTTTTTAAACGATCTGCAAGTGAAAATGAGCAAAGCGTGACGAAAAAAGCGAAGACCAGTGACAAAAATTAAGCGCTTCTGTAAGCACTTCACTTTTTCTTTTATTATGTTTTTATAGAATATGTATTTGTTATTTATAAACAAATGTTTCTTCTTGTAAATACATTTTTCTTATTCAAAAACACTTAACAAAAACAACTGAGGTGGTGTTTTGGGAGCTGGAACGGATTAATGGCATTTCAATTAATTTCAATAGGGAAAATTGCTTTGAGATACGAGCAAGGTTACGGAACGAATTAAACTCGTATGTCGAGGTACCACTGTATTGAAATGTCAGCAGAAAAAAAAAGCATTACCTCAAGGAACAATGAGTTAGGTTTGAAGCTTAAGTTTAATAATGTTCGTGAAAAAGTGCACCTGTTAATTTACCTCTAACGTGTCTTAAAAGGAGCACTTAGAATATGACAAATAAAGATTTTATGGAAACGATGTGTGTTTAACCGATAGCAAAAACGAGAGAACATTTGTCGCTATTGTTCTGTTAGCTTATTCGTATACGACAACGTGACACATCGGCGAGCTGCCGAGGGGAATGCTCCCGGGCGGTCTTTTGTGGGAAACGCTATAAAGGTGAAGAAAACCCGTAAAACTATGTGACCAGTCCGCTGGCAAAATTTAAACGCACGACCAACTACCAGTGTTCAATAGGCATTATCCATTAGACAACTGATGGGCTTTGTTCTCTATCTTCTAGTGTTTTTAGAATTAGGGGATTTTTAAAACGTCGAGAAATGCAGACCAGCCGGAGGGTCACGATTTGACCGATTACAATAGTTTCTCTATTACTTTAAAGCCAAGAAAGTAATGTTTTAAAATAAACAGAATCTTTAAAAATAATTCAATACATCAAATAAATACAATCAAACGTCTGAACAATCGCCACTGACGGGGACGTAAAAAAATGACCGTCTCTCGCAAATTGTATTGTATTTATTTCAAAAATAAGAGTTCTTGAAAGAATGGCTGCAGTTTAAAGGACTTGGTTAAAGGTGAAGGTTCGACTTTAATTAAATTTCAAATGTAATTATTTTGCTGAGCGGACAGGCGAGCATTGATAGGATAGCGTATAATCATGATGCAGATGCTAATGAAATTAATTCATATCACCTGTGAGAGAACAGTCTGTTAGAAATGAACTGAATCGCCGCAAAAACAGTGTCGAACATCGAATAACGGTAACGTATCTACAATGAAAAAGACGTGAAAACAGAATATGCTGTTGTTGCTAACATCGGCTTCCATCACTGGATATCGATTGCTCAACCAGGTTATTATAGTTTAAAAAAATAAAGCAAAATCGCATTTAAATTATGACAAGTAAATTAATTCTCTTGGAATAACAGTAAAATACAGGGGGGGAAAAGTTCTCTTTCTCTACAAAATCACATTTTAATTTGTATATTGCTAATTAAATTTAGAGATAGGGAAATACTGTTTGCCTAATTTTAAATTGTCAAATATGTTTCACTTACAATCATCATTAGCTTTTGCTTAAAAAACTCGTCATCCCCAGTTTCAACTGCACTGTACGGTACATCAAGAATGTATAATTGAAACTCAATGATGAACAATTGAGTAAGTTCCAACGATGAAATGAAGCTTATTCAACTGTACCGTACTGTACTGTACATCAAAAATGAACCACAGTCACTTGTGTTTCTCTTTTAATTATTACTCGTGTGTTGATTTTGATCCAACATACTTTAAAATGTATACGATTATACGATTTAATTACTTTCACGAAAATTCTGTCGTAACGCCTTACGTAACACAATATTATAGAAAACTAACATAACTGCGACGCGAAAATATTTATCATCCTTGTATAACATGCCTTGTTTTTCGATTGGCTCAGTCTATTTAAAATTATTCCCTGTACATAAATACTTTGCTTAAAATCATTAGGACACGATATAAACAAAATAGAAAAGGCGGCACCGGGACTGGATGAATCGTCACGAAATTTTCGAACAAGTGAGCGAATTGGCCCGAGTACAGAAACGAGGGGGTTGGCACGAAGGGAAAGCGAGGTAAACGGAGATAAGGGGCTGCCCCTTTGCTTGGGATTGAATCGTCACGAAATTTTTGTCATTAATTATTTGTGGAAACAAGGTGGTGTAGCGAGCGAGGAGTTGGATTGTCTTGGGCAGTCCACTTCACTTCGCCCACTTGCTTATATAATTATACCTGTTATAAAATACGTAATTATAATGAAAACAAAGCGTTTTTCATATACGCTATTTGTGCTCTTTGGATTCTAATTCCTACTGATTATAAAATATATCTTGTTTTTATAATGACATTCTGCTTGATCCTTCTGGATCAACCTCACTGATTTCTGCAATGGAAATGGACAATAGCTTCGTTTTAGGTAAGGAAAATTCAATTGACTACTTTTTAAATTATGCTAGCACATTAATAACAATTTACTAGAATAATAACTTTTCATTAAAAATGACTTAACAGGATGGTTTCTTACAATGTTTTTTTAAAATAGAAAATACAAAGTATGAATCTAAAATTATGTTTTTGATCATTAATTCTGTCCTAGTATTACTGTCATTTGTCAAATATTTTAATTAAATTCTCATATCTGATTTTATTAATTAATTTAAATCATTTATAAATACTTCTGTTAATTTATAATATACACCTTGTACTTATACCTTGTCTAAAATATATGTAATTAATATCAGTGGCACACTCAAGATTTAATCTTGGTTAGAACAGAGTTAAACCGATTAAAACATTTTAAGAACTCAATAAAATTCCTACCACTAAGTTTTCACTGCTTGTTTATCAGGAAATCTGATACTTTGTATGATACAAAAGGAGTGGAGAGGAAGAACATCTTAAAATGGACATTCTTATTTTGGATGTAATGCTTACCAGATCTCACTGATGACAACACCAGTGTTTAAATTCATTCTATGAATTTCCTTTATTTTAATAATTTCAATATGTTTAAAAAATTTTCTTTTAATAGTTTTTTTAAAGAATTTTGTATGACTGCTAACTCATACATAATACAGAAATAGAAGACACAACACAATATAAATAAAAAAAATAAATTTTAACTAAAAAAATATTTTTGGAAAATTTACTAGTTTTTTTTTTTTTCCTTTTACTTTGGGGTGATAGGCCCCCTTCAACCAACCCCAGTGAGCCACTGATTATAACATAAGATCAGCAATGTCATTCAAAAGATATTGCTGTCATGTGAGTACTAAATGGACCTTTTACCATGCCCATCACAAGTTTGGCTAGGCCACAATGGGAGTAATCTGGTATTAAGGGTTGAGGCTTGACGTATCCAAGAATTTTACTGTAATATACAGATTATACGGAGTGTCGAAAAGTTACTGTGCAGTGAGAAGTGCTGTAATGATATGTTATTGTATGGATTGCATACGAGGCCCATTGCACATCCTGCATTTCCACTTTGCAATAGATGAAATTACCACTCGCTCATGAATATTTCAATTTTTGGAAAACCATTTTTCCGACTGCATAATCTCCCTTTGAATCCAACCCAGTAGGTCTATGGAGAGAGATCTGCATTCACTGTAGATGAAACTGTGATATCATATTATTGTATTCAGTCACTTTAATCCTTTTTAATTAGGTTGATTTTTCTCACAGCAAATATCCAGGTTTAATGATGTATAATTTTATTGTAACATGTTTTAAATTTTACATAAGCATTTCCGGCTAATGTATTATCTTAGTCTGTTCAGTGCTGTTTAAAAAACAACGTTACAATAAATCATGACACACTACATAATATTACAACAAATAAGAATAATAAGATTTAATAAAAGTGAAGTTTTACGTATGATATTACAACTTTACTTAAACATTTCCACTGCGCAGTAACTTCTTGGATATCCTGTATTTTTTCTATAATGTATTCAGCAGTGTTGCTACAGGAGAATTAAAAATATTTATATCATTAAAAAGAGAAAACTATTTTTCATTTATAAATGGAAATTTAACATTTATTATATCTTTGTGGCTATTAGGACAATAATTTGAACTGTTGATGTATCCACAATTCAAAAACATCTTTTATCTTTTCTTCAAACAGGACATTACACTTTGAATTTTATGCATAAAAATACAGGAAGTGAACATTTTATTCATTAGAGAGTTACTTTTCCTAATGGGAAATGAAACAATTAATTACAATATAAAACAAAGACTGTTTTTGTTTCTGGTGATTACACATGATGGAAATGAAAATGACAGTCTCTTCTATAATTTTTTTGGATTGTGAAAACACTATCTGTCTTTTTAATTGATATTGAAACAATATAATTAATTTTCCATGAAAACTGATATACCAAATATATGTGAAACATTGCTAGATTTTTAGAATAGAATTAAATTAAATTTAAAAACTCAGAATTATAGTTAAAAAATTCTAATACTATTTGATTCTTTTAGATATAGTTTGGGCTCTTGGTAGTTTATATATACTACATACCAATTAATTCAATGATAAATTTTCAAACAATAAGAAATTACGCTATTTTTTTTAATATCCAGGTGTGTGTGATGTAAAAAGAAGAAAACCATTTTAAAAGATTTACTTAAAGTGCTCACTCTTTTCATCCTGTAGGCAGAACTAAGGCATTTTTTCCATGTACAGTAACATCACAGTTACAGCCAGATAGGTAATGGGAGCAACTTGATGGCAACAGACAAGACCCAACATATCCAAAACGGGTTGACCATGAAAAATTTCTGAGGTTGCTTGCTTGGATTCAATCCCAGATCCCTCTAGAATGGCAGGCCATGACTTAACTGTCTCAACCATCTGACCATCATTTATTACTACAAATCACTGCTTATTAACACTTTAAATTTAAATCATTATACCGTTTTAAAATCAACTATACAAGCAGGAATTATAAAGTGAATAGAGCTTACTAAATATTAAGAGGCAACAGTTATTTATTTCATTAATTTTACTGAGATTTCTCATATCTGTTCTTGAACACTAATTTTCAAACAAATTGCTTTTTCAAAATTTTATGTTTAATTTGGAGGTAGTGTTGTATTTTTTGTAATCTATCTCAGCATGATAGTTCGTATTTTAAACTGTATTACCAGAAATATAAGTTCAATTTATTAGCAAGCTATATGAAAAAGGATCACAAAACAAATTCATTATAAACAGTAAATAATTAAAAAATTGCATGCCATTTAATCCTTTTGACATATTAATGCTAAAAAATAATCAAAACTGCTATTTGATTTGTCTTCAGTGCATGCTACTGATCTACACAACTATTTATATATGATTTTTGCCCAGTGGCATAGCGTGGGTGTCAGCCACCCGGGGCAGAGGAAAATTTCGCCGCCCCCTTATTTAGGTATTATTATTATTTATTGTGAAATTTTGCCGCTCCCTTAAAGTGCCGCCTGGGGCGGGCCGCCCCTGCCGCCCCCACTACGCTATGCCACTGTTTTTGCCCCTAGGCCTAGAAATCCATAACACTTCTCCAAGGCCTACAAGAAATACAACTTGAAAATGACAACAGACTATAAAATTGAAGGTCGTCTGCATTTTATAAATTCTTAATTCATAATATTAAATCAACAGTATTTGTAAATAATAGCTATCATTCAATAACTATAACTATCAATAACTCAATAACTATCATTTATGTATTTTCTGTACATATTGATATTAAATATAAAATAAACAATTTCTATTCAATTATGTCAAAATAGTCTACAAAAGTTATTTAATTTTTAGTTAAATAACTTTATTAGAAATAACAGTTGCAGATAATTACTGCTGTAACATCTAAAAATGATCTATTTAGGATGTTAATAATTGTATTTTTTGGCTCATTTATAAAGAGAAAATGTAATTTTCTTATAAGTTTTAATATTTATAAGTCAAGCTTTATGCTGTAATTTTATTCAATTTGATCTAATTTAATACTTAAATGTAAAAGCATTCTGGAAAATTACATATCCCTAACTTTTAAATTAGAGGGTGGTCCAAAAGTTTGTCACCCCAATAAGTTTATTTGAAGTTGTATATTTATATTTCATAATATCTTTCAGATGATCAACACAAGCTCCTGCAATATGAAAACTTACAAGTATACAGACTCACAAACATCTACACACACAACTTGATGCTGGATCATTCTGTGCCAAAAACTTACAGTACTCTTAATATTCTAGACCTAGGACACTGAAAGTCAAAAGTAGAGTGAATCATTTTGATGCCCAATGACCCATTACCGGGACAAAAACATTAGCATTGTTCGAAAATCCTATTGTTAAAAGATACAATAATTAGCCCAGTAAGTGGCCCCATTATCAAAGCAACTAATATATCATCTTGATCACCCTGTACTGTACATAAAATAGCTAAAAATATTTTAGTTAGTTATTATTTTCAAATTAGTTTCTACAGATTCATATAGAAATTTTATACTACAATCAGCAGAATATTCCTTAGCATTGATTTTAAAATCTTAACAGTAAACTTATTAACTTTTCAAAAAGAAATTAAAGCACAATTGATCAAACTCATTCATAATTTACTGTGACCAAGCTTCACATGGGTTAAAAAATATATATTAAGAAACTAAACCGCTATCACATTCTCTTCTAAATGGCTAACAATGTTAAAAATTTATTAAGCAATAAGTACATTATAATTAAGTTTTTATATTAATACATTGTTTCCTACTAAAAATATAGAAGATTGTACTAAACTTTTCTCAACTTCCCTTAAATAAAAGAAAGAAAAACACAAAAGCACCTCACATAAAAATGAATTATTGTCAGGTTTCCAGCTTTTGGACTGCAATTTGAAAAAATTGAGACTTATAAATTCCCACTGTTATCTGTCCCTCTTTCCTTAATCTAAACAATAGAGTTAGTTAGATGAAATTTGAGACCAGATATGGAAACCTTGGGGATAGGAGAAACACGATTAACTATATACAAACTTCCAATGCAAACTAGAAATCACATCACTTCAATTCAAAACTTTTCCCCTGAAAGCAGTTAACTAATGATCAACACAACTCTATTGTTAAAGGAAAGTATGATGTACAGGGGCAAGCCAATACTAATAATTTGAGGTGGAAAGCATATATTTTAAATTAAAAATATGATAAAATATTTTTGCAATTAAAAATTGTAGCCCAGCATTGTGACGATGTCACAATAGATAACTGCCCATTCTATTAACTTTCTCTCCAAGCAGCTCTTTCCGTAGGATCTCTGAAAAACTTTCATAAAAAATTCTTTCTTGAGTCTATTTTTACAATCAGGTGCAACACACCCAAGCATGACTATAACAAAATCAAAATACATACTTTTAAAGTAATAATTTCTACTGAAGTTGTGTTCTGTTAAAGATGTATAAATTATCAATGAAAGAACTAAAATATAAATTTACTTCACCAAAATAAATTCAGCCTATTACTTCAAATGAAAAATTGGCACAAATATAACTCTGAATGAAGTAGTTGAGACATTATTAGAGCTGTAGACTATGCCCACAGGAGTAAAAACTCAAAGAAACTGATGGTCTATATGTGACCCTTTGCAAGATAAATCAGTATAACATTAATATGTAGATATACACTGGAAGTAATTGTGAAATGGTGTTTATGATGTTTTATGAGCTTTTAGCAGTCTCTTGTAAAGTGAAAAACAGTTGAAATTTTAGCACTGTTTTGAGAAATAGTTCCAGAATTTTTTCACTTTTAAATTTTACACCATTTTTCAGAATCTTCAAAATCCAGAAAGGCTGATTTCAGTGGCTCTATCTAATGAAATATCACACGTAGATCATCATTTTCATTTTTTTACTCTTGTGGGAATGGTCTACATCTCTGATAAAGTCCTAACAGCATCATGTAGAGGTCCATTTCTACAGGTAATACTAATCAAACAGATAATACTAATCAGGAACAAACTATGACAAACTTCTAAACAATTTAAAAATGCTGTTTCAAATTCCTGATTACAGATTATATATTTAATAAATTTCAACATTTAAATGCAAAATACAAACTACTTAATAAAGAAAATAATTTTTAAAAAGCAAGACACAAAAATTTTATTTAAAAAAAAATTAAAAAATATCAGAATTAAATATATTCACACCTTTAACAAGTCCAGCATAACGTTAATTTCCATAAAAACGTTTTCGATCCCTTTCAGAGATCTTCATCAGTTAAAGATTACCAAGAAACGAACAAAAAATTTGAATTTTAAAAGGAATGAATATTTCAAAAACTGGTCGTGCATCTAACAGTGAAAACGTAAATGCGTTCCTAATGACATCACCACTAACATGAAATTTAAACATCCAAAATAATTCTAGTGGATACCCTCATTAAGACCTTCCAGCCACACAACCGACATATAAAGGAGAACGAGCAGAAAGAAAGGATTGCCCTTAGTTACATACCATTTTTAAACCAAGTTACTAAGAAAGTGGGCAGAAAAAGGAATATCCGCATAGTTTATAGACGTAATCCCACGATCTATAGGCTTTTGAAAAATGATAAGGAAAGATATAGATACGATATCCCCACAGGAGTTTACTCGATACCGTTGAGAGATAATAGATTCAACTCCGACCTAGTTTACGTAGGCGCTACCATGAGGAATTTGAAAAAAAGGATAGAGGAACATAAATACGCAGTCAATAAAAACATTGATAGTACGGTACTTGCTGCATTCGCCAAGGAGCAGGATGTCACGGTTTATTGGGACAAGGCGGAGATTATTAAACCTACCAGATCAGCACAAGCGGTGAAACACACAGAAAAAATAGAGACACACAAGGCACATCTCAGCAAACACTGCATCAATCATAGAGACTCTGACAGTTTATCAACCGCCTGAAAGTCTTTCTATAAAACGGATATGACGTAATTTTACGTCTCCGCAGAAGCTGCTTCACTTCATTCCTGTCTAATATTGTTTTTACCGTTAGGTAATTTATATACGGGGACTAGAATTATTTTGGATGTTTAAATTTCACGTTAGTGGTGACGTCATTAGGAACGCATTTACATTTTCACCATTAGACCAGTTTTTGAAATATTCGTTCCTTTTTTAAATTCGAATTTTTTGTTTGTTTCTTGGTAATCTTTAACTGATGAAGATCTCTGAAAGGGATCAAGAACGTTTTTATGGAAATTAACGTTATGCTGGATATGTTAAAGGTGTGAATATATTTAATTCTGATACTTAGTTCCAGTAAGCATTCCTTATTATATATTTAAAAAATCTATATGAAGATAAATATAGTTATCAGAATATATCTTATATTTTACTATGTGTTTATCTACTCTGCCATTGATGGGCCACTAGAGTTCTTCGACCTGCCAGATTCATTTCTGGATTTCATAGTAGGCTAACACCTCAACCACTCGTCCATCGTAAACACAGGTCAACACAAATTAGAAGCCGAGTTTCCTAGAATGGCAGACTATCCTATACCACTTAAATCATCTGGCCATTACTGTTTTACCAAATGGACCCAAATATCTTAGATGCTTGGAACCCAAATTGTCTTTTAATTTTCTGGATGCTATTACATCCTAGGTACTATACTTAGTCTCAAGTTATGAGAATAGCAATGCAAATGCATTGAGGCTATCATGGTAGAAACCAATTCAGTGAGACCATTTACCTAACTAGTTCTTGACACATGGTTTCATATCGAGATTACACTTGTTACACCCTCCTCAAGCCAGCTGTTACAAGATGTAATTATATCAGATTAACATATACTGCAAGACATTATATCGGGCTATGATATTATATGGCAGTTGGTGTGGCTTTATAGTAATGAATCGGGTTTCGGAAGATGTTTAACCTAGTATAGTAAGCTACATGGAGGAAAATTAGTAACGGAAAATTAATATCAATTAAAAATCGTAACCATTTACTGGATTTATTTTTGAATAATATATTTTCATTATATATCACTGAAATTACTTGCAACAAAAAAGATTGACATTTATTGGAAAAATGTTATAAACATCCATATAATATATAAATTCTATTTTTAATTTTCTGGCTGTTATATAAAACAGAAAGAAAATATAGTAATCGGTCAAAAATGACACTCCAAGATTTTTACATTTTTGGACTTAGGACACCTTGAATTGTTGAGAAATGCAAAAGAATTCAGGGGTAATTTCTGTATGTATGGATGTTAGTGTGTGGGAGCATGATTTTTCATTCATCCTGTTTGAAGTTTAATAACTCCTGTGCTTTTTGTCAAAAATTTCTGAAATTTTGTAGGGAGGCTGATGTATTAGGGGATTGATGCTATTAAATTTTGATGATTAAAGGTCAAGGGGGTAGGAGACATAGGGGGTCATGTATCTCCAGTACAGTCAAACTTAATGACAATTTTACTTGTTATCAGCATTTACAATTTTTTATAAATCCCATCCCTACCCTCAAGTTGACAGTTGAGCAACTTGCTGTTTTATCATTTTTGTTTAGGTAGGGAAACATAACGAATTGATGAAAATAGCCCTTTTTACCTTATTTTTACTTATAAATTTGGAAACAACTTTCAATAAACAACAGAATAGAAATAGAAATAAATAAATTTTAATTTACATGCAATGTCACTAAGGCAATAATTGCCCTCTCCCAGTACAACAAACAATGAAACAAACCCAATTAAAATATAAATTAAAATACTGTAAAACAACAACAAACAGACAATAATAAGTACAGTATAATTCTAATAATTATTATTGAAATGATTCTTAAACTTTTTGCAGTTAATAACTATTTAAATTCAGATATCATTATGCCCCTTACTTTCCCAGCTGTTATATATGTAACACGGGAAAATATTAGAATCATGTCAAATTGACCTTTTGTGTTTTTCGCAAATCTGAAAATTTCAAGATCCCCAAACAAACGAAAATCCATATGCACACATGTTGGAGTCTATTATAGTTTAGTTATTATAGTTTAATAACTCAGGATAGAGTAAAGATTAAGAAATGAAATTAGGCATGGTAACTTATATATAAGAGGCATTAATACTATTAAATTTTGGAGTGGAGAGATAAAGGGATCACAGGCCATATCTCAGATGTAGTGAGATTTAATGAAAATTTTACTCATATGAGTTTTAAGCTCATTTTAGAAACTCATCTCTACTCTTACAATTATGCCTTTTGTCTTTTTATAAAAATTATTTTTAATAAAAACTCATAACAGATGACCTCTTACACAATTGTTATTTTCCCAGTTATGGCATAACACAGGAAAGTGTCCTAGGAAATTTTTCTAAAAAGGTGTAGGCGAGGCTCAAAGCAACGTAACTTTTGGCGAATGAATCAGGTAAAAGGAGCACGTTGAAAATTCAACTAGCTGCTGGATTTTCTTTTTATAGCTGCAACACAAATGACAGTATTCCATTTCAAATCTGACAGTAAATTAATTAGGTTGCCAATTTTCTTGTACAAAATGGATGATGTACCAATCATGGAGCTATAATACCTAACTGGAGTGTTTTGTTGCTATTAGCAGCACACTTGAAGTCAAAAGTGGCATCACTGTAGAACAAACCACCATCATATTGTGAGAGGAAAGTTTGTTTTGCTTTCAAACTCTACATTGGAAAAGATGATAAATAACATAAAAACAATACAGAAAACATTCTTTTATGCTTATTTATCATAGGCAGTGCAGCTGCATTTTCTGTTTCATCTGTGTATCTCACACAACTGAAAAAACATTTATTTTTACTTTTCTTAATTTCTACTTAGTCAATTTTTATTAAATTTTTCTCTGCAGAACTGAGCACACTACACAAATGTAACAAGTATCTAGAACTAATATCTAAATCTTGTAAATATATCTTCAAAAATTTTGACTTAATTGCACAGCAGTAAGATGTATTTATTTGCAATCAGCTCATTGACAAAATCATTAACAGCTGATTTTTGAATATAATCACTAAAAAGTTTCAAAGTAATTATGTGCAGAATTTAATTCTTTTTTTTACCTTTACCCTATACTTTGGAAAAGCTTTAAAGACAGTTGGTATCGAGCCATCTCTCAATCTTGTAGTTTGACCTGTTCTGTCAAAACACGCTTCTTCAAAATGGTCCGAGCACAGAACCTGGTGTGAAGTAGGTTTCCAGCCCTTGCCCCTAGAAATAGCTTTCTCCCATTCGCCAGCAAGCTTTTTAGGAAATCTAGTGTGAAAAATATAAAGACGAAGTCTTATGTGAATTCACACGCACAGAATTGAAGTTTGGATGGATGGACATTACAATTCCCATAATAAAATTAGATTACAGGTAAAAAGAAGTGAATTAAAATAATACCTGTGAAATGAAATGCCTGGTGGGCGAGTGGAATCTGCTCTGTTTGTGCAACCATAGGCAGCACAACTTTTCACCATTCTTCTGTATTTAATAAATAAAAATAAAGCTATTATATATATATATATATTTAACAGTGTTTCAAACTTTTAGATGTAATAATCAAAAGATCACATAACTCTAATGTTTGGTAAATATATAAAAGCACGAGATGTCAGTAAAGTCCCAAATTTTCATTCTTTTCTCAGGTGCACTCAAATGTTTTCCATACATATATTAATAAAATTAATTTACGCACTAGCTACACAGCAACTATTTAAAAAAATTAGATGCACTTATTGCATTTTTCAATTAAATTAACCTAAAAAAAAATCATTTATAGTTGGCTAAATAATAGCAACAACCACTAATGACGGCCGGATGTCCGAGCGGTGAAGGTGGCAGCCTACCATTCTAGGGGACCCCAGGATCGAATCCAGACAGGTCAAAAAATCCCCAGGAATTTTTTGGTGGGTGGTCCGTCTGGATACGTCTCTCACCACCTGACTGCCCCATTGTGGGCCAAGCTGAGCCATAATGAGCTTGCTAAAAGAGGAACCAACAGGATAGAAAGTTAAAAAAAAAATAATAATAATAAACAGTTAATGTTACTTTAGGTGCCAAGATGGTGGCTCGTCTCCGATTCCAGCAAGGAAACAGTGGGATGCACGTTCTAACCTAACCTATTCTAATAACTTACCATAATTATTAGCAACCAAATTATTAGAATAGGTTAGGTTAGGTTAGAACGTGCTAGGTTAGAACGTGCGTCCCACTGTTTCCTTGCTGGAATCGGAGACGAGCCACCATCTTGGCACCTAAGGTAACATTAACCAATTGATAATGCCATATAAAAATATAATGTAACTACTGGGTGCATTTTATTTGGATTTCAAGAGGCGTGTCGTGTCAGTTAATTAAAAGAAATTTAAAACACTTTTCCTTATTTTAACTATAAAATTTATTTCCTAGTGTTAATTTTAAAGCTTTTCTAAGTACGCAGAGGCGAAAACGTACTTACGTAAAGCTTTCGAGTCAATCAAAAAACATTAAATAAATAAAAGTCAGTAATGCTTCGATCAATTAAAACTCTAATCAACAAGCCAACTATTTCTTCCACGCTCAATATGGCGACTTCCGTCCTGCGCGCGCATATACTGGCTGCCGCTCCAGCAAAAGTAAAATTAAATTACCATTACGCGTTTCCTTTAAAAAAAAAAACACATTTGATAGACATTTCCAAAACAGATAAGAGTTTTTTGTCGCTAACCTACACAAAAAAAATCTCGTAGGACTACTTACCGAGTGTGCACCTTTCGAGACGCCATTGCTTAAGCTCGTTTCCGTCGCGGAATATCACATTAGACGTCGCAGGCATACGAAACCCATCACGTGACCCCGCTCGGCGTCATTCGACCACGTGACATCCCCGACTCTAACCACAATTCGATAAACGTTTCATTTGTAATGAATTATTTTGCGTTTTAGTCTTGTATTGTTTAATAACTGTATAGTATATAATACTTTAACTTTTTTAGATAATATTTTTGAATCAGTACACAAAACAATGTTACATTTACATGGGAAAGGACTGTAACATAACTCGGTTAATATTATTCATTCTGAACTTCATTTCTTGTGCTTTGTCTTACTGATGAATGAATTTTTCTGTGACGTTTGATACTTCCTTATTACAAAAATACCAAAATTAACTATATTTAATTTAATGATAAAGTGAGGACAGAGTTCTAACACCTTTTCATTATTTTAACTAATCACTCACAAATGATTTTAACAGACTATAGACACTAATAATTTATTAAAAAAATTAAAAAAGTTTGAGAGCTAATTTGACACTTTGCATGTGATCAATTGAACTTGCAACTGTGTTCTAACACAGTTCTATTCAAACTGCAGTCTGCGGTCTCTTTGGAGTCCAAAAAGTTCTCGAGAAATACACGGCTGAGGTGAGACTGAGGAGAAAGACAGACAAATTATGTGATTGACTTAGTGCTACCAGAGTACACCTACAGTATTTGCCTTTTTTTCACAACTGCGACACTTCTGGTAATGCCAGCTCCTGGCTGTAAATAAGAGCTAAGCTCAAGCTGCTTGAAGTTTGTGCTCCCGAGGAAATCGGATAGTAATGGGGCGTGCCTCGTCGTACTAGTAATTGCTCTGCCAAATAAACAATGGTAATTATTTTTAAGCAATACACCAATGTTTGCTCTTTACATTTTAAACCTGAAGATTTCCAACATATGGGAGAAAAAATTTGAAAATAAAACATTTCTCAGTATTTTTCCTTGGAATTCTTCAGTAAAAATAGCTGGAAGAAGGTGTGAAAGAGGTGTTACAAGTGTTTCGGGTACATATACCGTATAAGAAATTTTAACTGGTAATTCGTAAACAATTATTAACATTAACAATAATATTTTTAGAAGAGAACAATGAGGTTATATCTATCCCTGCAGTCATTGTTGATCATACTTATTCCAAAGTATCATCCGAAAGTTACATACAAGAACCAGAATCCTTAGGATCGTCTGAAAATAAAATTGGTGACGAGAAATTGCAGCTGGAATTACAAAGTGCAGAAAACATAAATGAAGCTGCAGCAGAAGATAAAAATGATAACTCAGAAGCAGTTAATAATGGTGAAATTGCTGACTTAAGGAAAAAATAGATGAATTAACAATTTGTATTGAATTAAAAAGAAAGTTTAAATATACAAAAAACAATAATTTATGAG
The DNA here is from genome assembly GCF_030686945.1 of Centruroides vittatus. Taxonomy (NCBI): domain Eukaryota; kingdom Metazoa; phylum Arthropoda; class Arachnida; order Scorpiones; family Buthidae; genus Centruroides; species Centruroides vittatus. The sequence goes on along the minus strand of NW_027121458.1, from coordinate 225,659 downwards.
TTGAAACAATACAGGTTTTGCTTAGAAAATATTTTAAAGGATGATAAACTAGTTCGGTTGTATACAGGATTTAAAGATGGGAAGACAGATTTATGTACGGAATTATACAGGCTACTCACGATTTGAGATTTCAAACATTAAAATGTCCAAAATTACTAGATGAATCTGAGCAATTATGTCTGTGTTTAGTAAGATTACAACAGGATTATTTATAATATATTTGGAAATAAGATATAATGTATCTCCTGCAATTCTTAGCAGAATTATAAACTTCTGGATGATTTGTATGTTTTTCTTGGTTGTATTCCAGTTTGGCCTGACAAAAAAAGTAGTGAATGAAAGCTGTTGCTGATTTATATCCAAAAACACATGTAAGTTTAGACTGTACAGAAATTTTTGTGGAGAGACCATCATCCGTGGTTCTTCAAACACAATTATATTTAAATTATAAAAGTAATTATGCTTTTAAAGAGTTAATTGGTATTTCTCCAAAAGGAGGTACAGTCAAACCTGTTTTTATGCGGGGGATAGGGACCGCATTAAAAAAAAATCTCACGAAACTTCACGAATGGCTATAAATAATAGTTTTCGCGACACAATTAAAAAATATTTTTTTTATGCGGTCAACAGGGACCGCATAAAAAAAGTCTCACATAGAAAATAACTCAAAACCGTACGAAATAGAATTTATTGACAACAGATGTCAGCACTTGACTGCATCGTCTGGTCTATCGTCTGTTTTACATATTTTTGTCCAGGTGGTGTTTTGTTGACTTAAAAAGTAAATTATTTCATTTTTTGCATATTCATGCAATAATATTACTATAATAAGTGCATTTATGCTATAATAAGTTTATTTAGCTATAATAAGTCAACGTAAGACATGACGAATTGCACGAGACTAGTCGCCAACTATACTGCACAAATTAAAAATTCGCATTAAAAAAATCGCACATAAAAAGAGCACATAAAAACAGGTTTGACTGTATTTCATTTGTGTCTAGTTTATACACAGGTACTGTACTATATCATAGATACAATACGTAGTGGTATTCTTGATTTATTAAGTGATGAAGTAACAGCAGATAAAAGTTTTTTAATTGAAAATGAATTATCAAAAATAGGCATATCATTAAATATGACTTCTTTTCTTGGATAAAATGGTCATTTCATTACACATGACGCCAACTAAACTAAAAAGATTGCAAGGTTAAGAGTCCACGTAGAAAGGGCAATTAGAAGAGTTAAAGAATTTCATATATTTGATCACGTTATACCTTTGTCTATGACGGGTACTATAAATCAAGTATGGACTGTTTGTTGCCTATTAGTAAATTTTCAGGGAAATTTATTGTTTGATACAAAATAAAACTTCTGTATTTATTCCATACATTTTACATATTAGCTAATGAAAGTAGAAAATAAGTAAAAATATATTTGTTTAATTCTATGTTTACATATGTAAAAAAACTGTCATCAAAAACAAATTTTTAAGCATTAAAGTCTTCTCCATATATTTCTCATACATTATGGAGAAGACTGAGTGGATTGCCATTTGGCCCATAACCTGATAATAGTAATCGTCGTTAACTTTCAGCTTACATCTACATCTAGTCTTAAGTTAAACATTTAATTTTATTTATTGTTTTTTGTTAAACTTTTTAAATCTAAAATGCCAAAGGATGGATTTGCTTGAGGATCAAAATGTATACAATCTGGAGATATTGCAAGCCAAGGAAAATCTGAATTAATCAGTACTCCATATTTGTACACAGAGCATTAATCAACCAATCAATTTCTGTTTTGGGAATATAATCTAATCATTTTTGGCTCCATTACAAGTCCTCTTTTCACAGCTGCAGTTGCTCTAATATTTTTTGTAATAACCTATTTAAAAAACTTTCTTTTCTTTCAAAAAATTGATTACTATTCACTGAATTTAGATGATTTGTGCCATCTTCACACTGCCATTGATCTTTGGTATTTTTTTCAATTTTCACACACACTTCATGTATAACACAAATAGAAAAGAAAATAGCAATTTCTGCTTTATTTAAAACTATGTTTAACTTATTTTTTAATCCCAGAAAACTACATGCAAGCAATGAAATAAGTGGAATATTCTCAATTAATATATCATCATCAAGGCTAGTTGTAGCTATAACTTTTTGATTACTAAAACACTACTTTTGCAATTTTTAAAAAAAATTACAACCATAAGATTATATAACATATGCTTCTTCAAATTTAAAAAAAATTTTAACTTGATATCTTTAACTATTTGTACTATTTTAAACACGTATATTAACTCACCTCAACAATCATAAAGAAAACATTCCATTAAAAATTTATAGCCTTTTTCTAGAATAAAATGTGGTGCACTAGATATCTTTCAACTATATTTTGAACAGAATGTATTGGAAAAGTTGGTAAATTTCAAATAATGATAGTAAAAATATCCACTTTGCCAATAGAACATGTAAGCAATGATAGTGTACAATAGTGTGTGACCAACCAGCAGCTAAGTGATTCTGTTCCCTGAACACTTGGGAGTTCAGTCATGGGTTCACACCTTGCTCAGACGGGCTGGCCACGTGGATTTTTCCGGGTTTTCTCCGCATCTGTAATGCCTGAATTGGGGCCAGTTACCCTTAAAAAGACCACCCAGAAGGCATCCCCACTAGGCAGATCGCCCAAGTGTTGCATTGCCATAACTTAACAAACAAACTTACAGTAGAATGACAGCTCCAGCCTCATTTTCATTCAAATATGGGCGTCACCATTATCTCATGAGATTTTGCTTGAAAAGGGTAAATATAATATGCTCTGGTGCTACAGTAAATATCCTAGAAAAATTATTTATACAAGAATATCTCTCATCATATTTATATTATGAACATATTTGCATTTCTCTAAATTTTACGTATTAATATTCACTAAAATTTTTTCTGAGAGTTTATATACTAAATAATAGTAAATAGTATATAAAAGAAATACTTAACTAATATACTTATTATATTTCTTGGGTGGGGAAGATATAAATGTTTACTTTGATACAAAGTATTATATGCAAAAGATGAGTAAATATAACTTAAAGCAACAAGCATAAGTGCACTTCAATATCATCTCCTATTATGTATGATTTCTTAGCAAATTCCACCTGATCACAAATACCGTATTTACTCGCATGTAAGACGAGGTTTTCATTCATTTTTCACTGCTTCAAAAACCTAGGTCATCTTATACGCGTGAGCAAACGGATTCTTCACATTTTTGCAATAATTTCTGTGAATCGTGTAAAGTTTATGCTGCCATTATAGGTCTACAGTGTATTCATCGTAAGTTGGAACCTACTGCAAACAAATTAAGACACATTCCGCTTTGTTTATTGGTTTAATCCTCCATCCATCAATTAAAAACCGCATTGCATCTCATTTTTCCCAGATAATAGTTCCTCATTACTTATAAAATCTTAATGAAATACAAACCACTTAGCAATGATTATAAATGTAGTTATTTCATATATGTTAAATTGTTATTTTTAATGAATATTAGCACATTTAGCCTATATATGTATATATATATTTTGAAAAAACAAATAAACAAGATTAGCACATTCTGAATCATTAAAAATATATGTTTTCCAGTCAGGCTCATTATAGTGTTTTGGTTTCATTTTCCATTCATCACATATTAAGGCAAACATGGTTGTTTGCCTTAATATGTGCATTTCATAATATTTTATTTGTGATTAAACAAAATTTATTAATACAATTCTAATTTTTTCTTTATTTTGATCTTTAAATCCACACCTAGTCCTATATGCGAGATCGTCCTATATGTGAGTAAATACGTTAAGTGATATTCTGTAATCTGTGCTATCACATAAAATGAATTATAGTGATTTGATTACATGACTGAATTTAACTTCATCTAAGGAAATGCTTACTGGAACTGTATAATAACAAGTTAAATAAATGTACGCCTTTCATGGGTCCAGAACATTTAATTCTATAATAAAAACGTTTTCGACATCATCATCAACACTGTTAATGATGATGAGTCAATGAAAGTTATTAACTTATCTAAAGCATTTTTTGGATTTAAAATTAATAATTTTTTGGAAGCTTACTTGGGCTTTATGTTAACAATTATAAACTAAAATTTAAACTGTTATCAATATTAAGTGGCTAAAATATATGGTGAATCAACAGAAATATTAATATAAGACAATACTTAATTTTTTTAAGTATATTAACCCAAGTATTGGGCTGTGGATTGTTAAGTATAACAACCCAAAGCCCAATATATAAATAGATACATAGCCAAGCAATTGCCTTAAATACTTAGACTATAAATCCAAACAGTCTCGGGATCTGGGTGGTGCAACTAGCAAGCACATCACACAGCAAGCGGAGGTTGCAGGTTCAAGCCCCCGCTCCGAGCCAGTTCTTTTCTTCCAGATAATTCTAAATTATTTTTAAAATTATTTAAAAAATTATAATTATTAATAGATAACAGATGACACCTAACCTCTAATTGTGGTAGCAAATTACATAGTATTAATTATTAAAATTAGCAAATTTATAGCTAGAGTATTTAAGGCTATGTATCTATACTAATTTTTGTTCATTTTGTAGTAATGTCCAATTACTTTTTCCTAGATTCTTACTTTGTAATGTGCTGCAAAGTCTTGAGGATTTGTAATGGTCCTATCTTCTTTGTATTTTTCATACTCCAAAAGATTCCTATGTTTTTTTGCATCTTGAAGATTTCTCTCCCCTACATCTTCAGGTCTTTTACATTTATTACTTTCACTACTTAAATAATTAGATAAATTTGGAAAAATTGTTGGAATGGCTCCTTCTTTTAATTTCGGAATTTTTCTGGGAAATTCCTTTAACTGGCCTTTCACCAGGCATTTGTCAATTCTAATAATGCTCGATTCGTCAAAATGTTTTATACATATTATAGGGTTTTTTAATGCAGTCAGATCCGTAGGAATTTTTTGCAGCCAAATACTTCTCAGTGGCTCTTTTGGTAAACAGAAGGTAGAAAAAGTTTCCTTTTCGCTTCTGTAATTTGTTTTACAGCCACTGACACTACAACACCTCGGCATTTTGAAAAATTCTATAATTCTGTAATGTAATATATATATATATATCAATAATTATTACTTTATAAATTTATGGATGTTGTATAGATTACTCCAGGTGGAATTTTGGGACTTTGAATATATCTCAACTCGGGGCAGAGACGAGTTCAACAGTACCCTACTTTTGGACTGGAGACGAAAAATAAGAAAGTTATCATATTTACGATTTCTTGCCTTTCACAATGCATTCTATGCCATTTTAGAGTTAGTTTTCCACTAGGTGGCACTGCTTGTAGACAGTATATGTTTCCTTTTTTTTTTCTTTTGTTCAAGAACTACCATGAATCGATAACTAGTGACGTTAAACACTGGGCGGCTTGCTGGCGGCTCCCCTCCGAGAGGAATCCGTCGAGAGCACGAACAGTCAAATGCCACCTAGTGGAAAACTCTAGGTTAATGTAACCCTTGGTGCCAAGATGGCGGTTCGTCTCTGATTCCAGCAAGGAAACAGTGGGATGCACATTCTAACCTAACCTAACCTAACCTATTCTAATAATTTTGGTAATTTATTAGAATAGGTTAGGTTAGAACGAACGTGTGTCCCACTGTTTCCTTGCTGGAATCAGAGACGAGCCGCCATCTTGGCACCAAGGGTTACATTAACCAAACTCTACAATGGCATAAAATGCATTGTGAAAGGCAAGAAATTGTAAATATGATAACTTCCTTACTTTTTGTCTCCGGTCCAAAAGTAGGGTCCCCTGAATTCAGACGTATGTTCAAAGTCCCGAAATTCCACCGGGAGTAATCTATACAACAACCAAATTTATTTTTAAGTACATTGTACACACACATAAACACAGAAAAAAATTAACTTTTATTTAACTGTTGATAAGTTTTTAAATAAAAAATTAGTAAAATAGTAAAGTTAAATATTCGAAAGAAACAGAAAATGATTATTGTTAGTTGATAATTCGAGTAAAAAAATTATAAAAATCAAACAACATATATTAATATATTGGTAAATTTCAAACGAATACTTACTTCCCTAAAACATTATATAATGTTATCTTATAAAACCAGTAAAGGAATTTCCTAAAACGAAACTGATGTAAAATCTATAGTTATTTGTTTCCCCCGAATCCAAATTAATCTTTCGAAATTCGAGTAAACAAGTAGAGAAATGTGCAGCACGCTGCACAGCACTAAGTTGTTCACGTGACTAAAGATCGTGTCTTTCTCATTGGCCACGAAGACATTTCGCGGAAGTCACGTGACCTGGTGACGCCGAACACGATACGTCACACGCCTAATACGCCTCCGCCATCCAAAGTCATTCTCCACGACGGAAACAAGCTTAAGCGCCGGTGTCTCGAACGGTGCACACTCGGTAAGTAGTCCTAAGTTTGTTTTTTGTTTATAGCGTTCGTACGGGTCGGCGAGAAAACATTCTGCGTGTTTTAGAAATGAATATCAAATACGTGTCTTTGGAAATAAAAAACTAAAAGAAAATGCGTATTGGTAAGAATTCGTATTTTTTTATAAATGGTTTTTTAAGCCCATTATTATTATTACCACAGCGAGTTCTAAATTTATTCACTTATTCCACTCTGATTAATAGTAGTGTGTCTATCTTTCTGTTACTCTAGGGAACGACAAAGACGAAAGTATTACCTTAGAATAAGAAAATAAAATATCGGATCATCATCCGTCGATCAAATTTCAATGATAATGACGTAACAATTAAACAAAAACAAATAATTAAAGCTGTATTGCTCAAAATGACGTATTGTTGATAAACAGAAGGGACTTTCCGGTCTTCTGTTTATCAATGATACAGTTCAATGGAGGGCGGTTGACAGCTCTAATATAAATACATTAGAAAATAACGTTTCTGATCCATATCAAAAGAGAAGGAAATTTATTTTCCTGTTACAGTTTTTTCTTTTACCTCTGTTTATGGGAATTGATGTTTATCTATTTGTATTTGTATACACACCATCAAAATGATACTACTAGTATCAAAATTATTTTGATTTCTGTATTAAAATTACACTTTTTTAAATAAACTGAATCGTTTATAAACATCTGAAAAAATGAAAAAATACATTTTTATTAATAATCATAAGTTGTATTATGGTTAAGTAATGTGTTTAATTATTTTATTATTTTTATTTAACTCGTACCTATGAGGATTTCTATTGTATAACTAATACTAATGACAGCAAACGTGTGGCCGCCCGAGATACAGACATCCAAGTATTTGGTTCTAATTAATCATCAAAGAAGTATTTGATAAGTTTTAAACTTGCATATATAGTGTGAAAGTGGAAATCGATTGTAAAAATCTTAATTAAAGGCCATTAATCGTGAAACTGAGAAAAATTATCATCAAATAAACATCACCAGAATTCCCATTAAAAAAAAACATTTGTTTCCATTATAATTTTTTAATATATATGACAAAAATGGAGTAAAATTTGTAAACGTCTTTTTATTTTTGTCTGTTATAGTTACCCAAATTAAATGTTTGACACACCATTTGCAGTTAATAAATTTCAAATACAATTTTGATCTAGGTTCAGATAAAAGGTTTCCAAAAGTGTTACATTTTAAAATATGGTGTATAAGTTGACACCTAGTTTTGGAAAGATCTCTTTCAAGCTTAAAAATCCAATTTATGTACTGGTATATACAAAAAAGTTAAAACAATGTTTTAACATTTCACCTCGGATGAAGAGTCAGGAAAGTACAAGAGATAGCTAAGAATTTTATCAGGTTTTATATATTTTTAATATACAGGTATACCTCGTCTTACGTTGGTAATTGGTTCCAGGAGAGGCGACGTAAGTCAAAAAACGACGTAAGTCGAATTTACTTGTCTAGTTACGACGTAAGTCGTAGTTTCGACTTATGTCGTAACTAAATGCCAATAACAGAGGAAATGCCAATAATGAGCACTTAAAGACCGCTAAATGAGACGACAACACAGAAACACAGATGTTTTCATGGTTCGTTCCCTAGGATTTATGATGGTTACATTAACATTTACTGTAAATGTACTACTGCTTTCAACGCTTTTCTAGTGATATTACGACTTCAATGTTTATGGCGGACGGATTTAAAGTCGAATAAACTGACTTAAACTTGATTTTTATTTTTCCATATACTTTTTTGACAAACGACGTATAATCGGGAACAACGTAACTCGAGAGCGACGTAACTCGAGGTATACCTGTAATTTTAGTAATTATAAAAAGTTGAGAGTAATTACTCTTAATCCTTTTTAATAGATTTTAAAACATCATTTTCAAATGATCGACATCTGTTGCTCTTCAGTATGATTATAAAATAATATTCTGTATCTAAAATATTGTTATTGATTGCAGGAAAATTCACATCTATGACTTCAACTGTAGCAAAATATATTCAAAAAATAAAGATGAATATATCAATCATTTTGAAAATATAAAATATATTGATTTGTTATACACTTTTTCATAGTCAAAAAATAATTTCCTACATAACATACAGAAGTTTAATTCCAACTAAAAATCAAACATGAGTTTTATTATCTTTTTATGATCTACATTTTAAGCTTTAAAGTATGATAGTGTATCTCTGATGACATTTATAAATGTAGCAGATTTATGCCAACAATTGTCGTAAATGATCGGGCTAAATTTGGATATAATGATTATAAATTAGAAATGAATTCTAATTTATAATCTTTATATCCAAATTTAGCCTGATCGTTTACGGCAGTTGTTGGTGTATATTTGCTTAATATCTGGTTTTGATTGGTGTGTATATTTGTATGTAGCAGATTGTGTGTGAAATGTATTCACTTTGAATATTTTACATTTAAAATTGCCCATTAAGTTTAAATCATTTATGGCATAATATACGGCCCACTAGCTTTTCCGTTACAGAAATATATCATCACAATAGTTTGAGGAATGATTTACAAATTTTTAATGCATTTTTACAATATTCTTTTGATCAAAGTTTGGATTAAAGCATCTATCATTAGTGTTAATCATATGAATTTCATTACTTCTCAATAAAATTATTTCCTTACAGTATCAGTTAATTAACTTCAAATTTTAGAAGTGGTACTTGCTGAAAACGGTTTGAAACACACGACTTATATTAATAGTTTTAATTATTTCATTACTGTTATCTTTTAATACTATATTTTTTAGGGCTTATCATACATGGAAACCAATTTTCAGATTTTAGTTTTTATTTAACATTAAAATACAGTATTTAACTATTTTTACAATAAAATTCTCATTTGAATTTACAGCCTATTAATAAATACTTTGTTATGCTTCAAGAGAATGAATACAGTAAATGCATTTATACATATAATATTTGTATTATATACATACTTGCCAACCATCAGTGTTTCGTATGCTCTGTCAGTGGACAGGCTGCTTTTCCCTTTTGTCAGCATTTTAAAATAATTTGAAATTATCACATAAACACTTCATTTAACGAGTCTAAAACCAATATATATACACTGAAGACATTATGTATTTTATTATCAACAACTGAAACAAATCAGAATGACATTCTCAGATTCCTTCAATTGGGAAAGAACCAAGATTAATAGTTTTTCACATGTATGTTGATATAGGTATGATAATTTTAAATGGCAGATATGATAATTTGCATCTTCAAGTCTAACAACGTTAGTGCCCTTATGTTGTCGGTTAAATCAATTACGAACAAATCCTCAGAAGGAAACAAGTTACTTTTATAGATAGACCAAATTATTGAGCAGTGCTACAGTTTCTCCACCCAAAAAGAAGAAACATCTGATTCATCACTTAAAAATATACAGGCTGCAGTGGCATGCTGTCCATGGAAGTTGTGGAAGCACCACTTCCCTTGTATTTTCTAAAATGTAAATACATATTGTACAATTATTTTCATATTTTAATGTTCTTTGAACTACTTAAAATTAATATTTTATTTATTTATCTATTTATTTTATTACAAATTTATATACATATGAAAAACAATGATAAGATTCAAATATAAATTCGTGTATGCATATTCACAATGGAAGCACTGTATTGTCAAATACAGGATAGCTTCCATGGCCAAAATATTTGAATGGTGTAAAGCAGCCAGATTATAAGCATTTGCGCATGCACTTTACAGAACACCAACCTTACATGGTTGAGCTCATGGATGCTACACACCAAAATATAGTATAATGATTCCAATGATTCTATCTAGGGCCAGCACAGCTTCCTTATCATCAAATGTTACTGCATGCCACTGATGGGTATGAACTTTCTCAAGAGAAGAAGAACCATCATCAGTTTTACTATTTTACATAGATTTGTAATCTTTGTAAAATAGTAAAACTGATTATGGTTTTAGCGCACAGCATTGCAGGCCTCCTCTGCATTGCTATGTGGCAAAAGGAAAAGATATTCATTGTGGTAAGAAAAATACAGAGATAGGAAATAAATAACCAGTAAAATTATTGTCCATAATAATTGCAGTGAAAGTCAATAAACTGACTGATAGCAACTGTCATGAGTACATTGTACTGTAACAAAAGAAATTATTAACAGAGCAAAACACCACACAAAGGCATATAACAAGAGGCACTCATCGTGTAAGATCAAGATTCCTGACATATCAAGATGGAACACATCATAGATCTAGGTGTAGATTTATATGTCCCATAAAATATTTGATCTTTTTTAAATTGTGATGTTAAAGAGTGTAAAGCTATTGCCATAATCTTTACAGTGTTTATTGCAATAGCTTTATATCATATGCAGAGATAACATTAAATTTTGTTTATTAAAGGTATTTAATATAAGCATTGTGCTATATCAATGTTAATAATGAATTTCTTCGCTTTTTATGCTGTCAGTATTTTTATTCAAAAATCAGTGTTTTTCTACCAATAGTCCTAGCTATTCCCCATTCTAAAAACTGGCAAGTATGTAAAATCAAATATATATATATTCATTAAGAATATTTGTGAGAAATTCAATTGATTGTTTCAACTAATAACATTATTTTCAAATAAAATACACATTACTACTATTACAAATAAATTTCCACATGTAGTAGTATCTTAATCATGTTTTATAATATAAATATTAGAGTATAAAATCTAATTAAATAATGATTAAACTGACTCTTTGATACTTGCAATCAATTTTCTTTAATAATTTTACAGCATTGCAACACAGACAAATAAGGAGAACAATACACACAAATGAACAATTTACATTGTTTTATTTATAAAAACAAAATAGTTTTAAAATTAAAAAAACTTTATTCATCAGTATTTATATATAGGCATAGTCATGACATATGCAGTATTAGGAATTTAAAATGATCTAAAGAATTATATTTTAATAAAATTTGTCAGTAAAAAATTAAATTAGAAGTATTTTATAATTTCTGTTCTTCTAAAACAAAATAATAAAGTAATTTCATATAATTTCATTTTGAATGTGAAGGTCGATCAGGTTTGATCTAGATATACAAATGGCTCTAACTGGTATTATTTTTCAGTTTATCATCAGTAGACTTGCTAATCCAGCCATTCCTTGCACAGAGGGGTGCCAGATTACTGAGGCTTGTGGTACAGATTTATTTTGGAGATAGGTGGGTGCTGACGATACACAGAAATAAAACCTTAGTAAACAATAGGATGTGTAACACGACTAACATTTTTGTGGATACAGGCAATCACACTAGTGACAATGCCAGATAATTGAGAGTTGGATAAGCCTTAGAACGTTATAAGCCCATCTTAAGGGTTTAAAGTACAGCAATTGCACAGCTGCCTGTGCTATTTATAAAAACGAATACTTTACCGTATTTTACGGACTATAAGACACACTTTTTTCTTCGAAAAATTGCTTCCAAAATTCAGGTGCGTCTTATAGTCCGTAGCATCTTATAGTCCGTAAAATACGGTATAAGACGCTACAGACTATAAGATGCACCTGAATTTTTAAGCAATTAAAAAAAAAAATACCTATAAGAGGCTACGGACTATAAGACACCTGAATTTTGGAGGCAATTTTTTGAAGAAAAAAGTGCATCTTATAGTCTGTAAAATATGGTATATGGACTAAAAATGTCTTATCATTTCTTAAGTTACTGTTATCAAGCATACATAAATATGAAGTCATTAAAAAAGTATATCTTTTAAATGATCATATTTCATGCTTAAGATCAGCTAATTTAATTTTTTCAATAAGAAATGGGCAATTAAAAGCAATATACAAACATCCTGGAAAAAAATTATCGTATTTTACGGACTATAAGACGCACTTTTTTCTTTGAAAAATTGCCTCCAAAATTCAGGTGCATCTTATAGTCCGTAGCATCTTATAGGTATCTTTTTTAAAAAATTACTTAAAAATTAAGGTGCGTCTTATAGTCCGTAAAATACGGTATGTCTTTAATTAGAACAAAAGGTAATTCCATAATTTACATATTTCATGGTAAATTACTATTATTTACCAGTAATATATATGAGAAAAAAACTTTAAAAAAAAACTCACCTTGGTATTTGATACCAAGGTGAGTTTTTTTTAAATGCCGACAGAAATCGAGAAGGAAAAGCAGAACCTTCAAATATTTTCTTTTTGGATGAAGCAACTGGTGGAAATCAAAGGACCAAAAATGCTTTGAGCATGGCTAAAGTTTGCTCTCATTATTTTATTTAGCCGAATTGCTTTTAGCTCTGTACTTTCAGGAAAACAATGAAATGTTACATCTTTGTTACATAGTGAATTGGTGCATCTTGGCACACAGCAGGTAACTTTTAAAGTCCTTTTCTTAGCAATTACTCTTGTATTTTCTGTGGTGGCAGCCATCATCATACCTTTATTATGTGCTTCGAGTGTTCGCGGACAGATGGCACCACAAACCACTGAAACTCGTATATTGATTCATTTGTTGGTGTCTACAGAACATGTTCGTATCAGATTTTGCGTTATAACTAAAACCCATCTAAAATTTGATTGTGAGGTTTTATAGTTCTTTAATGTGTTTCTACACAATAAAATTATAATGATCTTAAACTTACATTGCAAAGTTTGGCATTCATAGTCGGAAGCCATCTCTCTCTGCGACAATTCTGAAGCCATATTCGGCACCGTTCTTTATTTCTAGGAAATTTATGTAGTTTAAAACCTTTCTTTGAAGAATTCGAACAATTTATCGCACTGCAACCTGCCATCTTATTGAAATATGACATTAAAACCCAACACAGTTCGACCAAAAATGGCGGTTTGTTTTGCACTGTAGTTTACAATTTTGACGCCACGAGGCGCTCTTTTGAAAATAACAATGTCTTACACAATTGAAAAATCCTATATTAAAACGAATAAATTCGCTATCTGTAACGCCTGAATATGGGCCAATTACTCTTAAAACACCTCCTGGAAGGCATCCTCCCTAGGCAGATCGCCCAAGTGTTGAGTTGCCGTAACTTAACTATCACTAGGCATTATTAAATTATTACAACGAACAGACGAAAATACTACAGTATGATCTGTAATCTTTACTGTGTTTCTATTCCGGATCTTCGGCATCAATATATAAAGGATCGAAATACCTTAATATTCTATGAATTATCACATCCACTAACGCCGTAATCACTAACCAATAAACAACTTTATTTTACCCATATGCATTTCGGAAATTACAATATTTCTCTCCTCGGTGAGTTTTCTTCCATACAAGCTAAACAAGGCGTGCACAACTTTCCGATACACTAGTAAATACACAAACACAACAATATACAATGATATCTACTAAAAGCCATTAAACATTTTACCTTCTAATTTCAATGTTCCAACCGTTTAACTCAGTGTTTCTCAAAGTTTTCGTACTACGTCCCCTTTCAGCGCATACATTTCTTATATTTTTGTTGATTGTTTCAAAATGAATTTCTCCACTTTACTTCAACACTCATATCACCCAATGCCTTCCAGAGCCACTGAGTCTTTTACCGCCGTCAAGGAGATTAGCACCCACTTTGGGAAACAGTGGTTTAACTACTTACATACTCAAACCATTTTCATTTATTTTTAAAAAACATGAGCGAGATTGAGACCGAAGTTTTAAACGCGAAAACGTGTACGTCGGACGTTCAGCGCCGCTTTCCTGTAAGCCTAGAAGTTTGACAATGGTGTTTGGAAAGTCAGTGGAATCATGCTCGACATTCCAAAGGCCGTTGTCAAACTACTAGGCTTACAGGAAAGAGGCGCTGAACGTCCGACGTACACGTTTTCGCATTTAAAACTTCGGCCCCAACCTCGCTATTATGTTAACGTTTTGTACCACAGTTCTCTTGAAACTTCTCTCCAACTCTCCTCACATACTGCGAATACTCATTAGTAATGCAGAAGATCGACACATCGAAAAAGATAGTCTTCTTCCACTTTTTGTGGGCATTAGCTAATATTTCATGATGTTACAATGATTTGGCCAGCACTGTACTGTACTATCTGTATTCCTTTGCAAAAGATATTTTGTTATACATAGTCTTCATTACTATTACTTTAATACGTTCTCCATCATATCATTCACCAACACTCCAACAGCCGAACACCGACGGCCGGATGGCCGAGCGGTAAAGGTGGCAGCCTACCGCTCTGGGGGACCCGGGATCGAATCCGAACGGGTCGAATAATCCCCAGGAATTTTTCGGGGGGTGGTCCGTTCGGATATGTCGGGCCCCGTCCCTCACCACCCGGTCGCCCCATTGTGGGCCTGGCCGAACCCATAATGGGCCTACTAAAAGAGGCCCTCTTAGTGCCCACAGGGCGGAAAGAGTTAAAAAAAAAAAAAAAAAAAAAAACAGCCGAACACCAAAAACCATTTCCACGATTCTTGTAAATTTATACCATCACCTTCGTTCATTAGTATTGAATAATAATTTTTTGCATCTATCTCTGTGTTTATACAACTTTCTCTTCATTATATTCATCTTTAAATGAACTATCTTTAATGCACTAAGTTCAAACTGACATCCGTTCTTCACGTTTAGCTTCTACACTCGAGTTCTTATAATCATGTCTTTATTTCATAAGGCAATAATACTGCTTAAAAAACCAATAGATTGAAAACATTGTAACACGAACATTTTGAATATATCTACTATTTTTGAATAAATGCTCAGAGTTTTAAATATTATTACTCAGAGGCATAAGGTGTGTGAATAATAATATATCTACTATTTATATTTTTTCTGGCTACAGTTTTAACTCCCGGAAAAAATTATCTGGCAACCAAAATGACTGCTTTTCTTTGGAACTGGACGAGTGCATGCAGATTTTAACCTTTTCCGCTCTTTTAGGAAGCCCATTATGGGTTTATGGGATTGGCTAAGCCCACAATAAAGCGGCCGGTGATGAGAGACGGACCAACCCGAAACATTCCCGAGTATTTTAGACCGGTGCGGATCTATCCCGGGTCCTTCAAAGCGGTAGGATGCCACCTTAGCTGCTTGGCCATCCGGTCAAATCCAACTATTTAGTAGCACTTCCACTTATGTTCTCTGTCCTTTCAATTCAGTCAAATTTTATAATTCATGACAAATTTACATTTTACCGTGAATTAAGTGTAAATAAATAATAACTAATACACAAGTGTTATGTATATAAACAACACAAACATAGCCTTATAAAAGTTCCTCCATAATTCACGAAAGGCGCATCAATAGCTGAAAATGTTCTATACTTTAAGTTCAAGAGCGTTCAAACATTCATAAGAGAAAGCGTCACGTAAAATATAATGAAACCACAATATAAGCTTTTATATAAATATGTAAAAATAAAACTAAAAATTGTGTAATAAGTAAATTTATATTTATTTTGTGCCAACATTATAAGTGCTCTTTACTGGTAATCGTCTTGGAAGCAAGGACGGAAAAAATTACATCAGCTTTAAGTGCAATTTACCACCGAGCTGACACTACAGCAGAAGTAAAAAACCACGAAACCTCCTAATGATTTTTCCTAATGGTTTGCAGCGATTGATTGATTGTCAACGCGAAAATACCCGTACATTTGAGCCTATTGACAACACATTTCTATTACAGAAGGATCTGGCCCACAATACGGCTAGCCAGCGGGTAAGAGATGGGAATGACGCTCTCAATCTCTATCATCTACAATAAAATATGACTCGGGTGCGATTCGAATTTGAATTCCCATGACAATCAGTTGACACCTCATACAACCTGAATCTTTTTTTTTATCCTTAATAACATTAAATAAATAATGAGTAATTGCTTTACTTATCCGTATCAAATATCACTCTATATAATTTATAATACATATAGACTCGGTAGTGAGGCACTATACATCATCACGAATTCAAAATTATAGTAAGGAAATTCACCTTAATTAAATATAAAACATCTCTGAACTCTAAAAAATTTCTGACTATACCTATTTCATTTAATTGTATATCTAAAGCAAAGATAGTCAGATCATTTATTAACTCGATGAGATTACCAAGTTAAGCTGGCGAATTGTACAGATTTACCGATACGTGGAAAATTCCTGGCGATATCTCGAATTTCATGAGTGAATTTTATTAAGATTTATACTTGATAAGATACCCTGATCGTCTTCAGTAATTGTAACACTGTTCAGAAATATCTTACATAAATTTTTGATGACTGCAGAAATTCCTATTCCAAAACAATCCACAAACTGTATTAAAAAAAAAAAAACCATTAATAATTAGAAAATGTAAGAGATCCAGAGAACAGTGATAAGATCGGAGAAATCCAGATTCAGAACAACATTTTTTACAACATAAAGCTATTGAACCCGATAGTTGGTTGCAAGTTTTCCCCTGACCAAGAGGCTGGCCATGACAGTTTTTCACGTTTTCTTCACGTTCCCAACACCTAAACAAGGACCAGTTTTTCATAGAAAAGCCCTCCTGAGAGGCACCCCTTCTTGGAAGGTAATACAACTGTTACTTTCCCTTATTCCATCAATCCAATCCATTTTGATATAATTATATTTTATTATATATCTTTATCTACTTTCTATAAAAAGAATATATACAAGTATTTGCAATTACTCAAAATTAAATATGCAAAAAATTTAACTACTACTCCAGTTAAGTCGTTAAATTTCTCATATTCTTACAATTAATATTATTATTCCTAGAACTATTTTAATTACAAAAATATTAATTTAAAAAGCATAAACTTGATAATTTCTGAATGAAAATTCTTTACAAATTAAATGCAAAGTATGAAACACAAATGCAGCTTTTGCCAATTTAAATGACAAAGCAGCAAAAAATTTTTGATACTTTGAGGATGGATCAAAGCTGTGGAAATATTCACCACAAAATAAATAGACGTAATTATATTCAAATTTATATAATTAAACTTTTAATTGCATATTAACAGCATTATTACTTTAATGGTAAGCTGACAAGCAACAAATCAAAATGAGAAAAGTACAGGAAATGCAAAACTACACTTGATCAATTTTCAATTTTTTTATGAGAAGTCGGCTCTTACATTGGGGTCCGTGGCGTACGTTGACAGGGCGGTAGTGTGTCTTTTTGTCAATGTCATATTTATGTTCAGCAACTCCTTTTTATGAACAGACCTTTTGGTGGATCCAATGTAGACAAGATCTCTTTGGAACCTGTGATCCCTTATTAAGATACTGTACACTCCTGGTGCTCTTAAATGATCCAATGTGTCTTTCGCGTTTCTCAGAAGCGAGTAAATAGTTTGCGTTCTCGAGTAAGCCGATTTTGTGCCCTTTTTTAGTGCTATTTCCTTGTATAGGGAATGCAGGTTTTTGTTGTATTGTATAACTGTGTGTTTCTTATTTGGGTTCTGGTGGGGACTCAAATTGGACCCCCCCTGTTCCGTGGAAGTGTGAAGTCCTGCGTTTATATTATGGAAGTTACGAGCTAAACCATGCATTAGGTTTCTTTTGATATGCGGCAATGTCCTCTATGTGTCTAAGTTCTTTGACCGTGCCCTCCAATTTAGAATTGTGTGTGAATGACCGATTTGTTAACGTTCTAAATAAGCACTAAAAAAGGGCACCAAATTGGCTTACTCGAGAACGCAAACTATTTACTCGCTTCTGAGAAACGCGAAAGACACATCGGATCATTTAAGAGCACCAGGAGTGTACAGTATCTTAATAAGGGATCACAGGTTCCAAAGAGATCTTGTCTACATTGGATCCACCAAAAGGTCTGTTCATAAAAAGGATTGCTGAACATAAATATGACATTGACAAAAAAAAGACACACCACCGCCCTGTCAACGTATGCCACGGACTCCAATGTAAGAGCCGACTTGAATAACACCAGTCTCATAAAAAAATCATTCAAAACGGACCACACCAGGGCCTTGGAAACCCTTGAGATTTACAAAGCAACCAAATTGTATTAATTTCAAAGATAGTAACGTAACATCATATCTTATTCGTGGCGCTATATTTGTGATGAGCATCCGCATTGGTAGTTATATATTATTCCTTGAAAGAGAGACCACATCATTATTATGAAAGACTTCTGTCTAGTAAATTATTTCAAAATCTTTGATCGTTACTACATACCGGAGAAAATTAATTTTTGTATTCAGAAACATTCTATATTCTTGACATTCCATTTTTGCAAACGACTAAAGAATGTGAGAAGATCGAAAACGTTAGTTCAGTGACTATATTCGTTTTGTACCGTTAATCTAAAGGTTGTGGAAGATATATTTAATCTATACTTGATCACTGCTTATTACTGTAATGTGTATCAGTACTTTTCTTAAACTCCACCCTGTGGCTCTAAGAGAGCCTCTTTTAGCAAGCCTATTATGTGTTCGGCCAGGCCCACAATGGGACGGCCGGGTGATGAAGAACGGAGCCCGACATATCCGGACGGATCACCCCCCCCAAAAATATTCCTGGGGATTTTTCAGCCCGTCCGGATTCGATCCTGGATCCCCAGGGCGGTAGGCTGCCACTTTGACCGCTTGGAGATCCGGCCCGTGTATTAGTACTAATGTGATTATTCTGTAGACACGTCTTACATTTGAAATTCTGGGTATAATAATTTATAAACTGCTAAAGCAGATCATTACAATTGTCAAAAAATTTTACTTTCCGTGTGTTCAAAATGAAAAAATTTGTTAAGTGAATCACGTAATTAATTCATTGTCAGCATATTATTCTCTTCATAAAGTGCTATTTCATAATAGTTAACTACACAACAATACGTCGAGTCTCAAAGGTAATACAGCTTTACAGACGTTCTAAATTTACAACTAAGGATCTGAATTAAGAAAAAATTGACTAACGTAACAAATTTTTGTCTCCTAATTTCCTCATTTTGTAAATATCCTTCGTATTTGTGGCATAGAAATTATTATTATTATTATTTTTAGTTTCTTTTTTAATGTTAGTATCAGGGTTTTTCATTTCCCGGTCTTTTGCTTGTCCCGGAATTTAGGAAAAAAGTGAAACTGTTTCCCGGGATATAATTAATTACTTTGAAAATATAAAAAAATATCTTGAAATCGAATATAATTATATTTCCTTTTTAAAAGTAATTTAATACGTTGTGCAACCTCCAAAATCATATTAATAATAATGCTGTGTGTAATATATATTAAAATTACCTTTGAATTACATAGAAATTTTCACAAATAGAAAAAAATTATTAAAGTTTGTTGGAAACTGCTTACAAAAAACAGAAAAGAAAAAAGCCTTTGATCTAAGTTCATTTTTTCTTTAAATTTTCAACTCAATTCAAACTTCTAACTTAGAAGGTAATTTTCGTTTTTTAAATAAAACATAATGCAAAATATTATTGTAAATTTTTGTAAGATTTTAAAAACTAAAGATGGTCAATACTCCGGTCACTCAATCTGGTTATTATTTTAATAATGAAAAGTCCCGCTACTGAAAATGCCCTTTCCAATTCAATGGATGTGGGTGGAATCGTCTTTAATTCATTTAAGAGAAGACAAATGTTACGTGTTTTTTCACCCGTAGCCTGGGAGATTTCTAGTTCATTTTCGAGATTGTAGTACTTCTTTTGCTCTCTAGTATTCTTCATTTGTCTGCCTCGGCTGCTTTAATAGAAACATCAAGCTTATAACCCAATAATTCGGCAGTTCGTTTGTCTTTAATAATCAGGTTTATGAAGAAAAACTTCATACTTGAAGACTTCGTACCCGTTTGTACCCTGGCCAATTTGCACAACCTGGCGTCACGCAATTATTGAAGCTACTGAACTTGGTTAAAAATTAAGACAGCGTAAGCACAATTATTCCAGATATTACAAGTTTTGACAAATAAAGAATTTTCAGTCTTGCCACAAAAGGCCTTCCGCTCTGGGAGATCCGGGAACGAATCCGGAAACTCCGAAAACCAGAGTGGTACCGGATTACCGGACAACTCTGTATTTTCGCAAAATTCGATCATTTGTGAGCTCCGAACATTGAAGATATTCCTGTACATTTTATACCAGTGCAGCTATTGTTTGTTTCCCATTTGTTTATGCGCATTCTAAGTAGCTTGGGGATAGAATGAGTAAACTACACGGTTGATTGGTTGAAAAACCTGAAAAAAAAAACTTTAATCAACATGTTATTGTGTAGACATCATGAAGACTAAGGTTTCTCTAACGGGATCCCGGCTGTTTTTTTAACCCAAAAAATCCAGCAAATTTCTTAAAACTTCACTTTTTCTTATTTTGTGTTGAGGTTAGGGAATTTTGCATATAGAAAGTATAATTAACTCATAAACTGTCTGAATGCATTTGTATTTATTAAGTGTTTTTTAACTTTTGCTTATTATGGCATGTGTTATAGGCTACAAATTGTTTATTGACAGATTGTCAGTAATCAATCTGTAGCCTATTTGTGGCAGGACTCTGAAAATTCTTTATTTATCAGAACCTGTAATATCTTGAATAATAGCGCCGATGTTGTCTTAATTTTTAACCAGGCCCAGTAGCTTCAATAACTGCATTATGCCAGGTTGTGCAAATTGGGCAAGGATACAAAAAAGTAAGAAGTGTGCAAGTATGAAGTTTTTCTTCATATACCTGATTATTAAAACAAAACGAACTGCCGAATTATCGAGCTCTAAGCTCGATGCTGCCATTAAAGCAGCCGAAAGTAGACAAATCAAGAATACTAGATGGCAAAAGAAGTACTGCAACGCAAATCTACAAATCTTCCAGGCTACAGCTGAGAAAATACATATCATTCTCGGTAGCAGGACTTTTCATTACTAAAATGAAAAGTCCTGCTACTCTAGTGAATGATTGAATTCATGCGAAACCTGTTAACATCAATCAACGCTTTCAAATCTGATCTTGAAAGATGTCTGTGCAATTTGTAGACTAAACACACATTAGGCACAGGAAAGCGAATGTCGAACCCGACACGAAAATTTCGCTGTAACGATCACCGAGTTATTGATCGATCATTGATCATTATTTTTCTTGATCGACCTCCCGACATTCAGCAACATTCAAGGCTGCATCCACTTTCGACCGAATTTTCGCTCGCGGAGTGTTCAAACATATTCTATTTGCTGAATACTATAATGTAGGATTATCATCATGTATTTTCCTGAAAGAGCCGGATTATCGGGTGTTGCTGAATTTACGAAATTCTACTCTAACGGAATTGACATTATGCACCGAAATAAAGAAAATTCCAAGATATATATATATATATACACACACCACACACACACACACACACACACACACACACACACCACACACACACACACACATATATATATATATATATATATATATATATATACTTTTAATTAACAAATCATTTTTATATAGTATTTAATTTACAGTAAAAGTTTGTATTTTTCTTCAATAATTCTAAATGAGAAACGTTTGCTCAGTGGCGTAGCGTGGGTGTCAGCCGCCCGGGGCAGAGGAAATTTTCGCCGCCCCCTTATTTAGGTATCTCAATTTAAAAGACTAAAATATACAGTAATTCTAAAGAACAATCATCATTATTGTGTATTGTACAGGTTACAAATAAAAAAGTCATGTATATATGTTTTACAATATAATAATCACATTTATTACAAAAATTTTTACAAGATATTATTATTATTGTGAAATTTTGCCGTCCCCTAAAAGTGCCGCCCGGGGCGAACCGCCCCTGCCGCCCCCACTACGTTACGCCACTGCGTTTGCTATTGGTGAAATTATCGCCTAATGGCTACAAAACTCAATATTTCAATCCAAATTTAAGTAATTTGTTAAATGTTCGCATGGATTTCTATTAAATACATTAATACTGAATAATTATATTCCAAATTTCAGTTAAGAAAAGAAAAACTCACAGATGAATAAACCAGGCGCGAGTGGCGCGCTGATCTTTCAAGATGGCGGAAGACACCGGTGAGTGTTTTACCGGATACTGTACATCATTTGAATTTCATTCGTTTGGTTCTGAGAAAAAATAAATGTTTTTCACGTGGCTAGATAAGCAGCATTGTTGATTATTTTCCAGAATTATTATGCTTTTCCCCGGTTTATATCGGAAAGCCCAAGTACAATGAAAAATGTATGCACACTTGACTGATGATTAAATTGTATATTATTGTATCGACTTACCTGGCACAGGAAAGTTTTTGTTGTTGTCAAAATATCTCTCCTTTTTATCTGTTTCAACCACAGTCTTCTTCTATGCTGATCATTCTTCCCGCTTGGTATTCTGTATAATTTATAACCTTGATCACTTCGATGACGACAACCGAAAATGCAGCACGTAGGCATATTTAATTCCAATTAATTCTGAAAAATTCCACAATTGCGCAGAATACGATTGGAAAATGAAGCGTACAATGCGAGCTTGGATACAAAATGGCACCTGTTATGACACGTGACTAAAAATGGCGCCTATAATGTCACGTGACTACAAATGGTTAACAATGACTGATATTTATGTGTATTAATAATCAAAATCATCAGCAAATTAATAATTACAATCGAGATTTTTAATGCAAATAATATAACTGAATAACCTTCTCTTCAATCATAATAATTACAATATATAAGATTTTTAATTTAATAATAAATATTAAATAGTTATTTGGAAAATTGTGTGTATGAATGGTTATTAAATAATTTAAATATAAGTGCTGCTTATTTTAAATAAAGATTTACAATTGCTCTTCTAATTAATATGAATCAGAAAAATATTTACTTCTATACTTATTAAGAAGTTAAATAACTTGTAAATACATACATTTACAAGTCTAATACCAATTGTATTACTTTAACAATTTCTAAATGTTCAAGTTGCATGAAAATCTAGAATACATACCCTCTACGTTGAACGCTAGAACATGTCTTCTATGTCTGCAACATACATATAATTAAAAAAAAAAAATTAAATTTATTTATTGGTAAATTTTAACCCTCAAGAAGAAGAATAAAATTTTAAATACGACCATTTTATAGTTCATCTAATGTAATATAATCAATTTACACGTCAATATATAAATAAATTTTTTACAAAATAATCTGTTTAGCAATTCTTAGATCCAGTTTTTATTACTCTGGTTTGGGTGATAAATAATTTGGCCACTCCATGCTTGGTCCATTTAATATAAGAGTGCTATGCATTAAATTTATTACTTTCATGAAGAGTACTTACGCAGCTAAATAAACAAAAGACATTCCACGAAAGCAGACAGTCGAAAGTGTAACTGCACTACATCTACATTTACATCTGATATGGCCCATTGACTGGATCATAAATCTTAATATTCTTTAAACCTAATCCACTGCTAAAGATGCATTGATTAATTCAGCTGAAAAACCATAGTAACTAGTTCATCATTATGAATGTTTAATTAATATAAATGTTCTAAACTGGATTGGAACAGGAAAGATTTCATTATTAGTATATAAATTAACAAGCAAATTAGGATCATTGCTACACACATAATTTCAGTGGGAGCCGAAATGTAGGTTTTGCAAAATGCATGGGAGCCGCAGTTCTGTACTGTCGTGGTGGATAGTATGGTAAGGCAGGGAAGGGTAGGGTGTCCCCATCCGAGTCAAGAACTTGTTTAAAAAGAATAGATTTGAAATGTTAATTTAATTTATTGCATTAACTTGGAAATAAATTACTAAATATTACATATATATAATTACATATTTTCACAAAATTGTGGAAACAAAATTGTAAAAATATTAATAAAAAGCAGAAATGAACACTTTCGGCAAGAGCCGCACGTAACTCAAAAAGATCCGACTTGCCCATGTCTGTTCTATGGGGTTGATGTCGGGTGATTATGGAGAATCGGGAACATTATAAGCAATCCATTGATACACAATATAAGGCAGAATGTTTGGGATCATTACGTTGCCGAAAGTAATAATCCCTGGGCAGATTCAGTTTTTCTACACTTTAATATAGACTATTTTTTAAATAGATTCAGGAGTTTTCTGACAGCAAATGCATGCTCTATATTGGGCTATATTCAAAGTTCTGCTTATTATAATTTATGTACTGCAAAGCCAAATGATTCTTCAAGTTGTGTTTTCAGTTACTTTAAAATAAATCAGGCTCCTTGGTCACTGTATTTATGAAAAACTTTTCATTTGTATGTTGAAATTTTTGCATCCAACCACTTCTTGATATATTATCCATAGAATCTCTATTATATGATCATTTAATAACACTTTGTATTGTTTAATAATAATCTTTAATAAAGATGCTATATTTCCATATGAATATATATATATATATATATCACTCTGTAGACTGAGAACTATTTCTCTTTCCTGTATGAATAATTCCCTCCTTTTATCCACCAACATTTGCCTTATTTAAGTTTTTTTTTTCCAAATTTTGATCAAATGTATTATATTTTAAGTAGTCTAATAAAAAGTAACAATACAGTGGACCTTCGTTATAGCGCTGCTCACTATACCGCGCACTCGGTTATAGCGCGGGCGATGTTCGCGACACGATAAGCTCAAACATGTTTATACAGGTCCGTGCGGTGTTAGTGACTAGCGCATTTTATTGTTACTGCATATTGAGTAATTGTGTATGTATTGAGTTTCTGCATGTATTTTTAATAGTGTTTAATTATTGTATGCATGATGAGTAAAAGAAAAGCTTTGACATTATTGCTAAAGTAAAGAGGTGAACTGTGTTACACTGCACCGCTCGGTATAATGCGGTTCACCTTATAATGCGAGTGTCGTTTCCCGCCCGACATGTGCATTATATCGGGGGTCCACTGTACTTACTACAATTAATTTTAAATGATCTCTTACTGTATCTTTCCGATTCCTGAGAATTATATCTTCAAAAAAAAACCTTTTGCTGTACGCAGATTTTTGCAACAAGTTTGAATGCAATTTAAACTTATTATCTAATAACATGTTGCTAAATGTTACTAATACATTTTAAGCAATTAGATATTATGTTTTACATATTTATGTAATATAGTTACAATAAATTTTAATAAAAGTATTTACAGTACCTATTTTGTCATTCACTTATTTTGTATGCACACTTTTGCAACACTATATATAGGGTGGTCCAATTTGCTTGTCACTCTGTAAGTTTAGTTGTGGCTGTACATTTATATTTCATCATTCATTTCAAACAGCCAACACAAGTCCCTAAGATATGGAAGGATGGCTATAAGTGTATTGTCTCGTTGATAAAACTGTATCTCTTAATGATGAATTTGCTTATTTTATCAATAAATTTGTCTTAATTTTATTGATATATAATCATTAAAAGACTCACCAAAACAGCAAAAGTAGTTTAAATGTCAAATGTTTTCAATTTATTTAATAGGGCAAGATTAAAGAGATCAAAAATATTCGACATTTAATAAGGACGAACCAGTCACTGCGGTAACTCAGATGAATTAATTGGTGCAGCTTTAACATGAATGAAATTTAATGTTTTTGACCCAGTTAATTGTCCATCTTCAGGTACAGACATGTAGGTTTTGCAAAATGCCTTGAAAGTGGAATGTTATTTTATTCCTTCCTGCATTTTCAATCATTCATGCCTGTTCATTGGTCAAAAATATTAGTGGTACTTAAAATTCACACACTGGTAAAGATGCATCGATGCATTATGTTCTATATTTAAACTACTATTGCTGTTTTCAAGTGTAACATGGAAAAAACAGATCATTAATTTGTTACATATTAATGTTATGTTACTAAACAGCTGAGAATATTAAATAAAATATAAAATTTTTTATAAGTTCTTTACAAAGATTTGTGTTTATCTAGTAAACTATATGAACTATACAGAAGGATGTGAATACTCTCAAGAAAATGTTGTTGTTTCTGTTAATTAACTAAAATAAATAATTTAATATTTGCTTTATTAAGATAAAAAAAATATAATTTATTTTTTAAAAAAATTATTTAAAAAAAAAAATAATTTGGTTAATGTTACCTATGGTTCCAAGATGGCTGCTCACCTCTGATTCCAGCAAATAGAAGAAGGGAAACAGTGGGGACACACATTCTAACCTAATCTAACCTAACATATTCTAATAAATTACCATAACTATTACTAACAAAATTATTAGAATAGGTTAGGTTAGAACGTGCGTCTCCACTGTTTCCTTGCTGAAATCAGACGAGCCGCCATCTTGGAACCATAGATAACATTAATCAAAAATTTTAATCCTTTATAGTCTGGTGTTGTATTCCTGAATGGACATCAACAATTACTCTGGTCCATGATTGTCATTGTCGGTCACTCTATACCCTTCACAGACCCATACCTACAAGTGGCTACCAGGTGGTTAAGCCCTCTCGGCTTAAATCGGTAGTATCCACATATGCTTTTGCTTTCATCGCATAAATTTGCCATAGGAGAAACTACAATGTCGTACATAAAACTTTTCCACTGCACAGTAATTGTTTGGCCACATTGTTATCACGTTATGGAAACATTTACATTTTTGAGGTTACAAAAAATTGTGAAGTTTTTTATTTACAAATTTGCTTTTCAAATATTAGGTTTTGACATTTAGAAACTGTAATTACACAAATACTGTTAAAATTATATAAATTAAGCCAACAATGCTTGAAATAACAGACATTTATTTAATTTACATTTATTATTGGATAAAAATAAATTCCTTTCTTTAGACTATGGCTTATATTTGAAGAAACATTTGCTGAGAGTTTTTTTTTTTTATGAAGCTGAATAAACTGTTTTTCATCTTTTATAAATTATATATATAAAACAATCTGATATTTCACTATTATACGTTAAATTTATTTTATTTCAGCAGCATTAGCAGGAAGACTATCGAGAAATATTTTTGGATATTTTCCTCATCTTTTAGCTCTTCATATTTCTTGATACGAGTCTTTGATGATAGATTGTTTACTAAGTATTAACAATAATTATAATCACTCACTATAAACATGAATGTTTCTTCAAACGTTAATAAAATAAAAGATACCACCTTGTCGATAACTGTTAGCAAGTTACTGGGGAGGATTTATGTAATATGCAGGGTGCAGCTGCATCCCCCTAAGTGATGCTATGGCTTCATGTGGCCCAGGCAAATTTGAATTAGGGAGTCCCATTTAAAGTGTTGATTCCAGACATTTTTCTTCGAGGGAAATGTTTTCGTTATAAAAAGATTGGTTTGGGGGATCAGTTTTGCCCATTACGTAACGCATTTTCATGGTGCTTTATTCCCTCTCACTATAACGCCAGCTCGATCCTCCCATAAATACATAACGCATCAAACCAAAATCCCCAAAAACACATCTACAGTATTAAATGTGTGTTATATAATGTATAATTATAAAGGAATAAAAGCTATGTTTTATTTACGGCAAACCCCGCAAAGAATTAATTTGTTGCCTAATCCCTTTAATTTCAAAGATTTAATTAAGGATTAATTGAGGATATTTACAATACATAACAGATGCTTTTGCATTTTTTGATGTTTTGGCACTCCAGGAGCCCAAAAGTTACTAAAAAAAACTCCTCACAAATTTACGTGGGGGTGTGTGTTCACATCTATTATGTATTATATATCATGACTGGATGAATCAATCATTTTGAAACTTGGCAGGGTTATTTTTGTATGTGGGGCATTGATGTTATTAAATTTTGGTAATTAGTTAAAAGTCAAGGAGAGGGGATATAGATTTTATAGAAAGAAAACAATTATTACTAGTGGGACATATGGTATTATCGAAACAAATGAGCACAATCATTCTATACGTATTTGTGCTCGAACATCAGCTCCGTCATTGGTCAAATGACACCTGTCCCACTCAAAATTAATGTCATTTTAAACTTTAAGAAAAAATCTTGTAAAATTGACGGCAAATTGTTCGTGTAAAGCTGGACAATTGGGAAACTTTTTTGTCAATTCTCAACAATCGAATCCATGCTTTCTGTCGATTACATTTATGAGCTTCTACGAATTCTGATTTCCGAATAATTGTCTGTTTTTCACATGGGTATAGATTAAGGTGACCAGATGTCCCGCTTTTTAACAATTTGTCTCGTGTCCTGGCCTTTTTTTTATAAAATGAAAAGCCAGTATCAGTATGCTAACTAATAAAACACTGCTATGAAATGATTATACATTCACAATTGCATGAGCAATACACGAGCTCATGCAATGTTGTAAAGATCTCTTTTGCATCCTGCATATAAATCATTTAAGTATTTAAAGCTTTATAATTTAATACTTTAAAAGTGCTTGTATGATTTTAACAAGGACTTTGCTATATGTATGTTTAAAATCTTCAACACGCATTTTAAAGCTGTGTTGTTTTATAATTTTATAAAATCTATAGTGTACGTGATGAAAATTATGTGAAGTTTGTTGTATTTTCCTAATTAAAAAGTAAATATTCAACAATTTATGCATCACCAATACTAAAATATTATTTTCTATAAAGTTCAAGTGTCATTTACATATAGAATTATTAAGTTTTAACCACGAATCAGATATGCATGAACATATTTTATTTCTTTTATACAGAAAAGGTTTAATAAATAAATAAATTGAAAATTTTATTTGTTTTTTCATAATGAAAATACATCTAGCATTTACACATTATCATTGTAAATAAATATAATTATTATAGAATTTACTTGGTAACTATAAGCATATTAAATATATTTAATAAATCCATAAAAAAATTTCCACTCTTAGAAATATATTTTCTTAGAATGTTTTCACTTGAGAATAATAAAAACATAACTCGAAATGTTCGTGAAAAAATTCAGAATTGAACGTTTGTTAAATGAAAATTCTTTAACGCAAATTTTATTATATTTTTGTATAGAAATCTGAAATATTTTCACTATATTTTTAAGATTTTCATCATTTATTTTACGAGAGAATCCCAATAATCTGGATGATATAAAAACTGATTCTAATAAATTTCTTTAAATATTCAGCAAATTCTTAGCAGAAGTGTAAGGTCCCATTTATTGATATGTTTCGAAGAAAAATAATTTCTAAAATAGTTTTTGCAAATATTAAATATATTATATCTGTATGTGCTGTTTAATATACAAGAGATTGACTATGGCTTTAAAATATTTTTCTCTGAAAATAGTGCACGAAATTTATCAAAGAGTCGTTAAAATATGATTTCTTCTATTGAAGATACTTGTAAGTTTTTGCAGTTGCGGGAAATTGTTTAATCGATCAAATAATAATGCTAGATTCATTGGGATTAGACGAAATACAGCCTGATATTATTTTAATCCAGCATTACCATTTGATTAATTTATAATTTTGAGCTTAGTTTACTGTGTAATTAGATGAAATCTTTGTGAAGGAGGATAAAAACTATTTCAAATGGCAGTCTAATTTTGGCGTTTCCAATATAATTTTTAAAACATAAATAAATTTGAAAATAATTTTAAAGTAATGACTTACTTGTAACCATCAAAGCTAATTAATTTTTAAAACATCTTTGAAGAAATCTTATGGTTCTGTATCAATAATACACTAGTTGTGAACAGAAGTGATGGACTGGATGCTTCATTTGATGCTGAAATTTATAAACAGTTTAAAAATTAATCTATAATTAAGCTGTTATCTTACTTGATCTAATACTGTGTAAGGAGCATTATAAGGTATTGTATTGATTGTATTTAAAAAGTGGTGTTGATATGTGTATGTATATACTCTAAATAACAAAGATAAGATATTCCGTTTCTTAAACTATTTTTATATTTAGCCAAAAAGAAGTACTTTGCAACAAAAATATTATTTCATTTGTAGTTTTCAGTATGAGTTATTTTCTTAACTACACTGAATGATACAAATAAAGAATGTGTACAGATAGGTGGATAAGGATACATATTAGGTTGTGTTTTATAGGGGAAACTGTTTTTTTAATTATACTCTTCCAAACAAATTATTTGTTTGAAGGTAATTGTAATTGAATTCCAAATATGCATTAAACAGATTTGGATATTTATTATATCAGATTTTAATATCCAGATTACTGTGATTCTTCGAATATTTTATACAAATTGTCTCATTTGATTACATGAATTTCTGCTCTCTAATTATTCATTCGAAAATTACTCTAAATAGCACTTATCTTTAGTGGTAACATTTTCACCAATAATAATTTTCATTCTGAAAAGATCCAAAATTAGTTAAAGATTATTCAGAATTACAGTAAATTTTTAATTCTTGCAATGCTATAATCAATAAGCTTTCCTATAAATATTAAGTACAATTTATATTGGAAGCTCTTGCTTGCCCATGACATTGAGTCTGTTTTTTGGATGTATCTGAGCTATTTTATAATTTTTGATCTCTATGGCATTTTTAATGACTAGTTTGATCAGATTTACATTTTCAATTGTTCTTGTAATGTTCATATTTAGTAGAATAACACTTCTGTCTGAAACTTCTTACAAAAACTGCAAATAGTTTACTACATTAACTTTTATTTAAAATTCTTCTTGTAATAATTGAACTGAAATAGCACCTCTCCACAATAATATTCGTGACGTTTTATTATGTTATTTTTAAAACTAAAACTTTTCTTACAAATTTCATATTATAAAAAAGGCTTCTTAGAATAAAAAACTTTCAACCTAAAAATTCTTTTTATAATGTGTAATTTGTAAGAAAAAATTATATATTCTTATAATTTACAAATTATTTAAAATAAGCATTTTATACATATTGTATACTTCATAGCTGAAAGTCGTATCTCTCGTCGATGAAGATTTTATAATATAAACCTTCCAAATATTACCCTGTAATTTCTTTTAAGATATTTTTTAATTGCTTCATTAAAGCATTTTTCTTCCTATAAAATTCTTCTGACACATACTACACACAGGATCACTCTCTCCACTACATGCTAATAAATGATTTTTTAAAGTATGAATCAAAACAATTTCTTTTTTCCATTTTTAGTGAAATTGTTTTTTGTAATATCAAATATCAGCATAAATGCAATATTTTTTCAGCACAATTCATAAATACACATTTTATTAATCACTGTACTTTAGTCTTCCAAACATGATTTATCTCCTATAAAAAAAAAACAAACAAACATTTAACATGGAATAAAATTGTCTTTTAAATCCAATAATTTTATTTAAATTTTAAAATTAAAATAAATATGATAGTATCTAATAGCTTATTATTCATGAAACACTTAAATATAATACAGGTATTCATCATATAACACAGTAGTTACGTTCAAAAAAAGTGCAGTGATATGTGAATCCATGCTACATGAAACAAAGGACTAATGCAAAACATATGATTATGTTCCAGAAGTTAGCAAAAGTATATTATTCTTTTCATTACTCAGAGAAATATATTTATTAAAGCAATCAATAATTTATTTCCAATCAATAATTAATTAACAATCACAATTAAAAGTGCTGTATTAGAAGTCAATATTAACTTTAGTTAAACAAAAGAATTTTCTTTTTACAAAGTATTGTTGTCATCTCAGCTTTTTTATTGATCTTGATCAGAAGTATTGGCTCAGAATTCCATCCTGAAAGCATCGGTCAGCACTGCACTAGCTATCTTTGCCGCTAACTATGACATAGGTATGGATTTCAACCATGTATGCCTCACACTTAGCTCTTCCAGCAACTCTTTCTGAAACATCTAGAGCAAATTGAAATTTATAAGGCTGCCCACAAAAGTACTGCCATTAACTTTCATAATGTAGACTCTTTCATCACATCACAGAAGTCATTCTTCAAACTGTAAACTTACTCTCCTCTCTCCTTTTTAAGTCATTCCCTCTTTTTCACACATATATGGTAATCCCTCATTGTTTCAACAGCTGTGGGATTAGTCAGCCTGTGGATGCCCATTCACAGGTGAAAACGTCAGTACTTTCTAATTTTTTGATGGTTATTTGGTTCTTTGTAGCTTTGTATCAAGTTTATCCAATTCTTTGAATAGTTGTATCTTATTTGAATACAAAAAAAAATAATCAAATAACAAAGTTTACATTTAAAAATTGTGAAACTTTGTAAAGAGGACTTTCAAAATCATGTTAGAGCAAAACTGGAAGTCGTGTTCTAAGAGGATATCCCCGATATTCAAACCATGTTGTAGCAGTGCCATGTTGTATGAGGATACCTGTACATTATTATATTTAGAAGAATTATTCTTATTACCCATTGTATTGTATGACATATAATTATCTTTATTATAAGAAAATATTGTTAGATTATAATGAATAATAATAAACATTTTTTTTTTATTACTGTATTAAATGAAATATGAACTTAATGAAGATGTAAATATTCTGGTTTTCAAAATTTTTACATATAAAACCAAACCCAATAAATATTACTAATCGAATAATACAACCAGATTCTTATTTGACCATAATATGACTAATTAATTAATTAATAAATAAGTTATTAAACATCTTATTTTATGTAACACAAAGTAAGAATGATTTAAATAATACTAACAGTAGTAACAATCTATAAAGAAAGTTCAATTTTATTCTTATTAATATTATTTTAGAAAAATTTTAAATAGGATAAGTCCATGAATACTTAAATATATTCATTAATTTATAAATAAAAACTATTTATTGTAAATCAAATCAAAAATTTTATATATTAAATTTAAGTTTGAAATGAGTTACGAGAAGCAAACTTTAACTTCAGGTGGCTGACAGTTAAGGCATCAGCCTACCGCTCGAGGATCTTGAATTTAAATAGTCAAAAAACCCCAAAAATTTTTCATGGGCAGTCTGTCCCAAATACATCATTCACTACCTCCATTGTGGGGCTGGCTGGACCAAAGACAACTATAAAAGTATGTCCTCTTGCCCACAAAACAGGAAGGGATAAAAAAATAAAAACAACAAGAACACTAATGTTAACTACTTAAATTCATTTTAGAATGTTTAAGAAATTACTAATTACCTGTAAAAGTTTAGAGTCTATTTTGCTATTGTCAAACTTCAAACTAATTTTTCTCATACTTGGTCTGTTGTATAAAAAAAAAACTGTATTCTGAATTTAGTTTTGGATCCTGATTGAAGATAATGTTGCTGCTCCATCCTGATCCTTTATTAATATATCCTAAAATAATTGTGATTAAAAGCATTATTAAATGAATTTAATTAAAATAGTTTATTACTTTACATTTGTAGAAAATTATAATATGAAGCATTTTCTATGTTATCTAAAATAAGATTTTTTTTACTGTAAATGAAAATCATATTGAAATTATTACAAAGATTGCTTTTAGCCCTTGGTATAATTAAATTAAATATCTACTAATGTGAGATAGATAATAATAAGGGCTTACCACACCAGTGATAATAAGCACAACGCTCAGGAATCAATGTAGATCCTTAATTAAACACAAAGGGGTTCACAGTAAAAAACAACTAAATGAGTATGAGTAATCAACATAAATAACCAAAATGCATTTTGGACTATTGGAAATAGTCCCTCTTCATTTGGTATTAATATAAAAATGTTATTATATTTAAACTATACAAAACAAATGAACCACTATAATGGTATGAGCAGTACACATTAAATGAGTGCAAAGGAGACAGGCATAAAACAGCTTCATAATATTACAAGGTGACTTGATGTAAAGGGTAGTAATACAAACAGTTAAAAATTAGCAAAATACTAGATTAACAGTTATGGAATAATGTTATACAAACAAATTATACATACATACCACAACAGTAAAACAATAGAGTTTAGGTGGCATTACTACAGGGTGCAGAGTGGTCACAAAGGACATGTGGTACAAGCAATGTAACTGGTGACTAACATACAATACAATTACAGTTTTAGTTTGGATTCAACAAATAATTCTAAATTGTATGAGCAATAATATTTAATATCAACAAGTGGTCTATAAGCAATGGGTGTTTTATGGGTTTTGATCCTTATGTTAAACTTGGGAATACAATGACCATAATTAGTGATGAACTTACTGATACTGCATCATGACAATGCAAGATCACACATTGCCAAGGTAACCTTAGAAAAAATAAGAGAATTGCAGTGGGAAGTTTTCTCTCATCTGCCATATTATCTGTATTTGGCATCCTCAGATTATTATTTGTTTAGATCTTTACAGAATTATTTAGATAGAAAAGACTTTGGTTGAATTGATGAAGTCAAAAATGCTATTGTAAAATGTATTGCCTCAAAATCTGAGGACTTTTTCAGAAGCAGAATTGAGAAATCAGTAGAAAGATGACAACTAGTGATACAACAAAATAGATCATATATAATTCATTAATTGTTTGTATTTGTAAGTTAAATAAAATGTTTAACATGAACATGAAAAATGCAGACTTATTACTCAATCCAATAGACATTGTTAATTTATTAGATTGTAGAATTTCATTGGATGGCAATTATTTTATATAAATAAACTTGAAGACAGTCTGTCCAAAAGGAACTACCGCTTTGTGTTCCAGACTACAAACTTTTTGAAATCTACATTTACCAGTGATATTCTCCAGTAGATATAAAGCCCAAACATCCCCAGATGGTAAGGATGGACAGAAAGAAGACATCTGTAATTTCACCAGTTCTGATTTCTAAATTTTGTAATTTTAATTGGATATTTTTTTCGTGTTTTTTAAAGGACTTTTTAATTTTGACAGCCAAGCAGCCTACAAAGAAAGGTCGGTCATCAAAAAAGTTTGTAGTCTGGAACACAAAGTGAATAAATGGTAGTTCCTTTTGAACAGACTGTCTTCAAATTTATTTATATAGATATATTAGATGTCCATTCAAGGACATTCAAACATTGTATACATTGCCAATGAAGGGAGAATTTTTTTTCTTTCTACAGAAGGCATTTTTTATGAAAGTCTATTGCTTCAATGATTCCAAAATCCATTAAATACATGTGTATATTCACAATAGAATGCATACATAGCTTTAGCCATTAATAAAGCTTTTTTTTTCATCAGATCACATGATTTTCAGAATCTCTAACTCAAGATGGTGAATTTTTCATAGAACTAGCCATTAGTCTTCTAAACAAAATTCACAGATAATTCTTATTGAAGCATTTAAGCTTCTTTTGTATATTATTTTCAGGTATTGCTTTGAATGTAGTTTCATTATGTTTTCATTAAGTACATGCCAACTGACAGTTTTTTTGAAATAGCTTAAATTACTAAGTAATAACTCGTAACATTAATGTATTTGTAACCAAATAAGTGAAATTATATAAGATAATGTCATAATTTTATTTGAGAACTAAAAAAAAAAAAAAAAATTCAATTCAAAAAAGTTTGGATAATTCAAAGTCATGTTTTCTTGGTCCTTTGAGTTTCAAAATAACAAGGTTTTACCATATGATGACTTGCCTTTAGCAGAACTATAGCAGGTTTGGTACCAGCACAATGATGCACCACCTCATTCCAAGACAAATGGACATCATTGGCTGGCAGAGCAGTTTGGTAACTGCTGGATAGGATAGAACAGCCCTATTCCATAGCCACGACATTCCCTAGACTTGATCCTTCTGGATTTTTTCCAGTGGAATCAACTAAAAGCCTTGGTGTATGATGCATACCTATCAGTATTGCATGATGTTAGCAAACTGAGAGATGCATATAAGCGACCTGTGAAACGATGATACCAGAAATGCTATATGACCAGAAACATCAACATCTTTTATATTTGCCATGATTATTTTTCAACACATTTCCTAAAGCTAAATCTTTTCTATAAATTTCAGAAATGTTGTCTTTATCCTTCAGTCAGAGATTATTTGTATATTACAATAAATCATTTTAAATTGATTCACTTTAATTTGATTTTAGAATCAGAACAAGCACATCAGTGCAATGCTGAAAAGATCACTTTTTCCCCTGGATAGATGTTTAAGTAGACATCATGAATACACTGCCAATTAAGTAATATTATACTAGAGTAACATAATGCAATGATATTATTAATACAAATTATATAATATTGACTTCCATCAAAATCTAATATTATGCATAATACAGTTCAAAAATGATTACATCAGAACATAAAATAATAAAGAGCACTGTATAGCAATTATTATCGTAAATTGATAGTAAGAGTAAATTAAATAAATTTATATATTAGCCACAAATTTAAATAAGAAAGATCTGCTATTCTAATTTTACTTTTGTTTTATATTGTAAAAATACCTTTGTTTCTTCCAACTTTATTGAAAACAAATTATGATTTTGGAAGATGTGTCTCTGCAGTGAGAACATTATTTCCTTGACAGTGAAATACTGTATTGTCCTGATGAAATTAGGATAAATTTTGTGAATCAGTAATAAAATGATTGTAGTAAAGTTCTCTGCCATTTACAAAATTAATCTCTCCGAATCGCTGAAAAAATAAAAATATTGATTATAAAATTTTCAAGTCGGATTATAATTATTATTTATTTATTTTTAATTACTTTAAATTGTTATAACAAATGAATTATATGCTTTTTTACAAGATGATTTTAAAAACTTTTAAAATTCTATACGAAAACTTTCAGTTATAATCAGAAGACTTACAGAATCAACTGAGGCATTGATTTATAGCAAAATGCAAATTTATGTTTAATAATTATTTTAGCTTAAAGTGAGCACCATTGATGATATGACAGACATTCCACCTTAATTCGATTTCTTGCCAAACTTAAAGCAGCATATCTGTGTTGCTTCAATAACTGAGACAGTGATTCATGTTTTTAGCCCAGTAAGATTTTCAGGCAAGGGTGGAATAAACATTAGATTGTTGATGAAATTCCAGAATAAAAATCAAGAGGTCTCAAACTTGGGGAATAAAGTTTCTATAATATCAATCCTGCTCGACCAATCCACCAACTGAAGAAATCTCAGACATCTGTGGGTATTAATGGAGTAGCCTGCCATCTTGCCAAAAGTGCATTAATCCTTTTGTCTCATTGTTGCTTAACTATGAAACAAGAAAATTTTCTAGCACATCAACACACAATACTGTAGATGGTTCTCTTGTAAAAGCAGGACCATACACTTTATCTTCACTATGAGTATAAAACACATTCACTTTTGGACTGGTATGAATCTGTTTCACAGTTGCTTGTAGATTTTCAAAGTCTCAAATCCTGCAGTTGTGGATATTAACTACCATTGAGATGAAATGTCAACTCACCACTGAATACAATGTATTGTCATACTCATTATGATATATTTTTGCAAATGTGAGACAAGCTTGGTGTATGTTGCTATAAATTAATGTCTCAACAAATTTTAAAAGTCTTCTGATTAAAATTCTATAAGCTTACAAAGTAGTATATGTCCTTTTTTAATCACCCTGTATTTTTATACAAGTAATCCTTGTATAATACAGTACTTGTACATGGTTTTGATATAAGATTTTATATGAAATCTCCTAATAAATAATAAAAGCAATGGGGTCGGTTAATACGACATTAAAAAATTAATCAATTCTAAGAAATTTTTAATTTAAAAAATCTCGAGAATTACAAGTGAAAACACTCTTTAATTCCGACTTCGACAGACTTGAAACAAGAGAAAGACCAGTAAACTATTCTCAGTGATTCTTACTTTATTATATCCATATATATTTCGCTTTACACAGCCTCTTCAGTGGATATCATCCTGTTGCATTGCCAGTACTTTTATAATTCATCAAACAATCCCAGCATGCATCAATGCATACGCCGGTATTTAAATTTATACAATTTGCATGTTGTTTTATACAATAATGTTCTATAATACGTCGTTTTTCGCGATTTTTTACTTTATACAGTATTTTAATATTATTTCTGTCAATAATACAATTCTTTATGCTGCAGTGCTGTTGCCACGGGGATTCTATTCTGTTTAATCTAATTGCCGCCTCATGTTCTTTCAGCCTCACTTCCAGTTTTCTTCCTGTTTCTTCCTGTTTCTCCAACATAGTATTTCCGTTCTGTGCATGTACACATTAATTCATATACAACTTCAGCCATCTCAGTATTTTTTAAAAAGGAACCTTTTAAAAAAATACCTATTAAATGATTATCCGCAGCAGCTTATACATAAGTGGCATAGTATGTTTATTAATAATAGATATAACGTTAAGAATAAAAAACTAGAAAATTTATATATCAAAATACCATATATTTCAAATTTTTATGAAAAATATAAACTGTATATTAAAGAATTATTTTCTGTTAACTTAGTAGGCGAACAACGAAATAAGTTAAATAAAGGTATTTGTCTGATTAATAAAGCAAAGGAGATACAACCAAAAAACGTTTTGGAGATGGCTGAAGTTGTATATGAATTAATGTGTACATGCACAGAACGGAAATACTATGTTGGAGAAACAGGAAGAAAACAGGAAGAAAACTGGAAGTGAGGCTGAAAGAACATAAGGCGGCAATTAGATTAAACAGAATAGAATCCCCGTGGCAACAGCACTGCAGCATAAAGAATTGTATTATTGACAGAAATAATATTAAAATACTGTATAAAGTAAAAAATCGCGAAAAACGACGTATTATAGAACATTATTGTATAAAACAACATGCAAATTGTATAAATTTAAATACCGGCGTATGCATTGATGCATGCTGGGATTGTTTGATGAATTATAAAAGTACTGGCAATGCAACAGGATGATATCCACTGAAGAGGCTGTGTAAAGCGAAATATATATGGATATAATAAAGTAAGAATCACTGAGAATAGTTTACTGGTCTTTCTCTTGTTTCAAGTCTGTCGAAGTCGGAATTAAAGAGTGTTTTCACTTGTAATTCTCGAGATTTTTTAAATTAAAAATTTCTTAGAATTGATTAATTTTTTAATGAAATCTCCTGTTTATCTTATTCTAGTAAGTGTTTTTTTCAGTTACTACAACATACGTTTGTGCATTTTCCCCTATACATTGAAAGCTTTTTAAGTAAAAAACTTTAGAAAATTTGTTAGAAAATTTAAAAAACTGTTCTGTGCTAATAAGTATGCAATTTTATATACTGGAAATTTCTTTGGCATTTTATGTACCAAAACTGCTTACAGTTTTCTTTTTCAGCTGTGCTCTTGAAAATAGCATTTAATTAGTTAATAAGTGTGGACAAGTTAGTTAAAGTCATAAGTATAAATCCCGAGCAATCGAAATCATATATCCTGATGAGTAGCAGGTATAATTAATTTTTATAATTGTAAAATTTGCATAATTGTGTATTAATATCAAAAATAATTTTTTATGATAATGGCTCACAAAATCTCATTTTACTGTAAAATTAAATGTATTTAAAATTAGTTTTAAATTTGACTTCGTATATCAAACTTTGTATTTTGTAGTTTAAAATGTTAAATATCTATTGAAATTCTCTACGTACTACAAATACTGGAACATGTACAATGAAGTTCAGCTTTTATTAACTTAAGAAATGAAATACTGAGCTGATAACACAGATCTGCAAGTAAAAAACTGCATAGGATTTTTTTACATTTTCTTATAGATTTCAACTTGGTAAAAATGAAAAAAAAATACCAAAAAATTCCATCTCATCAATTTTTTTTGTTACACTCAAGTTTTTGTACTTAGTGTAAAATTCCTAGTTCACTTAAAATTTAGTATTCTTTCTTTTATTTAAAAAATGGCCTTAAAATGAAGACTTCTCACATTAATTCTATCAATTATAGCTGGATTTGGCAATAAATAAATAAAAATATTTTAATGATTGAAGAGAGTAGTGATAGGGGGAGGTGGGTTAAGTAGTTTTAGCGTTAGGAGGAAGGTCGCATGCTCATGTAGAAACAGGTTAAAAGTTAATAGTGGGTAATATTACTAGTGAGGTTGAGCATGTTTCGACATGTTATCTGGGATACTAAAAATAAATATAAGCATCCTGCTGTTGGATTAGATCATGTTTCAACAAGCTAAATAAGTTCAGTATCTTGCTGGCCATCTAATGCCACACTCAGTGCTTATATCCAGCATTCAAATGCCGCTGTTCTTGTATTTTTATTTCTGGAATATGACTTGCAGAGGTTGTGTAATTTCTTTCAACAGCTTCTGTTATGTTTGGGCTCCGCATAAAGTATGCAGAAGATGCGAGGAAGTTCTTCGTTTGTGGTTTAAGGGTAAGAAAACCTCATTTCGTTTTGGCATTCCTATGATATAATGTGAACAGAAAAATCACACAACCGATTGCTACTTCTGTTCGGTAGATGTTAAAGGATTTAATACTAAAAATAAAAAGAAAATATTTTACCCTAACCTTGACTCAGCTATTTGTACAGTGTCTCATGGTTCTGAAA
The DNA here is from genome assembly GCF_030686945.1 of Centruroides vittatus. Lineage (NCBI taxonomy): Eukaryota > Metazoa > Arthropoda > Arachnida > Scorpiones > Buthidae > Centruroides > Centruroides vittatus. The sequence continues at coordinate 184,738 of NW_027121458.1, read as the reverse complement.
TACCAGTTCCACAGCCACCTTCTAATGAAGATGACATCCTGAGTGAGTCAAAAGACTCAGACACTTTAGCTTCCCAGTATGAATCTAGCTCAGATTTTTCTGTTGACAAAGGACCTCAACTTTTTTCTCCAAGTAAACTCAACGACCTAGTAAGAGACTTGGGTCTTTCAAAAGATGCAGCCAAATTGCTAGGATCAGGGCTAAAAAACAAAAACCTGCTATCATCTGGGACCTCATTTTCGTGGTACGGGCATCAAGAGAGAGAATTTACTCAGTTTTTCTCCAAAGAGGGAAATCTGGTTTATTGAAATGATGTTCATGGGATCATGAAGTGCATTGAAATAGAATATCATTCATCATTGTGCATATTCATTGATTCTTCTAAAACTAGCCTCGCAGCAGTCTTGCTGTATAATGGAAATGTATTTGCATCTCTTTCTATGGAACACTCAGTTCATATGGGAAAAAACTATACTGACTTGGCTACGATTGTTGAGAAAATCAAATATCAAGAGCATCAATGGATGGTTTGTGGAGATTTCAAAATACTAACCATGTTTGGGTCAGCAGGGAGGTTGTACAAAATATCCTTGCTTTCTTTGTTTATGGAATAGTAGAGACAGCTGCACTGGACAAAACTGACTGGCCACCACGAGACAGTTTAACCCAGGCGAGAAAAATGTTATCAATACAACATGATTCCCCCTGAAAAAGTGTTAATACCACCTCTTCATAGTAAATTGGGGCTCGTAAAGCAGTTTGTCAAATCACTGCCAAGAGATGGGATTGTTTCAGATATCTGTGTTCCAAGTTCCTGAAACTGTCTGAAGCCAAGTTAAAAGAGGGAGTTTTCACTGGCCCTGCTTTTTATCTGATCCCCTCTTTTTGGAAACAATGGGAGAAAAGGAAAAAGAAGCATGGGACTCTTTCAAGAATGTAGTAAATAAGTTTTTGGGGAATACTAAGGACCCTGACTACAAAACCATTGTACAACATATTCTGGCAGCATATGAAGCTCATGATGCAAGATGAGCTAAAAAATTCATTTCTTACACTCCCATATTGACTATTTTCTTAAAAACTTGGGAGTCTACAGTGAAGAAAAGGGTGAAAGATTTCACCAGGATGTCTGTGATATCAAAAGATGTTATCAAGGAAAATGGGATGTCAAATATATTAGCTGACTACTGTTGGATGCTCAATCGAGAAACCAGAGAAGGAAATTGGAAATGAGTTCGGAGAAGCATCAAAGAGAAGAAGAAAAAGTTTCATACGAAAAAAGAGTAGACCTAAAATTGTGTATAAATATCAGAAACAATTTTTTGATTAGTCGTAAGAAAATATAAAATATCCCATGCAGCTGGAAAAAATTTTTTTTGCAGACCTGTTGTAATATGTATTAAAATCATTCCCATGTAAACAAATGGATTTCAGTATTTATCTAATATTATCCATCACAAATGAAACAGACAAAAACTAAATCTGAGGTTCAGTATATTCAGATTAAATTAATAACCAGGTTTCAGCTAAAAAATGCTACTTTAAGCAAAGTTTGTGCTTACCTTTTGTATAGTCTTATCATCAGTAATATTGGTCCCTTCTTGTATATTTGCACAAGTTTCACAATTATCTCTGAAAGTAGGAACATATTGAGATTCTGTTTTATAAATCTTCATCCTATAATAAGCGAAGAAGATTCAAGTACAACAAATGTTAACAAAAATAAAATAAACTAAGGATATATTACAAATAAATCTAAAAGGCTTGTCAAGGCTGTATAAATAATCAAAAGTAATCTGTACAGTCATTTGATACTGGAAACACATCAGATTTCTCTTTGATGATAACCATACTTTATTTTTCTAGTATCATTTTTCTAAACATATAGCTTAATAGTATGTGATTATTATTAATGCAATTACTTGGTTTAAAAATGAATTACATTTAAATGAATAAAATGCTTATTACTAAATCCTGGATATCTATACACATGCATGCTTATCCATTAAATGCATGATATTGGAACTTTGATATAAACACAGTTTGAATCCAAGTAGGTCAAATTAAGGTTATCCAATCTTATTTTACGTATATTTCTAAAAAAACAGGTAAAATATGATTTTTACTGCATATTTTGCAGTTTTGACCATATTGTATTTGGAATTAAGGAAGTGCTTTAAACACTTTACAACTTATTTGCATAAATACAAATGCTAGTTTTTCAAATGATCTACAGTCCCCTTTTGTTATCTCATATTGCATTTCTTTTGCACCAGAACAGTTTATGTGAGAAACATCATTCTGCTTTTCAATTACAGATCATCTGTAATTGAAAAGCAGAATGATGTTTACAGGACACGAGCAACTTTAAGCAATATTTGCATAGATTTAACCTTGGGGACAATCCACAATGCGATTGTGGTATTCAGGAGGACCAAACACCACTTCACTTAGTTTTTTGCTGCAATAGGTACAATCACATTAGGGATAGTTTAATGAGAGCTGCTATTCTTGAAGGGTACAACTGACCTTGTGATCCACACAAACTCATTCACACACTTACAATGTTCCATCATCTACTCACATTTATATCCCTTAGTGGGGCTCTTGAGAGCACTCACTCCAGGGGCACAGATGGCAATTAGCTTTTCCTTGCTTTGTTTCAACTGTCAGCATTTAGCTGCTTTTTAACTTTGTATTTTAATTCTTTTTTTCTGTCTTCTTTTTCATTCTAAATTCAGTTAGTCCTAATTGTAAATTAGATTAGGAACTCTTGGTTTGGTTATGATAGGTTCGGTTAAATTAGATTAGGGTTTGTTAGCTTTAGTCCTCTGGTTAGGTTCATCTTAGGTTACAGTAGGTTAGTTTAGTTAGTGAGTAAGTTAATGTTTAAAAATGAAATGAAATAAAAAAGAAAAAGTTGGGATCTTGCCCATTTGTGTCTGTTAGTCTGTTCATCTTGTCTAGTTTGTCATTGTGTTCATTTCCTTTTTTGCGCTGTCTGTCTAGCTGTTAACTAGTATTAAGATTTGCAATCACGTTCAGTTTTATTCGTATTAAGTAGATATAAGTCTTCTACTAACAGCCACTTGGCACTAACTTCTACACTTAGCTATTCATGGCAACACTCAATTATTGGTGTTCACTACACTTGGATTTTCTTTTAGACCCTTTGGGGGACTACGGCCTTGCAGCATAAAAACTGCATGCTAAAATCAAACATAAGGGTACTGTAACCATATGTACTCCATTCAGAGGGATCCTACCATTCTCTATCATCTATCTTCTCTCCCTCCTTCTTCCCTTACCATCTTTTCTGCTGGCTAAACACTTCATGTATGGCCGATGTCTTTCTTGTATGTATGTATGCATGTGTATGGAATTTACTTTCATTACATTTTAAAATTAATTTAACTTTGGTTAAACATAACTGTATTTGATATATCATAATAGGATGTCTACACTAATGACACTAGTATTTTTACATGTATAAGAGCATATTAAAAAAAAAAAAACAAAGGCCTAAAAACAAGAATAAGAAATAAATGTATATAAAACCTGGAACAAGAAAATGACTTTTCATATACAAATTCAAAATAACTAATCAATATGATTTAACATTATAATACCAAGATGTTGAAAAGATAACACAATTGTTGACAACAAGATAGCTGAGAGATTAAGACAGTATTTTCAACTTTTTTTTTAAACAGTGGCAACTCCAACTTGATAATTTTATATTGCACTACCCTTACTTCTTTTTAAATGTAATTATTGCTTTTTTTGGTATTTTTAGTAATGCACATTATGATAAATTGTTATGGCACTGCTCAGCACTATATTTCATGGCACCCTGGTTGAAAACACTGAGTTAAAGTGTCAGCCTACCACTTTAGGGCCCTGGAAATGAATCTGGACTGGTTAAAACATTCTAGAAATTTTTCAAGGTCTGGTCTGTCCCAGATGTGTCAGGTCCATTCTCCACTCTAGCACTCCATTGTGAAATTGACTGAACCCATTAATGGCTTGATAAAAATACTATTTCTATCCTGTGGACCCTCTCAGTGCTCCCAGGGTAAAAATAGTATATAAAAAAGAAATAATACATAATTTTCAGTTTTATAGGAGCCACAAATATTATAAGATTTTAATTAATCGTATAATGAATGTATTGATTTTGTAATTTATGTAATATATATATGAATTTAACTTCATACAATTTTATAGTTAAATAGACTATGCTGTATTAAACAGAAACAGTAAAGATAGAAATCCTTGTTTCTAAATTTAATTTATACTGATACTTTTTGTAACAACTTATATTTAAAATTATGGCCTCTGAAGTTAATCAGTTTGAAAGAAAAATACAAAATAAACAGTTTACTTCTTTTATCAGACTATTAAGTCTAGTTAAGTTAATTACCAAACAATTTGCCAGGAGGAGGGCTGCCAGGCTATCAACGCTTGATAATTATAAATAAATAATTTAATTAAATTAATTTTAGAATATTTTGAAAGAAAATATTGGCCCGAAATAGGACTTGAACCTGCACCTCCTGGTTACCATGCAGACACATTCTAGTTATGCTCTCTGGACCTCCATCCGATCTTCACTTCCAGACTAAGTAAATAATCAATTAATTTAAATATAACTGTAACAGAATCTGACTGTTTGTTTGGTATTTGATGTAATTATCAAGTTAGATGTATTTATTATTGAAAAAATTTATAACAGTCAAATTTTCTCCTTTCTTAATGCTGCAATTCCTTCTAAAAATTTTGCAGTAGATAAAACAAATTTTATTAATATGTCTAAATGAATTTATATTATATCTCATTAACTTTACAACACAAATTTAATAATTAATGATATGGTAAACATACAACCAAAATGTGTAATTTTATTAGTTCTTTACTCACCAATAATTCTTTCACTTCTACAATATTCAATTTATTAAGCCAAACGATCGCCGTAATTAGTATCAATACATCGAGTTTCTGGAAGTTGATATATTCAATTTATCTTGAACTTCAACGTTTCTGTTATAATCAATATCAAATTCTGAATTTAACTCCTGAGTATAATTAGTAGGATTATTATCCCAAAAAGATTCTTTCTTTATGAATATATTTTCACCTTTATCAAGATCTAGAATAAGAAATTTATAATATAGAATGCAGTCTTAATATTTCACAATCCATATCTAAAATCTATCAATAAACAGAATAATAAACAATTATATGTCTGGTTAAGCTCAGGTCAAATGATAAACACTGATAGTAGCAGGCTATTTTCAATTACACTGAAATTAATTGATAATTGACAAGTAAACTTTAGTAGAAAACTGTTTACTTAATTAATTCCCATGTAATTTTAAAATATAGTAGTTTAATTATCATTTAGAAATAACTAATTAAATTTATGTATTATTATTATTATTATTGTTATTAAAATATTTAACTTTAAACTGTACAGCATATAATCAGTCTTGTTAAGAAAATATAGCTAAATAAATTAATGAAAAATAAAACAGACATAATTTTTATGCAAACATTATTCATTTATGATCAATTGTCAATCTCTATTTATCTAAAAAGAGAAATTGACTATTAAACCAAATATATATAGTACTAAGTATTTTATTACTGTATAATAAATATATAATTAATAAATTTTATTTGTAAATAGATATTCATAAAATATTAAGTTAGATGTATGTTAACGTAACTGCCAAGTTTTGTAGCAATTCGTCAAATGGTCCTAGAGTGTATAGCAAACAAACAAACAAACATCCTCATTTATAGATATAGATGAAATAATTGATTGACATTGTATTATTCATTGTTCATTATTCATAAGACAAACTGTTTTGAGTTTAAATTTTATCCTCTAAAACCTCTGAGGATCCAACACCCACAGCATAATTACATTTATCTATTTATAAAATAAAATAAAGAACATGATGCACATAAAAACTAGCATTAGAAAGCAATGTATTATATGTTGATATTACAATTAATTATCTACATTATTTTCAGTCTGCAACAAGAATGATTAAACAAACAAATTTGATTTATTAAATCCTCATTTTGAATTAATATTAACAATTAGAAATTAAATTTAATTTTTTGAATAATTTAGAAAATTCTAAAACAAGATTGACTTAAAATAGGATTGGAATGCAAAACTAACTTATTTACTAAGTTTATGTATCATTATGATACCTGCAATTCCATCCAATCTCCTTTTTCAGGTTATATTATATATCAGGTGTGGGCAAAAAACAGCAGCGCTTGTGCAGCTCCGGAAAAAAACAGCAGCGCTTGCGGTTTAATCACATGACATGGGTGAAATTAACCTGAACACGTAGAAATGGTTTGGTAGAATCCATTTCATACGCTGTAACTTCGAATACATGCTTTTGTTGTCATTAGATTACTGCATTCCCTGAACTTTTGAATCATACCACGTATATACATAGGCTGTTTTTTTTCCAAGCTCCAATGGTCCATAAAAAAAAGACAAGTGTAAACAATAAAATGAATTTATTACCAAAAGTTAGGTACAAACATGGTTACTTTTTGACATAATCACCGTGAAGATTGAGGCATTTGTCATATCTGTAATAAGCTTTTCCATCCCTTGTCGTAGAATGTTGCCGCCGATGACTTGAGATGGGCCCTAACGTTTTTTTGAAGATTGTCATTAGTCTAGAATCTCTGCCCCCCTAGCCACTTTTCTTGTTTAGGAATGAGGTGGAAGTTGATCGGGCACTAAATTGAGGCTATACGCTGGGTGTTTAAAAGTGGTGAAGATGTCCACCTTTCAAACTTCTTACAGAGCTTAAAACTTTATGTTAATGTAGTGAAGACGGTGTGTTACGTCTTTACTGCATCTGGTAAGGTGTGTCCTAGGTATATGGTAGGTTAGTTTAGTTAGTGAGTAAGTTAAAGCAAGTTAATGTTTAAAAAAAAATTAAATAAAAAAGAAAATAAATAAATAAAAATTTGGGGTCTTGCCTGTTTGTCACTGTCAGTCTGTTTGTCTCGTCTAGTTTGTCATTGTGTTTGTTTCCTTTTTGCGCTGTCTCTCTAGCTGTTAAGTAGTATTAAGACTCGCAATCGCATTCAGTTTTATTAGTATTAAGTAGATATAAGTCTTCCTACTAACAGCCACTTGGCACTAACTTCTACACTTAGCTATTTGTGGCAGCACTCAATTATTGGTGTTCGCTACACTCAGGTTTTCTTTTAGTCCCTTTAGGGGACTATGGCCTTGCAGCATAAAAACTGCATAGTAAATACAAATGTATTTTGCATATTCAATACAAGCCTATACTATTTTGCTTTTTAAGAAACTTGTATATCTAAATGTCAATCTGTTTAGTTGACACTGGCCCTGTGAGCAGAGTTTGCCTTTCATTACTTTATAATTTATAATTCTTCTTATCAACATTTCTAAACTGAAGATATATATTAATAACACACCAACCTTTACCTTCACCCACAGTTCAAATAATCAAAATATTTTCAACGTCTTGAAGGCCATCTTCAGTGTTTTCTAGATGGATTACTTAAAAAAGTATTGCATTTGGAATGAACATTATATTGTAATTTCAAATGTAGAACATTCCACAAACGAAAAACTTCTTTAAAAATTTTAAGACCAGATCTCATGACCAAATGTTTATTTGGAGACAGCATAATGTAGTGAAAGAATAATTATTCCAAAAATTTAAACAATGCAGTCCCAATAAAAGCATCCCCACTAAATAGCGGAAAAGGTAATCTTCTGAATCTTCCCAACAAAACAATCCCAACAGAATGTATAAATAAAGAATTATCTCTGAAAATACATGTCATTGACATTAATAACTTGCTTGATAGGCCATATTATTATTAATTGTAATGTATAAATATATCAAATATCCACATAAATAATATACACTTAAACATAAAAGTAATTTGACTTATTTTGATTACTATATTATTTATTCAACATTTCTAACACAAAACGAACATACTATCATACTTAAAAATGGAAGATGCACATATTTAACTGTGGAAAGCTTCAACTTCCAGTCAAGAGTTTCTGACCACTTTTCTTGTTCCATTCCTTTTACGTAAGACAAGAACACAACAGTATCTATCTGATTGTAAAGGTGAAATTTAGACATTTCAATTTTTTTTCTATAAACAATTGGAAAAATTGTTATAGAACGTTCAATGTGGGTTTATAAGTAACCAAAAAGCATTTCATTGGAATTAGACACCGTCAGCAATATCTGACAATATAAAACTTTCAAAAGAACACATTCATTTGTTGTTGCTCTATCACTTCAGAAATGGCCACAATGCAACAAAGGCTTACAGTCTCATCTGGAAAAAATTTGTTAAAGCTTTGCAGATGAGATTGTGAACCTTTTATGGGTAAACAAAGGTCAACTATTTGTTGCAATTGTCAGAGGCCCAATAGTGCAGGAAAAGGTGATGATCTGAGTTTGTTTGACATCATTGTGATAGAGCTGCTTCCAACCAACATCACTGTCATGAAAGAACTCTACTATGACCAACCAGATCATTTGAACACCAAGATCAAAGAACTTCATCCAAGAATTGAAGTCCAATACCACCAAAAATTGTTGGTGTACCAACACCAACACCAATGTACCAACACAGAGCAAAGATGACATTAGAAAAGCTGGCCAGTCTGGGCTGGAAGGTTCTGCCTTATCCACCTTACAACCCAGACTTAGCACCAACTGACTACAATCTATTTCATACCCTGACAAACCATATTGCCAATATACAGTTTAATGACAATATCTGACACTCAAAACTTCTTCAAAGCTAAACCCTATTCATTCTATGGGTAGGCAAGCAATGGTCCCAAAATGGGTACTACTATCCTCCTGTGGGCAGTGAGTAAATCTAGAGAGGTAAAAACAAGCAAGTGGGTGGCAAGAGGATGCTGGAGGCAGAGTACTGAATGGTAACTATAGGCAAAGGTTGAAGGTCACTGACAACCTTTTCATTTCCTCTGTTAAAACAAGTAAGAAGAAAAATTTCATTTAATGGTTTCCAGATGTTGAAAACAATGTACAATAAGAACACAAAGTGTAAGGTTCATATAAAAGTTTTCCTAAGAATATTTCCAAGCCTTTCTCATACAAAAAAAATGGGTTAAGTGGCATTGGATATAACTTTATGGAACCAAGGAGTGGTGGCTTGAAAAAGTTTGGGAATCACTGGCTCGTGAGATTGGAAGTTTGCAGCAAAGGTGGCAAGATGTGATTGATATTGATGGTGATTACCCACCAGGCTGAATTGTAATTGTTGTCGAATTAATTGTCAATAAACTATTTTTTTTAAATATGTAAATTTTACCTTTACAACACTACACATATGCCACCTTATAAAATGCAGCCGTGTTTATTCGGTACGAACGTTTTCGGTCGTGTTAAACGACCTTCTTCAGGAAAATATCCAAAAAAGAAAAAGAAAAAATCGAACACATCAAAAATTTGCAAAAGCGAACAAACTTTGGAACGTTTTTAAAAATATTCTAAAGAGAATTGCATGCGCCATCTCTACATCGATGCGTATTAAATAACACATTACATGAGAACAAGATAAAAATAAAAATAAAGATAAATAACAGACAATGAAAAATAATATGCTCCTTGGAGACATTAAAAGTAAAGTACAAACATAAACTATGGTGCAAGCCGAACGGCGCACAAAACATCGGGAAGGAGAGGAGCTGTGCAGAGACAATAACTACGGTTTCTGTCCTTGCGTAGGCGTCCACATATCCGCTTTTCTGACGTTTACATGTCGCCTGAGCGCCAGGCTGCAGATATTTTACTAGCCTCTCTGAAGTTGATAGATTGTCCTTTCTGGCTTGCTTTGCAGATATGCCAAGCTTCTGTATACCGGAGGTGCTTTATGTTGCGAACTGCTTGTACTAATCTTGCTTGTGCCCATTCAGCTTGGACTTCTTGGGGATCTGCCAGGACGTAAGTCGCCAACGCTGTGCATAGTTGTTCGCTTCTTATATTTCTCTGATGTTCTGCCAGCCTTACGATGTTACGCAAGGACAGAAACCGTAGTTATTGTCTCTGCACAGCTCCTCTCCTTCCCGATGTTTTGTGCGCCGTTCGGCTTGCACCATAGTTTATGTTTGTACTTTACTTTTAATGTCTCCAAGGAGCATATTATTTTTCATTGTCTGTTATTTATCTTTATTTTTATTTTTATCTTGTTCTCATGTAATGTGTTATTTAATACGCATCGATGTAGAGATGGCGCATGCAATTCTCTTTAGAATATTTTTAAAAACGTTCCAAAGTTTGTTCGCTTTTGCAAATTTTCGATGTGTTCGATTTTTTCTTTTTCTTCTTTTGGATATTAGGTTGGGGAAAAAGAAATCCATTATTTTATGTTTATTTTAAGACTTTATTTAACGTGGTTCGGATTGTCCGATTTAGGTCAAATATGCACCGTTTTGTTTTATAATTTGTTGACATTTTAAAGGTAACTTCATAATGCCTCTCTCATAGAAGCCCTGGTCCCTATTGGCAAAAAACTCAACTAAGCGATTTTCGTGATCTTCTCTTGACGCCAATTTTTTATCACTAAGGAAGTTTTGCAATGATAAAAAAAGATGGTAATTGCTTGGTGCCAGGTCCGCACTATAAGGTGGATGCATCAAAACTTCCCAACTAAGCTCCCAGAGTTTCTGGCAAGTCCCTATAGACGTGTGTGACGTGGCGTTGTCCTGATGAAAAACAACACTTCTCCTGTTGGCCAATTCTGGCCGCTTCTGATCAATTGCTAGCTTCCAATGGTTTAATTGTTGACAGTAGAGGTCCGAATTTAATGTTTGACCATATGGAAGCAGCTCATAGTAGATGATTCCTTTACAGTCCCACCAAATGCACAGCAAATCCTTCCTGGCCATTATTCCTGGTTTGGCCACCATTTTGAGCCGCTTCACTGCGCTTTGACCACGCTCGTTTTCACACAATATTGTCATATGTGACTCATTTCTCATCCCCAGTCACCATCCATTTAAGAAATGGGTCGATTTTGTTCCATTTGGCCAAGGCTTTGCAGATGAAAATTCGATCCATCATGTTTTTTGCGTCAATTCGTGTGGCACCCAAACATCAAGCTTCTTTTTGAATCCAGCTTTAAGCAGATAGTTTAAAACTGTTTTGTGGTCAATCTTTAGCTCCTGGGTGATGCTACAACTGCTAACATGCTTGCCCATTTCAATCATTTCCATGATTCTATTGACATTTTTAATGACGGGCCTACCTATGCGAGGTGCATCTTTAACATCGAAATTACCAGAATAGAATCGACGAAACTAAAATTGTGCATAATTGGCTGTGACAGTATCGGGACCATAAACATCATTCACAATTTCAGCTGCCTGGATTGCATTTTCGCCTTCATCAAAGCAAAATTGTAAAACATACCAAATTTTCTCTTTGGTAACTTCCATCTTTTACACCTTATAACTCACAACTAAATCGACCAATCAAAAAACTGTAACAGAATTTTTTTTAGTATAAAATGTCACTTTTCCAGTGAGCACAAGTCTGAACTTGTTTGATCAATACTTTACGAGATATATATCACTACAGCCATCTAGCAACAAAATAATGGATATTCTTTTCCCCAACCTAATATTTCCTGTAAGAAGGTCGTTTAACATAACCAAAAACGTTCGTACCGAATAAACACGGCTGCATTTTATAAGGTGGCATATGTGTAGGGTTTTAATACGATATGCAGTCTACGACGAGTTTTACTCTTACAATCTGATGTAGTTTCTGTTCTCCAATGATATTATTGTAGTGATAAATCCTGATACGAATAAAGTGATTTTCTTTGTTATTTTGACCTATCACAATTATTATTTGCATTAAATTACATGATCCTTTCAAAGTGGATTAAGGCTAAAAAGAACTATATGATTATAATTATTTTAATAAAATAAATGAATTAGAAAAAAACTTTTAAAATTATATACTCTGTTTAATAGTAAACAGATATTTTTTAAGTTAGTAAATTAAATCAGCTGATTTTCTTGCAACATTAGCACAATCTGTGAGAGTGGTACTTGGAGTACAGTTGAACCTCATTTACACATTTCTCAATTGTATATGTTTGCAATTGTGTTTTCTGCATGGTACTTTCTTCATTACAAAACACTTCAGTTACATGTTTTCATTTATGTGTCATATTTTTTGTTATCCTACTGCATTTTTTTCCTCATTTATGCATTATTTATTTTGAAATGGAAATTTTTAAGTGATGATTAAAAAAACTGAAAAAGCAGATGTAAAAAGCAAAATAAATATTATGTAATATTGTCACGTGATATGTATTTCATTGGTCCAATGAATTTTCTGTTTAGCAAATTGTTCTGCTAGTCCAACACATTAAAAATTTTTGCTTTCCACATTTTGTAGTGTGAATCAATTTTGAAAAATGAATAAAAGTTGCTTTCTGGTTTCTTATTCATTACATATACAAGCTAATCTTTAGAGTAACATTTCATTCTTTTATTTGACTGGAGTTTTGTCAGAAGGAAACACTTGATGTCACAAACTGTAGCAGACAACTCCATCAAAACAAAACTTGATCAATTTTCTAAAAATACATAGTTAATTACATACTGTTTTCTTTTTAATGTGTTGAAATATATTATAACTATAGTAAATTCAAACTTCTTTATGAATTTACATATACAAATGTAAAAATTCAGTGTTAATGTGTGCAGCAATGTAGTTTTGTGATAACTACATTCACTTTGAAAAGAATTCAAAAGATGTTTCACTCTCATGCTTTTCTCATATTTTTCTCAGTTATCTTGATAAACATAAATGCGGTTCAACTATACTTTTAATCTTCTTTATCCGCACAGTAACAAGATTTTTTAAAAAATTATTGAAAAAATATTAATGCTGAAATAGAGGTACATCAGTGTATTGAAAATAAAATTCCTTTATGTATTTGAAAGACCAAAAACTTCTTTAAAGTCATCCAACTCTGGAGAATGACAATTTTTTAATGTAAATTTTAATATAAAATTAATTAGCCTAAATAAATAAGTTGTGGAAGTGAAAAATAAAAAATTAGATTTATAGAAGGTTTGGAGAAAAATTAGTAAAAATAGAACAGCTGTAGTTTGAATTGAAGACACATTGGAGTCAATATGGAAAAACTGTAATTTGTGGCCATTAAAAATATATTTCAAGTGTAGCTTGTGTTACTAAATTTGGTACAATTGAAGATCTGAATGACACTGTTGGGATTTTAACAGAACTGTAGACTATATCCATAGAAGCAGAAAAAGTCAAAGGTATCATACCTCTATATCAGCGATTCTCAACCTTCTTAGCTCTGCGACCCCCCCAAATGTAAATACAAATAAAATTAATATTTCACAACCCACACCCAAAGGAATAATAACAGTAAGCCTTACTATTACTAATTAAATTTTGACTGTAATTATAAATGTAAACAAATGCAACCATCACATTAATTTCTTTTCTTTACATGTGTACTTATTGTAAGTAAAATGTTTATAAGTTTATAATAAATGATTTTTTCTCATAAAATGATTTCATTATTGTTTTGCGACCCCTCCCTTTAATATCACCGTGACCCCCAAGGGGGTTACGACCCCCAGGTTGAGAAACGCTGTTCTATATGGTCTCCTATATAACCTATATACCTTTGTGAGATAAAGCTTCCTAAAATCAACCTTCCAGAGTATGATCAGGAGTGATGCTGTGCACTCTGCTCAAACTATCATGTTTAACTATTCAGTCCACGTGACTATACTGACTTTGAGCAACTCACTCGATTGTGGAGTACTCAATGTTATACAGTTTCAGGAGGTGAGGGCTTTTCCACACCCGTGTACCGAGGTGCAAGCAATAAAGGTCACCAAAGCACAACTACACAGGGACCAACACAGAACCCAGAGAACAGGCAGTATTACCAATTCAATATAAAATCTATTTTCAGTTAGAAGTTAATACATTTATTATTTATTCTATAGACACCCGGTGCCACACACAAACACGACGTCCACAACTGCCACCACTGGGGTTCCACACTTAGAAGCAAATATCATGTAAAGAGTTGCATGTAGAAGTACTGTTCCTTTGACATTTTTGCTCCGACAGACACAGTCTACAAGTTTGTTAAGCTCCCAACGGTGTCATTCAGATCCGCAATCGCCATCTTACCCAAAATTTTCTCTCCCCCATTGTATTTTTGTTCCAATGGCATAACGTAACTGTTCCATAGAGGGAAGCTTGAAGTCTTCACACAGTTTTTGGGTGGTTACCAAGGGAAAAGGTGGAGATTTAAACTAAGGTTGACAAGTATAACTTATCAATCTAAATCTCCATGTTTCAATGTAAATTAGTTTATTTCGACTTACTTTCAATATCCTGAAGATTTTCGCATTGAAACATATCTCAAATTCTTTAAACATAATAAAATTTTCATTGGATGAGTTAGAATTGACGTAGACTTACTTCCATTGATACTTCACAGCTCTGAAACCAAGATAAATACAGGTTAAGCTTTTTATATTCTGTAAAAGAGGGAATAAAAATACAGGACTTACACATTTTTTAATTTTGTTTTCGAAGGATGAAACAACGATCGTTATCTTCTGAGCTGTAAACGTAAAGTAATCGATAACAGCATACTACAGCGATGAACAGACGACAATTCGTCTGTTCAGAATTACAGGAACCGCAACGCCATTTTCGTTGCACATTTTTATTATTATTATTTATTTAAAAGTAAATATTTACATCCATAAATTTTATATTAATAACGTATAACATAAAAGAAATATTTATATTATAAAATTTTAATGTAAATCGTAAAAATTAACAAGCTCGAGTATTTGATCGGCCGTCTGGCTGAGCGGTTATGGTGCTATCCTACCACTCTGGGGAACCGAGCCGGATCGTATAACACATGGCATTTCACGGAAGTGGTCTGTCCGGATATGTTAAGGTCCCGTCTTTCATCGTTCGGTCGCATTATTTGGGCCTTAACCGAACTCATAATTAGATTGCTAACAAGCCCCTCTTAGGTCCCGTAGGGAACTAAAGAAAAAACTAATAAAAATATTTGGTATCCGTCCTTCATCCTAAAACTCATGGTGTTAACTATGTGACCGATGAAGTACAAACTTTACGATGACGAGTTGTGTTCGTGTTCTGATCTTCAAGAATTTTTCACAAAGACCAGATAATAAGAAAATATCTCGGAATCCTACCTAAAACTAGAATTATGGATCCTTAGAGTGGCAATTAGGGGCTTGCACACTGATCTTATTCTTAACTTTAAGCTTTTTCACTTGACTAATTGCAAATTTTCTATTTTACGGAATGAAGATGTTGGAGTGGTTCCGCAGGAGGTTCCGACAGAGGAAGACGGTGGCGCCGGAGAGAGGGGGTTCCTCGGCCGGCTCCGATGGCGCGGAACGAGTCTGTCAGACTCTTTTTGCAGCCGAAGAGACGTTGGAGGACCGGGGGCTCGATTGTGTCTTTTCTCAATTGATTAGTTCGGTGTCGGAAGAGACCGTCGAGCGAGAGGCAGCGGGTGAAGACCTTCCCCAAGTGCGTGTGGCGTGGCACTTTCCCGGAGTCAGGATAATGCCACGCTACACTCTGGGTTGGCCAAGGTCTTCGGAGATCGACCTATATCCTCCACAGACCTTGTTGTGGAGGATATAGGAAGTGACAGCTCCTCTGAGTTGTCACTTCCTTTACAGCTCCTCTGAGTTGTCACTTCCTGTTTTGTCGAGTTCTGCCTTTCCATCCGCCACGGGGACGCCACTGCCTTCCGGAAGTCGAAACGGGTTGGATTCGGAAGAGAGAGCCGCCGAAGTAGAGGTACCGTGGTGTCTGTGGTTTTGTTGCTGAGGACGGCTGTAGTTCCCTTGGCCTAGGCGGTTATCCTCTTCGATCTTCCCCAACTCGTCCTTCTTCACCCGGATGCGACATTCTTACTGGATTAGACACTTATCACCTGGACTCGACACCTTTTCCCGGACGTGACCATTTCTTACCCGGATGTGACCACGGACTTGTTTCCTGAACGTGATACTCGGTCGATGACAACGGATTTGACTCCTGATTGTTACCACCCGAACGCGACATTCAGCTGACCTTTCTTGTTGTTACGAGGATTGGGCTTCCGGTTTAGTTAGGTTAGGTTAGGTTAGATTAGGCTAGGTCAGGTCCTTCGCTTCTCTCATAACACTGTTCGGATAGAAAGACTGTCTCGTAAAGGTAATAATGTTGACCTTAGATAATAAATGAATGAACTTCTCGCTTTCTCACTGTCTTTTTGTTTTATAGGAACATTTTGGAGGGAGAAAAATCTCCCTCCCCAACTTTATCACGAAGTGGCCATTTATCATACAAGTGAATATATCCTGAAATCTTCGATGGTAAGAATTCTTTCGTTTTCATTTTTACACATCGTATGACTTGACTGGGCTGATAGAGGAATGTATTGCTTTCGCTTATACTCCGGAAGAACAGGATGATGATTCGCACAGCGACCGAAGAGTCGCCCTTATTGAAGACGGCCAATCCGGGTAGACGAAAGAGAGGTCACGGACGCGACCAAAGCCGGCCTTATAGGAGACGGCCAACGCGAGAAGGGGGGGATAGAACTGCCTTCCGAGAGGACTTGGGGGAAGCTGGCCCCTATTCAGGCGTCATTGGTAAGGAGGAAAACTCGGAAAAACTCCCGCTGCCAGCTCGTCCGAGTGAGGCGCGAACCCCCGATCGAACTCCGGTGTTTAAGGTCTGGTCACCGCCATTACATATCGTATTCTCGTATCGTAATTTATTGTTTTTCTGTTTTTTAGACATGCCGAAAGATTTTATTCGATTACACACGGACATATCACTGTACACGAAGATTACCGTTTAACCTTTACTCGAATTCTCGAACTCACGCACTTACACGTCAAGCGTCTCGTTCTCTGTAATTCGACATAATGAAACAAACCGAACACTCGCTTCCCACAAATCCAACCCCTTGGTCCTCGTTCCGGGAAGTGGAAACGCCAATTTTAAAAATCAAAAGGCTTTAAATTGGCGGCCGAAGGGGTTCTGGTAATCACATCTTGCATTGACTAAATGGAATTTCAGACACTCGCATCAATAATCGTTTTGTGATGAATTTTTCTGTTAAATCTCTGTATTGGTAAAGTTCTTCGTGCTCATCGTATATTTCATCATACTTGCAATATGGCAGCAGGTGATTTTATTGTTTTGTTTTGTCAAGTAAAAAGTCACTGACAGACTACACATACAGGAATACGAGTTGCCGATTTTCGGGAGTCGATTTCTCCGCCCCAAAATACCTATTCGAAGGACCATCGTTTTCTTAGGTAGTATGCAAAATTTCAAGATTTTGCATAAAGCGTTTGCCGAAATATAAGCAATTGAGTAATGCAAAAATCTGCAAAAAAGCTGTTTTTTTTTCATACATTTCTTCTCATTTTTCTTCATCTGGCACTGTAGACGCTCGTAGAGAAAAAACTACTGGGTCCAGAAAGCTCAGATTTTAAACTTAATTAACCTTTCACGATTTTAGTGAAGTACTGGCGAAACTTCCGGGTCGATAGGTCAAAGTTCACGTGAGTTTTCCATACAGCTAATTCAGTTTAACGGCTTAATTTTATGCTTATACAAGAATAAAATTGCATGGAAACAAATAAATTTTATTCAAATGTTACTCAAAATTACAAAAGCTCAAATTTATGCCAATTAAAAAACTTTTTATAACGATTTTACTACACGGCGTTCAGTAACAGAGACCGAGGTTAAAACAATTCTCTTTATTTCGCCTATTGAACAATGCATTTCTGATTGGTAATTTTCCAATCCCTCTTCGGGCTCACGACTTCAGTGTCTAAAGTCGTTGTCTACAACATAACGAACAAAAGATTAGTTCGTCTTAATATACTTTTGTTATCCTGAATGATTGATATAGTACACAATTTGTACACATTCTAATGGTGTAATTATTTTTCGGGGGGTGGTCCGTCCGGATATGTCGGTCCCCGTCCCTCACCACCCGGCCGCCCCATTGTGGGCCTGGCCGAACCCATAATGGGCTTGCTATAAGAGGCCCTCTTAGTGACCACAAGGGCGGAAAGAGTTACAAAAAAAAAAAAAAAAAAAAAAAAATGGTGTAATTACTACATATCAGTCTCTTGCACTTACTGGCATGTTTTCTTTGTCTATTTTTTGATAGGCAAATGCAACGCTTCTTCCAATTCCCACAATTATTAATATTAAACTTTTCTCGCCTTACAACTATTTAACAGTACCTTTTCTTTGCCTTAAATCTATATTTACAAACATTACATCATTCGATAAAACACTGTGAAATCAATTATAAATCAGTACAAACAAAAATAATGTGTTGATAGAGGGGGAAAATGTGGCGATGAAAAGAATGTGTTAAGTCGCACAATGGTAGTAAACAAAATTAAGGAAATAATCGATGAAAATCCCACCACAACTTTAAAGAAGATTGATTAGAAAATTTTAGAATTCGTACATATGGAATTAAGCATAAGTTCCGTTGGAAACGCATTGAACCGGTTACGGAGTCATTACAAGTTGCCAGTCGAAATTCTGAAAGAACAATCGAGGAGCACAATGTGTATGCATTACACTTTGTTCGAAATTCTCCGCATGCGTAACAGAAAACAATACTCATTGATGAAGCGGGATTTAATTTTAACATTCTAAATTCGAATCGCACCAGATGGATGCCCCAATTTGAAATATGTAGGTTCGTTGAAAGGTGGACTGGAGCCCTGATAATCTTGTAGACCGCGTCATTATGAAGTAAAATCCAAGCTAATGAAATTAATGGCTGCGTTTATCGTAGCGGCTTTACATATTTCTAACAGCTTCAAAAAATCTGAGTCGAGTTCTATTGTGTGCGGTGTACAGTTTAGGTAGTATCAAAGTGTACTTCGATTTCAGGGTCACTGGCATAGATGGTCAAGGCGTTGGTGTTTATAGAACTTTCTTGCTCTTTTATGCGGGTAGTAATATGTCGTTTTGTGGCCCCAGCGTATTTTAATGCGTTGTTAAATAAGTGGTCCTTAAGTGGTATAAAAGACATCCCCGATAGTTACCACCATCTTTAGTATGATCCCTAATGATATTCCTTGAAGAATCATATTGTATGGCTTGCGCTGTAATAGTTTCGAGCTCATTCTCTCTTTCATGTGAATCCGATATACGGGTATATTATTTTACATAAAAAATATTATGTTGTTGCATATAATTAATATATTTCAATATAACAAGATAATAATTTTTTAATTTTCAAACGTAATTTTACACTAAAAATAATGAAAACAAATCGTTCCAAATTACCTAATAATGCTAATTTAGTTATATTGTTTCCATATTTTCTTTTTGTTATAGTTTACTTTTTCAATCGTAAAGATAATGACTTTGTAATTATAATGAAACGCCTACAAATTTTATTAATCCTCTTATATACGTCGACTGTGTCAATATGTAAATATACATTTTCAGATATTTCCACTGAGCAATTATGGAATTTATTAGCTTTAGAACCCGCAGAATCTTCCGAACTTTCTTCAAGATCTGGAAAAGAATTCAATCGCGACGAAGCAAATTCCACTCGATTACACGTAACAAAATTGAACGTCCCATCAGACAATCGAAAGAATAAATTTGGAAGAGATAATCAACGAGAACATTTTGATGATTTCGTTAAACATAATCCATCGAAGGATGTTAAAATTTTTCCATTGGCATCGTCGAGAGTTAAGAAAGTTTCCAAAAATATCCATTCGCCACCCGATCGCCGTCTTCCATTCATAATCGAAACAAAGAGAGGCAACTATTGGGATTTTGAATTTGCCAAAAAATGGATTCATTCAGAATTGCAAGATTCTTTAGTGACGATCACGACGGTAATAGTTATCATTTTGTTTGCAACAATATTTGTTTCAGGAATATTTATTTTCAAGAAGAACAGAATAAAACCATTTGCAAAAGATAAAAATTCAAATTTGTTGGATATGGAAAATGGACATAAAAATATATTATTAGAAAATTGCCAGTTTGAGGCTACTACTCCATTGCAGAACGATCTAGATGAAGAGGAATTACGACTTTTAAATATAATATATGAAATGAATAGAAATGATTTATAATACAGTAGTATATTTAGTTGAAAGAAATAAAGTAATGAATATTTATTAAGATCTTAAATATAATAATTAAATTTAAGTAAAACAACTATGTAAATCAGTGTGATTCATCTTTTTATTAATCAAATAACAATATTGAATAACTTGTTATTTCAACATAAAATGTTAGTCTTGCAACCTGGGTTCGAATTGTTGCAGTACGAACCCAGGTTACAAGACTTCCTGGACATGCTTAACACTTACCCTACGGACTATTTTTTCCCCCGGAACAGCAGAACAAGGGAATGGGGTTCACTTCCCGGAAATCCACATCAAATTAATCAACGGATGCTCTACAGTGATATATTCGTCCTACGAGCAGGACGAATACATCACTGTAGAGCACATTTTGAATGATGGATCTGTCTAACACTATTCTTGAGATTAAGGAAAGGCAGACGGCAGGTGGGAATTTATAGGTCTACAATTTTTTCAAATTTCAACCCCAAAAAAATTCCAGCAATGAGTTGTATAACTTTCTGGGCAAAAATATAAATGTTTAAGAAATACTGTACAAACCGCATTATCACAAAGTTAAAATTGTGTCTGGCGCAATCTGTTATGAGATTTTATTAAAAATAACTTTTATACTATTAATTATTATAAAAAGTCAAAAGTCTTAATTTTTAGGGCAGAGATGAGTTTTTTAAAAAATTGTAAATGCTAATAAGGAGTAAATTCTTTGTTAAGTCCGACCATACTCGAAATGACACGTAAGGCCCAATCTATCTCCCTACTACCTCAAGCTTTTAACTCCCAAAATTTAATAGCATTAATGCCTCTTACATACAAGTTATGCCAAATTTAGTTTCTTAATCTTTACTCTATCTTGAGATAATAAATGAAATAGACGTCAACACACATGTCGGTGTCTATTTCATTTAATATTTCATTCAAAATTCTGTTTTTTTACACACACACACACGCGGAATTTTATTTCTGTATTCGGTTCAGGGGTATCAAAATGTTGACAATTATGCACAATCGCCACTTTTACCATAACATATACTGTACGTTATAATAAATTGTAAAAATTACTACTACTACTACAAATCATGAAACCAATCAGATAATTGTAATATTTTTTTTAATTGTAATCATAAATAAATTTACAGCTGATACAGAATAAGGTACTATGAAATATAAAAAGAGTTTACCTTTCAGTTTCAGAATCATAATTTATGTTAGGAGGAAAATACATGATGTATAAACATAACAAAAATAATAATATAAATTAAATTTCTACAGTTCAATGATTCAATTATGAGTTCAACTTTCATAAATAAAATCAATAATTTAAAGTTGAATATGATATAATGGAATGTCAAATACTTGTTACATCTGGGGATAAGTTTAGAACATTTAGCAAAATCATCACCAATTAAAAATAATAGAATTATCCAAACTATAAGGAGTTACTTCAAAATACTTTCTATTTATTATTATTATTCAATTCATTTCAGATGTTTCTGAATTTCCAACTCACCTAACCTCTCTTGTAAATGTTCTAAACTTTCACACAGATACAAAAGTATATCTATTTTGTGTTTAAAAGTTATAATTCATTCAGGTTTGTGTTAAAATTAAAAAGTTTAGCCTGTCACACAAAAATAAATTCAAATTTTAAGTACTGGATTACACAAATCCAAAAATATATACTCATTCAAATTATTAATGAGGCTTAAATTATGTAATGAATCATCTCAAGATAGAAAAAGGCTGTTTCTGGATGAAGAACGCTGATTTCAGGAACAAGAAATTTATTTTACTAACAACAATCTAATGATGATAAATTATTATTAGATAATACTTAGCTAATGTTTTTAGACATCCTTGTACTGAATATAAGAGTATATTCAAACTACAAGCTGTTTGAAAAGTTACTAAGGAATAAGAAATTTGTAATAAAATTAAACAGTATTGCATAAGAGACAAGATCTGTAAGTTGTATGCAATACTGTAACAGTCAAACTGGTAATGAATGGTCAACTTAGAGGTCTTGTAATAACTTATCATACATATATATATGTGGTGCCCATCTCTCACACTGATATGATTTGGTCGAGTCGGATGTCGTGTACAGGCATCCTGCTCAGGCAGAAAAAAGACAAACCGTTAGAGTTAGAAAGAAAAGAAGCAATGACGTAGCACGGATGACGTGTCCGCTTCAAGACGATTCATATCTGTTTAATAATTAGTACCAAGATGATTTGTTTAGTGTTCTTCATTTTGTAATGTTTTCTGTATTGTATTAACATATACGTCATTATATGTCATAAGAAGCTCTTCTTATTCTTTCTTAAACTGCGTCCTTCATATGCTTCTTAACGCCCAGCCCAGCCAGCTATAGACACCATATATATATTTAATGTTTAATGCAACTACAAATTTCTCACTGCACAGTAAATTTTTTAAACATCTTGTGCAGTGTGCACATTCTTGTATGGAACAACATATTGAATTCTGATGGATGTAGAAAACTTTTGAATTAGTAACCAAAATAAATCCTTGTTTTGGATAGTGTTGTATACTTTATGTGAATAAGAAACAGGAATGACAGACGGATTTGAAGGTTAACCTAAAATAGATGATGTTAATCCTTTCACAGATAATCAAAATTTAATATGTTTTGCAATGATTAGAATCCATTATTCAACAACTGCCTTTTTTCAAACTTGAGACAATTCATTATATAATTTTAGCATATCTCATTCAACCTTCAGTTATTCCAATACATCAAAAAATAAATAAATAAATAAACTAAAACACATGTCCAAAACTTAAGGATGAACACAATTGTCAGCAGTACCAGTCAGTGACGAGTCTTTCACAATATTGAATGCTACATCACAATTTGAAATGGGCATAATCCTTACTGACAGGTCTCTGCCTGTGTATTGGTAAGCCCTTTCCATCCATTCTCCACCTAAATTCAACTGCTGTATGTATCTTTTTCACCGAAGACTTTTTATTGCTTTGATATGTAAAATATTACAGTGTCAGACATCAAATAATAGGGTTCTTGCCATATTTGTCTGCATTCATCTATAGTTCTCTATTAATGTATAAATGTCCTACAGCCTTAAGTTTTAGACACATGTAAGAAAAATATGGCAACTACTAGAAAAATGTTTGTTCTGGTCTCACTATTTTGAGCATTTTTAAATTTGTTTGAAAAATACTGTACTATAATTGCAATGTCTGACTTCATATTTATTTCCATTAACATGGAAATACAAATTCAGTATTAATACAAATTCTAGATGGTAATGGATATATCAATCCAAACATGATATCAAATATAATTTAAGTATAAATCATCCTCAAAATGATTTTAAAAAATTAGTGGGAAGTTACTATATAAAAACAATTTACCTTTTATTTTCATTTTTTGATGTTTACGCCATGTGACATTTCTGATGACGTCTTAAATTAGACATAATTTTAAATCCTTTATTGCAAATCATGCAAAGAAAAGGTCTCTCTGCAGAATGGCATACTAAATGTTTTGTTAGATTTGATTTCTTCCTGAAAGAATTTTTGCAAAATTCACATTGAAAAGGTCTTTTATCTGAATGATAATCTTGATGCTCTTTTAAGTTTGACATAGTTTTAAAACTTTTGTTGCAAACCATACATTGGTATGGTCTATCGGCAGAATGGCATACCAAATGTTTGGTTAAATATGATTTTTTTCTAAAACGCTTTTCACAAAATTCACAGCGGAAAGATTTTTCTTCGGGGTGACAATTCTGGTGATATGTTAAACAAGATTTTGATTTAAAACTCTTGTCGCAACAATCACATTGAAAAGGCCCATTATCACAATTATAATTTTGATGCGTTGTTAGATGCGATTTGCGGTTGAAATTTTTTCCGCAGATCTCGCACTGAAAAGGACTCTTTTCAGAATGACATCTTTGATGCTGCATTAAGACTTTTTTTGACTTAAAACACATTTGGCAAAGCTCACAAAGAAATGGTCTTTCATCTGAATGGCATATCTGATGCTTTTTTAAATCCGGTTTCCTTGTAAAACTTTTCTCACAGTGTTCGCATTGATACGGTCTCTCGTCAGAATGGCATTTCTGATGATCTGTTAAGCTTGACAAAAATCTAAAACACTTTCCACAATTTTCACATTGAAAACGATTTTCACCATAATAGTATTTTCGACGTACCTTTAAGCAAGGCTTATGATTCTCTTGCTGTTTTTCTGAATGACACTCTTCATGTTGTAATAAAACCAGTTTCGTCTTAAAACACATTCCACATAAATCACATTGAAATGGTTTCTCTTCAGTGTGACATATTTGATGTCTTATAGCATCTGATTCATATTTAAATCTTCTCTCACAAATTCCACATGGAAATGGCCTCTTTCCACAATGATATTTTTGATGTTTTGTCAAATTAGACTTATATGTAAAATTCTTCTTACAAACATTACAATGAAACTTATTTACAGAATGCAAATTTTTATGTTTCTCTAAATTAGAATATATAAAAAACCTTGCATTACAAATATTACAAGTGTAAGTCCTTTTTCTAATCTTCGTTAATTGCCTTATCTTGAAGTGTAAATTGTAAAAATAAAAATTCTTCCGAATCCTCTGAAGATATTTTTTCTTGTAAGCAGTCCACTTTGGCTTTTTCAAAACAGATTTTCTAGCAAACCTCCTCTGACAAAATCTGCATTTAATATGTTTGTTACCATTATGTACTAGTAAATGGCATTTTAATGTCTGATTCCAAATAAATCTTTTTTTGCAAATTTTACATTGAAATAGTTTTCCTCTCGCAAAATTAATTATGTCCAACTCTAATGTTCCCAGACTCGGAACTTTTCTTTCATACATATCATAAGATATACCGCCATTAATTTCATCATTATGGTAAATACTTTTCTCTTGATCTTCATAAAATTCATATCCTGTAAAATTTAAATACCTTCATTAGCATTTTTTAAATGTTTAGCATCAAGAATTCAAAAGCTCATTTAAATATTTAATTATTAACATCAAATAATGCTGTATTATGGGCTATAATATACATTAAACCCCAATAGTGCGGCAGATCATTTGGTATTAGTTCAAGACTGGATTAGAAGACTTATTGTTTAATTAATTATTAAAAATTAAAAGGATCTATTCTGGAAAAAGTTTAAAAAATTAATATCTAAAAATCAAAATACTGTACTAAAATAATGGTTTAAATTAATTTAAATTATGTTTAAATTTATTTAAAGTTTTTCCATTTCAGAATGAATGAAACTTATAAAAATTTAAAGCAAGTAGCAACTATAAAATTATATTGTGTTGATGTGAAAAATCCAAATAAATTATATTTAAATTTATATCGAAAAAAGTACCTTTGTTATCTATAACTAAATTATTATTAAACTCAGCTCCTGGAAGACTTTCTTTAGAAGAAGAATCATGATATATTTCACAATGAGGTATTATTGATTCAGTCTGATTTTCTGGCAAAAAGCATTTCATTTCAAAAGTATGATCATCACAAGAGCCATCACTTCCATTCATAAATATAATTTCTTCTGCATTCTGCATCTATATAGAATATATAATTGTGATTAGTCAATATATATATAATACAAAATATATCTGTAATTATTAAAATCAACATATTAATAGTAAATTTTTATATTATTATATATTATATATTACAAAATATATAAATAAACAACTACTAGCCCATTATAGATACCGATCAACCAATGCCGAATTATCAGGCTAGCAAATGGCTATAGTAATATTAATAATTTAAGATAATTTGGTACTAGAGTTAGGCGTTAGGCACCATCTCTTGCTAAATTTAATAATTAGAATTTAATTAAATAATTTAAATAAATTTAGGTGTAACTTGAAGAAAAGAAACGGCCCAAAGCGGGACTCGAACCCGCAACTTCTGCTATCCGCGCAGACACGTTACCAGTTACGCTACCCGGACCTCCGATTCGCTCTCCTCTTTCAGCTGATATAAGATTACCGTACGACCATCGACGGTCATTACAATGCCGGCTGGGGACACATTAATTGTTTTAAATTTAAATTATTTAATTAAATTCTAATTATTAAATTTAGCAAGAGATGGCGCCTAACGCCTAACTCTAGTACCAAATTATCTTAAATTATTAATATTACTATAGCCATTTGCTAGCCTGATAATTCGGCATTGGTTGATCGTTATCTATAATGGGCTAGTAGTTGTTTATTTATATATATATATATACATGCCTTGCCGGAATTGCGATAGCCGGGTTGAGTACCTTTGGGAGGACATGGGCAATTAATGTGTCCCCAGCTGGCATTGTAATGACCGTCAATGGTCGTATGGTAATCTTATATCAGCTGGAAGAGGAAGGCGGATCGAAGGTCTGGGTAGCGTAACTGGTAACGTGTCTGCACGGATAGCAGAAGTTGCGGGTTCGAGTCCCGCTTCGGGCCGTTTCTTTTCTTCCAGTTAGGTCTAAATTTATTTAAATTATTTAATTAAATTCTAATTATTAAATTTAGCAAGAGATGGCACCTAATGCCTAACTCTAGTACCAAATTATCTTAAATTATTAATATTACTATAGCCATTTGCTAGCCTGATAATTCGGCATTGGTTGATCGTTATATAAAAATATATTATTTACTTAACTTATGTATGATCAAACCAGAAAGTTTTGAACTGATTTGATGTAAAATTTATTTGGCACCCCACAAATTAAATAGGGATGCTGAAAAAAGCTCTCTATCAATATGGAGTTACTGCACTTTTAGTAATACATGTAAGAAGTGTAATGGCAATGCTCAGCACTATATTTCATGGTTCCAGCCCCACTTATGGCTGAAACAACTGGACATTGGTCATGGTTCACATCTCAGCAATCAGCTAGTATTGTGGAGTTTTCTAGGTTTCCTTTATGTCTCTAACATCTAAATATTCACCAGTTTCCCATAGAAAATCCTCCTGGGTGGCAATCCTCCTTGGAAGTTTACCCAAGCATTGCATTGCCTTCTTCCATCAACCCATTTTGTGGCATCTGAAGTGTCATTGTGACAATCCAATTGAAATCCACTAACCTATGAAGTAGCTTCAAAGTATGAGATCCCAAGCATTAGTTCAGTTTACGTATAATCTGGTATTTTTCATTGTTTAGATCTACTAGTCCAGCAGAAAAATAGGTGACTATAGATATTTTAAAAAAGTAAATTTTATGAACAAGATTTTGAACAACACAGTATGCCCATTTATGTTTTGAAGATGACATCAAACAAAGTGACCCTTATTCATGCGCAAACACCCTTCACATTTTCAAAGTATGCAATGTATAGTGTGATACAACATATAGGTATGTTACTGATTGCATAATGATCAGAAATTGCCCACAAAATATTGAAGATCTAAGAAAGAAATTTGTCAAGCATAAAATAACATACCCAAGAATATGTTACATCACTACAAATAACATATTTCAAAGATATGACGAGTGTTTGTATATTAACAGTCATTCGGTTAATGACAGCCTCAAAACATAAATGGCAAACTATATTTTTTTAAATCTTGTACATGAAAATTGATTTTAAAATATTCAAAAGTTAATATCTATTTATTTATAATTGCCCATTTTCCTTCAAGATCCTGTATATATTTTATTTTATAGACTATTTGTTTCTCAAATTTTGACTAATATCAAAATGTCCATGAATTTTTTTTGGGGATACTATAGATTACCACCTATGGAATTTCAGGTCTTTGAGTATATATCTGAACTCAGGAGACCGAGACGAGTTCAACGATACCCTACTTTTGGACCGGAGACGAGAAATAATAAAGTTATCATACTTTTTTCCAGCGATTGTGCAATGATAGGGAATCACGTCGCTTGCCGTTAAAATTGCCTTTAGTAGACGTTTCCCCCCTTTTTTACTTTGTTCAAGAACTACCGTGAATCAATAACTAGTGACATTTAGCACATGGAGGCGTGTGAGCGGCTCCCCTCCGGGAGGTCAGTCGGGAGCATGAACAATGGGAAACGGCCGCCATGTTCGCTGCCATAAGTAACATTAACCGAAATGGCGATCGCGTGATGATCGGAAGTCGCGTCGCTCTCTCCGCTCTTGTATCGCGTGTTTAACCCTACTGGTGATGACCGTAGTCCGACGTCATGGTTTGCAGACTTTACCGCAAGATGGCAGTACTAGCAACTATGGTGCCGTCTTCGTGAGAGCATTAAAAAATATGGTAACTTAAAAAGTATGATAACTTCTTTACTTTTTGTCTCCGGTCCAAAAATAGGGTATCGTTGAACTCGTCTTGGTCCCCTGAGTTCAAATATATAATCAAAGTCCTGAAATTCCATAGGTGGTAATCTATAGTACACTCTTTTTTTTTAATCTTATTCACTGATTCAAGAAATAAATATTAATGTAGCAATATGTTTACTTACTCTGATATCATGATCAATTTCTTCTTTTTCAATTTTTAACATCATTTTCATATCTTCAAAACCCAATTCTAAATTGTACTGATGTGATTCTTCATTTTCTTCATCCCATTTTGGTTCCTTTTTAATATTGAATCTAATATTTTCAAAATCTAAAATAAAAATTTCAGTAAACAAATGCTAATTGGAAAAAGCAATCATTTTTAGAACATCCTAAACAGAGAAACATGTCTATAGCTGGAATACTTTCAGGCTAGAATTAATCACATTTTTATCAATTAAAATACAGAATTTAAAGAATTTACCCTATAAATAGTCAGTTAAGCATTATCTTTTGCCAAGATAAGAATATAAAAATTTTAATACTAATACTATTGTGTCAATTAACCTTTGTGTCAAGTTCCACAACTTAATTATTAAAACTTTGCTTAATTATAGCTTAAAAAACAAACTGACTTTAGGTATGTTTGACCAAACATTTTACACATACCCTATACATTATGACACTTTTAGCATAAAATACATACAGTAAAACCTTACTAAGTTGAAGTTTAAGGAATAAAAGAAGAAAAATCCCTACATTGAGTTAGAGTTTCAAGTTAACAAGTTTAATATCTGATTTTCTCAAATTTTTCAAGGCCATAAATTTCCCATTATCAAGCCATTATTCAAGAATCTGTTCACAGGATGGCTACAAAATTGTATACAACTTACGGCAGTTTTGAGTGCATTGTCAAGGCTGAGAACACACCGTATCAATAAAAGTCTAACTTAATGAGACAGTATTATATAGTAAATCCTATGTATTGTGCCCTGATCTTCTGAGAACTTCGAGTTAATACAGTTCAACTTAGCAAGGTTTCACTATATTAATTATATTTAATTTTGGCATGAATGTATTTTGAGCAACAGCAGTAAGAGAAGCTTATACAGGGCTTAAAGCAGTCATGGCAATAAAAAAAAGTGAGAAAAGAGAGTTTACACTGAAAAAAAGCTAAAAAAGCTAATAGTGTTAAAATGAACGAAAACAGGCGTTATTAAAAAAACACACAAACGCACACATATTTTGTATCAATAACATTGCATATGATATTAGATTGATTATTAAGTGGACTGATAAGATTAAATATGAAAATGGTTAGGCTGAGTTTATACTCCAGAAAAGTGACCAGTAAGACTGCATTAAGCCAGAACAGGCCCGCATTAAGTTTTCATGTGCCCCATACAGAATTCCCACCATTACACAGCAAAGCAAATGGAATAGTAACATAACTACCAGAATGTGTTTCCATATAACATGCCAAATTTCAAATGCCATTTATTTCAAGGTACATTTTTTGATTTCTTCATAAAAAAAATGTAATTAAAGAAGAAAAAAAACAACTTCTGGCAGAATCAGTGGGTTGCATGTTCATTATATAGCAGGGGTGGGCAAGCAAAAGTTCAGTGGGAGCCGAAATGTAGGTTTTGCAAAATGCATGGGAGCCGCAGTTCTGTACTTTTTTACTCTGTACTGCAGTTCTGTACCTTGATTTTATTATATAATATAAAACAAGTATTGAATTTTTTTAATAAACATATTTTCACAAAATTGTGGAAATAAAACTGTAAAAATAATAATAAAAGGCAGAAATTAACACTTTCAGCAAGAGCCACATAAAACTCAAAAATGCGACTCCGAGACCGCATGCGGCTCTCGGAGTCGCATTTGCCCATGTCTGTTATATAGCAATACCACTAGTAATTGTGACCCAATCATTTATTTGGTAATTTTATCAATATTTTTTAAATGATTAAAAATAAAATTACAGAATTCATTACTGGTAATACTAGTCTCACAAATCTATTCCCCTGAATACAATAAAACAATTTGTTAGTCATTCGACCCACAACTGACAGAGAAGAGGGTTTGTGAAAACAATGTAATTAAACATTTAGCAGTTTGTTGTCCTTCACAGTGGGGAACAGGCAGAGTCTATTACTTTTATGGGAGAAAATATACAAAGCTTTCTACTACCCTGAAGTTGAAAAATAATACAATCCCATGAAATTTAACAAATCTGACGTTAATAAGCAAATGATGAAATTATTTACAGAGAGTTGATATTTGATAAGTTTAGTTTTTTGCTCTTATAGAACAAATTACAGAAATTATAAATAAAAATCTCATTTTAAAAAAATTAAAATCATAAAATTTCGCTTACAAAAGATCGAGATGGAACGCACGCTTTTTATTTTTATAATCGCTTTGTTTTATTAGACACAGATATTATTCTTATATAGATTTATTAATTATAATAAACATACATTATGTATAAAATTATATTAAAATAACACTGTAATTAACGTCTGAAATGAAAAAGTAATTGAATCGAGTCTCGCCTCCATATTAATTAACGCGCATTGGTGTAGCCAGAGTTTGTTATGGGGGGCCTAGAAGGCTGTAATTTTCTGGGGACCCGCTCTGTGGCTCCATCTGGAAACCCCTCACGCCACGCGACCTCACCCGGGCTTTGCAGGACACCACCATCGGCACCCTGACGGATTCCTGGTCAGCGGTGCTCCGCAACAAAGGCCAGGACCACCTACACCCTTTCGCCCCCTGGAGGTACAGTTGCGCGTCATCTCGCCATGCGGAGAAGCTTTTGGCCTGGCTCCGGACCGAGACGGCCACGTTACACGCTTTCCTTTACTCACGGCATCTACATGACTCCCCGGGGTGCCCCCATTGTGGCGCAGCGCAAACTACACTTCATTACTGGCTACATTGCCCCAAATACACTATAGCCCACAAGGACCTAGGCAACACGATGACCCTAAACATGTCTCTGGTGCGCACGCTGACACCTATCTACTGGCCGCCGGCCTCCATCACTCCTAATCAACACAAGGCGGCGCTGGAGCGCTACATTAGCCTCACTAGCCGTTTCGCTTAGCAACTGGCAACGTCGATCGGAGAAAGAGCCGCAAAGGCTATAATCTCCATATTAAATTGAATAAGAAGAAGAAAAAGAAATTTCTGGGGAGGGGCACCAGGTTAACTGGGAGGGGTGTGCCCACACATGCCCCTTCCTGGTTATGCCCATGTTAACGCGCCACAGTAATTAATTGATCACGTTGCATCAAATTAAATAATTTATAAAAATTAAAATAATAAATACGTTTATAAAATAATTGGCTGTATCTGTTCGCAATGATAATGTAAAACACACTGTACTTATAGTTTAGCATTTCCGATATTTAATTTATTTTTGAATTTTAAAATATAAGAAAAACAATTTCTTAAATAAAGTTTTACGCATT
Organism: Centruroides vittatus; assembly: GCF_030686945.1. NCBI lineage: Eukaryota > Metazoa > Arthropoda > Arachnida > Scorpiones > Buthidae > Centruroides > Centruroides vittatus. The sequence continues at coordinate 152,663 of NW_027121458.1, read as the reverse complement.
GATATCTGCAACTTAAGATAATACAAAGATATAAGAATCCATCAAAAAAGTTAATTAATAATAATTAAAATCGAGAAAAAATATAAGTTTCTTTCGAGGTAAGGAAACTTGTAAAAAGTCAGGTATGCAATCACGTGATGCCCGTCTCCCACTTTGCGTAACCAAATGGTCGAGGTTGAAATAAAACCCCAGCAGAAGTAAAAACGAACATCGGCGCATGTATAGGACAATAAACTTGAACGGGAGCGAAGATGAGACATGACACCATGTAATTTATGCTAATTACTTTCTAATATTAAAATATTAAAATCTTCAATAAATTATAATTAAATTAATTTTTTGACTGAGTTCGACTAGAAGCATATCGAAAAGCTAGATTAAAGTGAAATAGCGGTTTTTCGACGCTAAATATTTACAAATTAATTTTTTAATTTGGTGCCGGATTGACCGCAGCTGTTCGAATGCGCACGTGCATGAAGAGTTTTATAGTTTGTCGAAATGGAAAATGAAGGACACAATTAGAATGCAGAAAACCATGGTGCATGTCAAATATATAAGCACCCACTTAAAACCAAACTTTTGTCTTTGTCTAAAGATTGTCTCTACAGAAGTTATTAATATTTAGGATATTAGTTTAAAATCTTGTATTTCCTGGCACGAGATTCGCTCGATCTTTAATTTTACAGAGTGCTAGAAAGATACAAGCTTTGAAACAAGTGTCCTACAACGTTTTATTTAATAATAACAGTAGAAATCAAATTTATTATCGCTCAACAATTATTATTTTTGGTTTTTCTACGGTAGTCAAAAACGAGTAATGTCATCATTTAAGCTAAAGAATAGCAGGCGGTTGGGAAGAAGTTTGCTTAGCAACTTACTTCAGAAAGTATTGGGTTCTATACGATTTTCCGTTGCTAAAACATGAGTTTCTACTGTTAGTATTAAATAAAATCTATTTCTTTCTTTTGTCCACTGCACTTAAATAAATACAAATGCTAAAAATAATGCTGTATAAAAATCACTCCTAATGCTGAAGTAGAAGTGTACTTATGTCTTAATGCAGCGTGATTATATCGAAGTGCTGCGGAGATCGGTATTTCACAAGGATACAAGCAAGGAGAACCCAAGTGCAAATTCCTACAGCATGTGCAGAGTATCAAGCTTTGGGAAGCTCCTCGTTTTGTTAGTTTATATAAATGTAGTACACTACATGTGTATACGACAGTGCCTTATCATGTCGCGCACGGTCCATAAGGCATATGGGAACGTGCTGGTCGCTATTTTGCTCCTGAGCGCATTTATAAAAAAAAAATTTCACATGGGAAGTGAAAAAAGCTAAAAAAGTGAGTTTTTCTCAGAAAAAGCTAAAAAAGAGAGGAGCTATGAAAAAAAGCTAAAAAAGCTAAAAAAGAGAGTCACTTTAAGCCCTGTAATATGAGTATCTATTACTTGCATAGTAAAGTATTAATAGGCTAATACATTGATACTTTACATATTTTAATATTTTTCAAGAAAAGCTTTTAGGCCAAACAAAAAATACAACCAAAAACATTATAAGTAGTTAATGAAACTTTTAAGCTTTTTGGAGTGGTTTTTCTTTAAATATAACAAATATAATACAAAATAATTATACATTCATACAAAATTGTCCTAAAACAAAAGTCTTTGCTATGTAATGCAGATACGTAATGCATTTTCATAATGCATATTCTTTAAAATAATGGTGATTTATAACAAGAAAAGTCACAAATTTATTACTGTTTGTTCCACATATATTATTTTTTTCAAAATATTCATGAGAGAAAGACTCGTTATTATAAACCAAATTTTATATACAGGTTACAAATTAAGTTCCATTGAGTGTAATAAATGATTTAACAAACTTATTTGTTTTCATGGTATTTTCTGATGTTAATAGGAATAAAAGAATTGTATTGTTTCTAGATTATAGTTCCAAAAATTAAAAGAAAAATATATATTTTTTTTTTTAAATTTTGAAATTAAAACAAGTGACATACTTTCATATTTTAACAATAATTTCTTGTATCATATGGAAAATACTGTATATTATGAAAACTTCAAAATAAAAATGTCATGGTACATTAAAGACCTTAAATATATCTACTTTTTCACTCACTATATTATATGCCTAAATACTGATCAATCAATCATAGTAAATTACATTATTACAGTGTGAATTACAGCATTTTACATGCTGTAATTCATGTTGTATAAATATAACATACCCATACTCACACAGTGTAAAATGTCATAGTAAAATAGGCATATTTCCATTTCTACTGATTATCATAAGCATCTTGTATTGTTCCTTTTAGGCTGTGCTCTTTCAACCTTGATACCAGTATAAGGAAAAAATTTAAAAAAACTTTGAATTCTAGAGCAATCTTTTACAGTTGGTTGGTTGGTGAAAGAGCCGTTCAGGTCCATGCCAAATGGTATAATAAATGTAGATAAATAAACTGTACAAACTAGAATGCGGTATGAAAGATTAAATAACAATAGGATATATCAACCCTTTATGATATCCGATCACAACAATTGCAACTCTAGATGAGGCGGTTTGGTCCTTATCAGACTGTAGACAATAACCAAAGGATTAAAAAATGTTTATATATGAAGTAGTTAATGTGTACCTAGGTAGTCCAAGATGGTGGCTCGTCTCCGATTCCAGCAATCAGAAGACGGGGAACAGTGGGGACCCACGTTCTAACCTAACCTAACCTAACCTAACCTATTCTAATAATTTGGTTGCTAATAATTATGGTAATTTATTAGAATAGGTTAGGTTAGGTTAGGTTGCGCATGTTTTATTTAAATTCTTTACGTTCCATTCCATCTTTGATTTTATTCCAAAGAGTTAATACCGTTGGAATAATTTGATAATTGTATTCGAAAAAAGATATTAACCACATTTATCGACCTGAAGAAGACAAAAATAATCTTGTCGAAAGCACTTGCAAATATAGCGACATTTCTTGTAATCTAATGCCTGTATGACAAGAATTCTCTCGTATTAAATGATTGGCGTGCTGTCCAATCTTGGTTTACAGTTAGGTTAGGTTAGGCTAGAACGTGCGTCCCCACTGTTCCCTAGAATCAAAGACAAGTCACCATCTTGGGCTACCTAGGTACACATTAACCTATGAAGTTTACTGCTGATACAGTGGACAGAACTGCATAGCATTGCTTACAACAGCACAATTAAAATATTTACTAAATATAGGATATACTGTGTATAATATACAAATTATAAAGGTCCTTTTCAAACATTTTAAAGGATTGTTGAAAAATATGATCAATTTTCAGGTTTATCTAGCAAAATCAAACAAACCAAAAAAAAACTTAGGATCAGAATATCTTGTTGAAGCATCAAAGCCAAACTCACGATTCCTATTTGGTCTTTACTTTTACAGAGGTAGAGTACATAACTACAAACTTTAAAATGTGATGCTAGAGAAGAATGCTGGATGTAACCGACTGAAAATTGTCCAATTAGCAGGTTTTAGAACACAGCATAAACAAGAAACATTCTTAAGACATTCAGAGTGAACAAGGTATTGAGGTAATGGAGAAGAAAACAGTAAGAGGATGGAGTACTGGATACAGTGAAAGGCAGAACACCTAAAAGCAAGATTAAGCATTTAGTGTTATGTAGAAGTGAAAGAAGGGTCTCACTCCACATAATTGTATACCCCCATATGAGCAAAAAAGTCAAAGGAGCCATACCTGTACATGCGACCCTCGATGAAATATTCACCTCCAAATATCGGTTTTTACCGTGTGCCTATTCTCCATGCTCCACATCAGTCAAAGCTTGCCGTATAGTTTTAGATGTTTGGGGCTTATCCCCACCTTAGCTCTGAGGAGCAAATGATAGCAAACACTGAAGTGCAAGACTACAGTTGGAGCATTGCTAGCATCAAATACTCCAGCACAGTTGCCTGGGCTAAATAATTAAACGTGACGGTCTTAACGAAGCAACACAACTCCCGAGAAGTAGGCCGGTTTCGGGGCACCGTATCTCACCAAGGGTCACACTTACAGGTGAGGCTCCTTTGACTTTTTTGCTTCTATGGATAAATAAGGTCCAACTGACTCATTCAGAAGTGTAATTGTACCTTGATGCTGCCCACTAACACTTGCTGCTCCAAAGAGAAGTTTGGACCCAAAATTTTATATTAAATCGTTTAAAATACAATAATTAAGCTAATTCAGTATCGAACGTAAGATTTACACTTACCGATATCGTCCGATTCATTCATCGTGAAGCGATCTTCCCACGTACAAAACTTCTCAAAGCTCGCGCTGTCAGGCGGATGATACGAACCTATCACATACTATTATTATGCAATTAATTTTAGAATTTGATAAATTAAGTAAATGCCACCGAAACACGTGTTATTAGTGTTATTATTTGTAAAGAATTATTAATTATTATTTGGTTGTAAAAAGTTAGTTTAAATTTCTATCCGCTTTCTTCTCATTCATAGAGACCAGTTGACTTTTCGGCGTAAATTCGAGACGCCATCACTCGACGAAAAAAATAAATATAATAATAACTCCTAACTACAATATGTTAAAAAAAAATAGATATAAAATAATGTATAAATGATTTTATGGCTAATTTTGAATATCGATAGTAAAATAAATATAATGAGTAAAACGGAATTATTTTTAAATTTATATTCATTCATCTCGTTCGAATTTCCTTAAGTGTTGCCAGATTTCCGAGATTTTTATTTTAAAACTTTTGGGATAATTTAATATCTAGTTTTTCAGATTATATTACTGCAGTGCGATCAGTAATACAAAATAATGGCAGAAAAATTTTATTTTTCAGCTAGACGTGTGCTCCGCGCCGATTTTACCGTACTTTATGTCGCCGAATTAGTCCTGCACGCCGATAATGTCGTCGATTTAGTTAATACTTAAAATTACGAACAACGGTCAAAGGTCGGTGTATTACGGAGCCGGATGACCGAGCCATCAAGGTGCCATCCTACCACTCTGGAAGACCTGGGATCGAATCCGGACTTGGTCGAAAAATTCCTGGGGATTTTTCGGGGCATCCCTCATCACCCGGCCTTGATGGGTTTGGGTTTGGCCCAACATTATGGGTTTGGCCAAACCCACAATGGGCCAAACTCATAATTACCAAAAGATGTGCTTATAGGGCGGAAAGAGTTTTAACCAAAAAAATGTTTAGTCATACAATAAAACCCGCATAAATCGGAATCACATGGTTCCGAATATTTTTTTGGGGGGTTTGATAAGTTTCCGTTTTGAACGAATTTTCTTTTTACATAAACTAATCGCTCCGTTTCCAATAATTTTTTTTCGCTTAGGCAGGTTTCCGTTTTATTCAGGTTTCGCTTTGGACAGTATTGCTGTATTATTAATTGAAGAGGTGTGGCAACACTTTATCGAAGAAGTAAATGTCAATTTCGGCGTAGGACCGCGTGCTTTGAGAAGAGGTTTTATTTTGTTTATAAGAAGATTAATAACACGATGAGCGAATTAACGGATGTTAGTAAGTACCCGATTTGCTTAAAATGACGGAAATAAATATAAGTCGGTTTGGCATTATCGTGTTTACTTCGTTTATCCGCAATGCTTGGAAATACGTTTAATCGATACCGTCGATATCAGAGTAGTTAAGGCAGTATCGCTGGTAATTGACAATTTTAATCGTTACCGTACGCGTGGTAACATAAATATATAAAGAAAGGTAAGATGTGAACTCTAAACGAGGGATTTGATACCCCTAGAGTGTTATAGACCCTCTGTACCAGCAAAAAAATCAATGGTACTATACCCTTATATACGCCCCTTGGCGAGATATTTGTCCCCAAAGGTCAGTTATTACTGTTACCGGTATACTGCCTATTCTCCATGCACTGCATGTAGTCGTGCACTTTGGTACGAAGCAACAACCGGCACCTTGGCACTTAATTGAATTTAATGCTCAAATTCATTATGTTAACTATCTTAACTTAGCATTGTTATACCGGATGTCCCAAAAGTCTCCATACTATGACAAAAATTAAGCCCACCAGTAACTGAATAAATAAAACTGTCGAACACTGGTAGTTGGTCATCTGTTTGTGCCTGACCAATGGACTGGTCACCATGCAATGTTCTGGGTTTTCTTCGTGTGTTTAACCCTTAGCCTGCCGCTTGCCACGCCCCCTTATTTTGTAAAACGGCCAAGGTCAAAATAGGTGAATCAGGCAATATTATTTTAAAAATTCACTAAAAATTAAATTATTATTTTATTCATATGAAAAAAATCACATATATTTATCAATATAGTTAGTTTTAAATACGTTACTTCATTCTTATTGTCACTGAGCCAATACGATGTACAATATTGTTCTGTACAATTTGATATAACATTTATGCATGTACGTTTATTCGTTGTGAAATAATCGCACATTATATCAAACATTTGTTTGAAATAGAACTTTATTCTGCTTTCAACTAATATAATGAACTAATATACTTTATTCATTTTATATCAAACAAGATTATTTATTTTCGTAATAAACATATGATTACCAGTAGCAATAGATGTAACATTTGCTGATATTTTAGATTTAAAAAATAATTAAAAATTAAAAAAATATATAAAATATCGGAACTGAAGGTCATAACTTGAATATTTATGATGCATTAACATATTATAGCTGAATAAACTTATTATAGCATTAATGAACTTATTATAGTAATATTATTGCATGAATATGCTAAAAATGAAATAAAAAATTATCAGAAAATGAAAAATTAAGGAAAAAACATCGATAATTAAAATTTTTTACATCGACAAAACACCACCTGGACAAAAATATGTGAAACGGATGATAAACAAGACGATACTGTCAAGTGCTGACATCTGTTGTCGATAAATTTTATAAAAATCGATTTTTAACAGGGTAACGATGAAGCGGTACCCTGGCCGTTTTGCGAAACAATTAGAGTAACGATAGATCAGTACCCTGGCCGGGAAAGGGTTAACAACTAAACAGAATCCAGTTTCCACAAGAAGTTCTGCTAGAAGTTATCCCAATGGCAGATCACCCCTGTGTTCCATTGCCTTACTCCGTCAAACCACTGACAAAAATCTTAATGCTGACATTTTAATGTTTTGTGAACAAAGTTACATTTCACCTTTGTATGTATGGAGACTTTTGGGACACCGTGTACAATTTACACACAAAACTGTTCTTTGTATTTTACATAGTTGAAAATGGCTGCTTAAGTGCCAAAAATGTTTCCTAACAAATAAATGTAGAATCTGTTTTCTTAATTAAGCAGTTCTATTTTTATAAACTTCCCAAATTTCTATATTTATTTTTATTTGTATGTGACGAAACAATTGCCTTAACTAATTGGACTTTAAATCTTCTATTTTAATGATTAACACTAACAGTAAGTAATTTGTCACTAGAGGTAGACATTAGGCGCCATCTCTTATGATAGCGCCTAACATCTACTTCTAGTAGAAAATGATTCTAAATTATTAAAATTATAATTATTAATTTAGATAAGAGATGGTGTCTAACATCTATCTCTAGTAGCAAATTACTTAATGTTAATCATTAAAATAGTGGATTTATAGTGCTATTATTTAAGGCAAACATTTGGTTATGTGTCTGTACATATATATCAGGCTTTGGGATGTTTGATGTACTCACTTTTATTTGTGCTCTTATATGTTGATTCCTTATACAATTTAGCCTGCTAGGATGCCAAACAGACACTTTTAGAGTGCTGCAAAATAGTGTTAAATAGCACCGTAATACTTTCGAGGCTGTCAGGTGAGCCAAGGATTTTTCCCTGGTCCTGGAGAAAACTGAGTGGCCTATTGCAGGTCATACTCTTGTAAATTATTGCGCCTATATGTTATTTTTACTAAGAAAAAGTAAAATTTTTAAGACTACATTTTATTACTAAACATTCAACATGTTTCATTTGTTCAAAGAAAAAATGGCAAAAGGGACGCACTGCTATTCCTGGGCTCCATACAAGCACTCATTGGTCTCTGATGCTTCTTAAGTGTATACTACTGAAAGTATAAAAAGCACGATAACTTATATTGATAAAGAAGCAGGGATGCCACAAGAAAAATGACCATGTTAGGGTGCAACTATTCTAAAAACATTGATAAACACTAACCTAAAGCAAAAAATAAAAACAAAGTTAAAATGTTCTAAAATTTTGAAGAACTGGTTGTATTCAAATGATTTTTTCCAGTTGTTATAGATCTTAAGATTTGTTTACAAAAATAATCATGTTGTTTAAGAGGAAGTTAAGAGTTTATTTTTAGTATCTCATTGTATTAAAAAGTTAAAGAGAGTTATTTAAAATAACCTTTTTAAGTACCATATTTTTTGTTACCCATTTAGGTACTTCAGATGTCATTTCCAAGAGCATAATTTCAATTTACGACACTGTGAAATTGGGAAATATTGCACTTTTCATTTCTGTGAAAGTTCACAGAGTCGGGAGTTACTGCATTCCGCTTTAGAATTTGTTATCAAAGATTAAATTGGTAATTTGGGTTTTTTATTTTTAACTTATTATGTTCTTTAGGCACTGGTGGTCTTTTTCCAACTGGGTTCGACTAGATCTGAAATGGATATGGCCTGTTGAGAAGCAGGATCTGACATATCTGGGACAGATCACCCTTGAAAAATTTTTGGGCTTGGTTGCCATCCAGATTTGATCTCAGTTTTCCCATAACTGTACATTGATGCATTAATCATCTCAGCTATCTTGCTGTAAATAATCTTCATTTATAAAGTATACTGAAAATTATTGTAACTATGTTCTGAAACTTAGCCAAATATCTACACGAAATTCAGCTTTTACATATTTCACTATCTTAATTTCTTTTAAGCGTAGAAGTTTTTTTTTTATAATTTCAAAAATTTTTTTTTTTCCTTTTAGGTTTTGAAGAAATAAGGCATAATATTAAGAAGGAACCCAGCTGGGTTGGATATGAAGAGAGCTCTCCCCGACAGAATTTGGAATTTGATTTTGAAGATGTCAAGACAATGATGAAAATTGAAACAGATGATGATATAAAAGTGAGTAAAGATTTGACTTACGTTCACTGTTAGAAAAACAGATAAAAATCATATATTTCTACAAAATTAAATTACAGTTATATTTGTCTGATTCATGATTTATTGATTCATCCATCCTATGTGTCATCTCCTATCAGGAGGTTGACTGCCATTACATTCCACCATTCTCTATGTTGTGCTTCTCTGGCACCATCCTCAAAGTTTAGTTAAGTTTATTCTCGGTCTTTCTTTTTTTCTTTCCACTGTTTTTCCTTTTAGAAATTATCTCTGGAGACTTTTGTGATATAATAGGTGACCTAAAGAAAGCAACCTGTTTCTTCTTTATGGTAGTCATTGATACTCTTATCACGTTGTAGCATTTCCAAGACATTCAAAGAAATTTTTACTGTTTTAAAATTAATCTACTCATTTAAACATTTCTTTTCAATGTTTGGTCATGTCTTATTTAATACGAAAGTTAAAATATATTTATTAAATATTGGTTTGTGTATGTAATTTGAACCATAGTATCCATTGATAAATCTGTAAAAATGTACTTAACAATCTGTTGACATTAGTATACATAATTGAATATTAAACAATATAATTGCATGCAATTTACTAGATAGTTGCGATTATATTATTGACGCTCAGTTTTATAGATTCTGATATAATGAAAGGATCACATCTGCTCTTTCGAAGGTACAGTGTAATAGAAAGCCAAATTTCTGCAGACAAACATACATTGTTAGATAAGTATGAATTTAGGATAAAGGCTTCATTTCTGTTGGAGTGAAAATGCAATATTTCAGAATATTACATTGTATTCAATGTCCAACGCAGGCCTTCTTACCTGAGTGTTTTGCTCAGTCAATTTCACTGATTACTTGGCTAGTTAATCTAGTGAATAGTTAATATGTGAAAAATAACATAGAAGCAAAAATCAGAAATACTTTCCATCTCTGTAGCATAGAAAGAATCCAGAAAATTGGATTTTAAAAATATTTTTGCTTCTGTTGTCGTATGCAGAAATTGGAGTTGCTAGCCAATAGAAAATGAGGACGATTGTTATGTCTGTATTATCTATAGATCAGTATGGCAGACAACACAAAGTAAAATACTGATTGAAAAGGATTAAGGGAAATTAATGATAAAAATTCAACTTTCTGATTTTGGCATTCCTCCAGCTTCCACTTGGCCTATTAAACTGCCTTTTCCTACTTTATCATATTTCCTATTGCTCAAGTATCTCTTCCATCTTGATTAATTCCACTCCTAAATATTTGTAACATCATGTACTGGAGATTTATACACTACTCTATACTTCCTTACATTTTCATTATGAAAGAAACTAAAAATTATACTGAGAATGTATTGTAATCTTAATATGGAATTAATTTAATTTTTATCTTATTTATTATTCCCATATATTGATCATGAACTGTATTACTGTAAATACTGAGATATTCCAGCAATTATTTTTTATTCATTTAACATTTTCAGCTATCTTTGTAGCCATCATCGGGATCAAAAATTTTTTAAAATCGAATATATATTCTTTAAAGTTTAAAAAAATATGTTATAAACAAGAATAATTTAAATACATGAAAATAGGTAAATTACAAGTACATGTGTGCAGCCCTGCTGTAAATATACAGAATAAAATAAAGCAAATAAATAAATTAATAAATTTAAAAATAAAATAAAAATAATGTAAGTAAATGCATAGATGAGATAATGGTAACACAGTTCCCTATATTGAGAAGGTACTTCCAAGCTGCTGATAAACTACCAGCATCTTTGTGATTTATGTACACATTCTTAACACTGTGCTTATATATGCATATTTTTTCAAGAGTTTTACCTTCTTGTTGAACCCCTATTGTTTTTAAAAGCTTAGCTTCATTAAAGTCTGGTGTATTGACTGGTACAGTGGTCATAGCTAAGGCAGTTGCGTGTTTTACTTTACACACGTCATATTGGTGCTGTTTAAGTCTTGTAGGGAGGTTTCTGGATGTGTATCCTATGCACTTGCTTGTTTTGTTTTCCAGACCTAGATTAACTGGTATCTCGTATACTCCAAGGGCCAGGTCAGGGTCTATTGGATCTTTGTCATTATAAAGAAGATATGCATTTGTTCTGTCTTCTTTTTTTTTTAGAACAAATGAAAGAATTATTAAACAGTGTAGTTCTTCACAATTGGGAATTAAAAAGAAAAGAAGCAGTAATGGTGTGGCTTTGTGAGGATACAATTTCCAAGAATAGCTATGGAACAGAAACCTGAAAACTTGTGAGAGAATGACCAAACTTGGAAAGAAGATAATGAAAAATGTTGGAGAAAGACATCAAGGAAAATATGTGTGAGACTAGAACAGAGTAAATAAACTGTATGAAGATCAAAAGACATCAAATACTGGAAACTTATTATATGTACAGTACAGTATGTAATCTTTGTTTGTACAGTATGTAATCTTTGTTTGTAGACTTTGTATTTAAAAATAACCGAATATTGTGCAATATTTTCCTTGGTCCATTCAGTTTTTTTTCCATTTCATCAGGTTAGTAAAAATTTATAAGAGTATGTACACTGTAATGTATGAAATGTCCAACTACAGATAGATAGACAGTGTAGATAGCATATCACCAGTTATTATTTGTGTTAATAAAAATGTTTATTTCCTTCACACTTAACTGCAATATAGGCTGTTTCTTTCTTATTATCATGTACTGTACATTGACAATGCAAAAATTTTAAGAGCAATTGAATTTTTGAATATTCGAAGTGAGTTCATTTACTGATGACTTCCTAACATTATAAAATTCTTTGTATTTTGATGCTCTAAGTATTGTTTTGAATATGCTTGGCATGTTTAACTTAACTTTATTGAATTATTATAAGCAGTTTGGTTAAAATAGAAATTGAAGATTTTGAAAATATCACTATTGAGTTATCTAATTTAATTTATAAAAAGATTCTGAGTATTTTAAATGTAAATGTATCAACTGAATAGATTTTCTATGTTTAACTAGATATTATTTGTATAATTTCAAACTTTAAATGAGTTTTAAGAAAATTTTTCTTTCAATTACATCAAGTATGTATAAACTTTTATTATTATTATTATTATAATTATTCAAACAGTTACAGAGTACTGAAGAGATCATTCTTATGAATGGTAACAGCAATTCCTATGAAAATGATAACTTTAAAACAGAAGATTTCTTGCAACAAGATCAGTTTACTTCAATATTACCTCATTACGAAACATATCAAGATTCAACTCTCTTCAAAGTAGAAGTAAATGACAATGTGATTACTCAAGAAAATAATAAAGGTATTTAAAGTTATTTTTTGAAACTTTAATTTAAAAAATAAATACTGGATGTCTAAAAAAAATACATACATTGATGTTAAAGTTTTTTCACTAATATTGCTCAAAGTTCTCTAATGTTCAGCCAAATTATTGTAGGTGCAACAATTTTAAGGCAGTGAGTATAGCTCAAACCTTTTTCTGTGACAATGCTTGTTTTTCTGATTTATCAATATGGTTACAATGCTTTATTCAAAATGTCCTATAGTTTTAGACTGTGTTACATATAAATAAAGTGTATATACACTTTATTTACATGTAACACAGTCTAAAACTACAGGAGTCTTACCCCAAATCTGCCCTCAGTATTCTTGTACAATAATTTTCAAAAAGTTTTCTTTACTTAAATGTTTTTGCTGAGTTTTAGTTTTCAACCGGTTTCACCAGTTTTTTTTATTGGGCTTCAAGTATTTTTAAGTCATCAATAACTTCATAATACAATAGCTTTCATGATAATTCTATATTCTTGATAGTCATGTCATAGCTTGCATTAAGTCTTGTCACGTGATAACTGATTAACCAATATGCCAATAAAATTTAAAAAATGGACTATTATTTTATAAATACTCAATATTTTTAAATATTTTAAAAGGACAAGTAGGAGATGATCACCTCTCAAACAAACTATTAAATATATGCAGACTCCTCCCAGATTGTTTGGTAACTTGGTGATAAATCCAAAATGATCCAATAAATTTATTCAAAATTAATGACCTCTATAGTACTCATCATGGAGATTAATTAATTTAAATTTCATACAAAATTGTTCATTGGTCATGAAGATATTAAGGGTCAAAGTTGGTACTTTAACATTAGACATGTGGTAGAGCTATGATAACACAAAAAAAAAAAGAAAAACACTATGACTGAGCATTTTTTTTATTGATGAGTTTTTTTATTGATACAGGGCGAGTTTTTTATCTTGAGACAATGAAATAACTTAATTGGATCTCATTATTTTGGGAAAAAGGTATAGACAAAAGGTGTAGGGTTCAAGGGCCAATCAATTGGTGACCTTGACCTTCAAGGTCATTCGAGGGTCAAAAATGTGTGTTCTCATTGAATAAAAAGCAACTGGATATACCTTTGACCTTATGGTCTAGGTCACAGGTCAAGATTATTTTAAGGTTTATATTATAAGCTTTTACTAATGGGATACCATACTTTTTATTACTAGAATAGGCAGGGAGATAACAGTTACATTTACATGGAAAGAGCAGGAAATTTCACAATCAGCCATGACCTTGAGTACCCCAGTATGGTTTCCCATTAGAAAAAGCTTATAATGTAAACCTTAAAATAATCTTGACCTGTGACCTAGACCATAAGGTCAAAAGTATATCCAGTTGGAAAATTTCCCGCTCTTTCCATTGCCAGATCAAAAATATGTGTTTTCATTGAAAAAAAATAGACTTGACCCTCGAATGACCTCAAAGGTCAAGGTCAAGGTCACCAATTGATTGGCCCTTCAACCCTACAACTTTTGTCTATACCTTTTTCCCAAAATAATGAGATTCAATTAACTTATTTCATTGTCTCAAGAAAAAAACTCACCCTGTATTAATGGAATTGACTTGTTACGTATATGATCTAGAACAGGGATTCTTAAACTGTGGATTATGACTCCAAAGAGGATTATGGAAATTTGGTAACAGTAAAAATTTTACACTACATATTTATGCGAAGTCTCATTTTCAGCATTGACGATTATAAAATCAGAATGTCTGTTAACTGAGAAATGAAGCTGCCTTGCGTTTGGCAGTATCAAATATTCAGTCAAGATTTAATTCTTTTATGTATAAATTAACAATCTCATCTACCATATTAGGATGCAAATTTGTCTTCAATAAATGGTAACAAATGATATAATAATATATATATCAAGAATTATTTTGGAATAAATTATTTTATGATTTATAAATAGTATTTTGTGTATCTATTTTATACATATATGCTGGTTTTCTTTTAATAATCTGAAACCATGCTGCAAACTTTGTTGCTTCAAACACATTGAAGTGTTATAAATTAAGACACTTGGTGATTTTCTCATCTTTTTTTCAGTTGATATGTATGAAATTATACATGTTTCGGGCTCCCAAGCCCCTCATTTGTATATTATATATGTGTAAATTGTGTATATTATATATATGTTGTATACTTCTTTAATATTTTAGTTGGCTGATGAGGGGCTTGGGAGCATGAAACGTGTATAATTTCACATATATCAACTGAAAAAAATATGAGAAAACTGCAAAGTGTCTTAATTTATAACACTTCATTGTTGGTTCTTAAACACTATAAGGTGTGGACACACAGACACTTGGCAATGTTCATCTTAGTTTATTTTAGTTGAGACTTACACTTGTGTTTTTGTGCAAGTTTCAGGCTTTATTAGCCCCTCCTCAGCCAACTAAAATATAATACATACAAATATCCATTATCTTTGCTATTTGTCATATGCATTCTCTTTTGATGGATGTGAGGACCCGAATATAAGAATAACGAGATTCAATTTAAATCTTTTGTTTATTTGCCATTTTCCAACCGATGTTAGAAAGTTAGAGTTAATTCAACCACAGAAACAAAGAAACGGAAAAACACCCGACAAATTTTCTCATAAAAGTCAATCGTAAACCTTCGTTCCCACGGCAATACTTCCTTGTAGAAGATGAGTTAACTGTTGAAAAATGATTGTCCTTTAATTCACCATTGGTCAAAAGGGACTTTCACCCCTTGTGAAATCTCGAAACCGAGAACCCGAAATAAAAGAAAACGAACGATGATGTAACGGCGAGAAAAGTTTCGACAACTGTCAAGTGAGTGTGTATGTGCCGTGGATTATTGTCTCCCGCCGTTGAAGCCGTTCATCCCATCCATCCTTATCATTCGATTTGAACTTTCGTCAATTTGACTCCCCAAATCCGAACGAACTTACGTTCTTCGGACTTTGTCAACAATCCAAGGATTATCAAAGTATCACCTGCATTTCAAGGTATTTACTCTACCGCGATGTTTTGTAAGCTTTCTCTCTCTAGTCAATCGAGTAATTTGATTCGATAATGTAAATAACACTTCCAATTATGTCAATTGATGTATTCCTTATTCATTCCAAAATAAACGGGTATTTTTATCTAACTACAGAGTGGTGTGCGTTTCTTCCTCCATTATCATCTCCTCTGTTCGAACCCGGAACTAAGTACGCGATCGCTCACTTGATCAGTCATTCCTCCGATCTCGAAAAACGCGTATCTATCCATGAGAAATTTGATAGATTTGTGTCAGGTCCTGATGTAAACAAGATCCAACAATCCTCATCCGAAGGCAAACGTTGACTGCTCGATCCCTAGTCATCCTTTCGACAAATGAGGTCGGACCTCAAGGTCTTGAGCCGTTAAGAGGTAGAGAGGGGAAGAATCATCTTCTATCTCCTACCCTCGGTTAACTTCACACTTGTTGGTCAGAAGTGGGATTGTTTCGATTCGATTTCGATATCTCACCCCCCATACATCTTTTCCGGCGATTCTAAGAATCGAGAATGGAGGCAACTGGAGACGGTAATCCAGGAGGAAGCGCATTCCCTGGAATGTCGGGAATGATTCCCCTAACTTCCTCATTTTCGGGAGACACATCCGAATTGCGTATCAGGGACTTCTTTGACTCACTAGATGAAATAGCGAAACTGACAGGATGGACAAAAGTGCAATGTCTCGGAGTTGCGAAGCTAAAACTAACAGGCATAGCAAGAGATTTTGCGTGGAAAGACGAGCGAATGCGAGCGATCAACACGTACGATGAGTTCAAACAACAAATGACATGGCGATTTGAAAAGGAGCCATATGCACTTAGACTTCAAAAATTCTATGCGTGTACACCAAAACACGAGGAGGATGTACAAACATACGTGGTTCAGCTGCAAGGCCTAGTTTCAGAAATGATACTCGAACAGACAGGAGCCGATGTGCGAGAAACGGAAATAATCAAGCAATGTCAGACTAAAGAACGAGACGAGAGACTACTTGTCCAATTTGTAAGCGGTCTTAATGATAAAATTAAACATACTGTAATGTCCAAAAGTCCTGAAACATTTGAAAATGCAGTTAAAGCGGCCATTTGGGAAGAGACGGTGCTCCAATTAACAGAAACCCCTCAAGGAATAGTTAGAACGATTGATAACCCTGAACACACAGATAGCAATCTAACCGCAATGATAGTGCATTTACAAAAGCAATTGAATGAACTAAAATACAAGGAGGAAAATTGGCAGTGGAGAGGAATGCAATCGGCGAATAGAGGGAGACAATACTACCCACCCCCAGCAGAGAGACGTGGTTATTTTCGACCCAACTTTTATGGCGGAGGAACATGAGGCGGAAGGCAACAAACCCGATTGGAAAGAAACAATCGCTCAAGTGAACAAACAACCTGATCTCAATCACGACAGATCCAATCTCAACCTCAACCCCTACCGCAGGGGAGAATCAATAACATGAGCTAGCGAAGAAATAGCGGAAAATTTAGTAATGATGGTATAAGTTCTTCATTCTCCTCCCGGACGAATTCACAAAATACAAACTGTCGGTAGGCACAGAGAATTTAAACCTTGAATAGGAGTAGGAATAGTGGCCCGAAACTTTGAACCTAGCTTATGTTATTCAATCGATGATTACCCGGCTTGACTGGCCATAGACACAGGGTCCATGGTAACCCTTTTATCTTGATCCTTCGCTCAACAAGCGACTAAACTCAGATTCGAGCAGAGGGAAAGAAAGGTACTATTTTAAAGCGTCACAGGACACGGAATCAGAACATATGGAGCTATGTTGTTCCGCTTCTTAATAGGACCCTTACAATTTTCGTGCTCATGTTACGTAGTAGAAGATCAAATACTTTATCAATTCGATGTCCTGTTGGGACGAGATATAATCAAAGCTCAAGGCCTCATTATAGATTTGGCATGGGAGAGAATAATATTTCGAGGAGGAGAGGATGTAGATTTCCAGAAAGCAGGAGTAGAAAGGATAATGCCAAGCCAGAAAAGCAAAAAACGAAATCACAGAGGTAAACTAATCCAAGTTGTTTATAAACCACCCACACAAAATGAAAAAACAACATCTGTTTTAATGAACCCCATCAAAGAGGGACTAATCTGACAAGTATTATTGGCGACAGATTGTAATATTCCTCCCAGATCAGAGATTTTTGTCAGAGCAAAGATCTCCAGAATAAAACAGAAGGTGAGATAAGAGTTATAGAAGCAGAAATAAATAATTGAGAAGATATTGTGGGAGTCAATTCTGTAGTCAAAATGACAAGGGGTGGTTGAGTCCCAGTTCGGATAGCAAACTTATCTACTCAACCTCGAAAATTATCTAAAGGCGACTGCATTGGAACTTTTCATGAGGCAGTAGAAGAAACAGAACCTCCGAACATCAACCCAATCACTAATGCCCAACCCTCAACTACAATTCTAAACAAACAAAAATTTGGTCATTTATTCGATTGGTCTAACATAGGGAAGGACAAAAAGAAACCTTTATTAGACTTATTATATAAGTATAAACACGTATTTGCCGTCAACGACTATGACTTGGGATACTGCACGATCGTGGAACATGAAATACGCACCGGAGATGCTACACCCATATATCAGCCACCTTATCAAATACCTTATGCACAGTGGGAACAAATGAATAAAGTCATCGACGGACTTTTAGACCAAGGTATAATAGAACATTCGAAGTCATCCTGGTTGGCTCCCGCTCTCCTGGTGAGGAAACGTGATCAAACATGGCGTCTCGTTGTAGACTATCGGAAATTAAATAAGATAACAAAGACATCCTTATCCCTTACCACTCGTGCAAGAAGCACTTAGCCTAATCGGACAAGCGAAATACTTTTCCACCATGGATACCCTGTCAGGTTTCTGGCAGTTGGGGTTGCGAGACAATGAAAAATCCTCCTTCTCAAGGCCCGACGGTTATTACCAATGGAACCGTATGGCGATGGGGCTTTATGGAGCCCCAGCATCTTGGCAATGGGCTGCTGATTTTATACTACATGGTCTAAAAGGGAAAATTTGTCTGGTCTACATGGACGACATACTGACCTTCAGTCCAGACTTCCAAACTCACTTGATTTGTCTAGAACAAATTTTCTAGAGACTCGCAGATGCAGGACTAAAGCTAAAACCGATAAAGTGTCACTTCCTTCAGCGACAGATAAAATTCCTCGGACACGCTGTCTTGGAGGAAGGAATCAGATCAGATCCAGATAAAATCAAATGCATTTTACAGTTTCCCCAGCCAACAAATGAACACGACATAAAGTCTTTCCTCGGATTAATGGGATATTATAGACGACATATCGATTCATACACTAAAATAGCAAAACCACTGACCTACTAAAAAAGGATACCAAGTTTCAGTGGGAGGGAAGAACAGGAACGTAGTTTCGAAAGACTAAAGGAAATAGTAAAAATTATTAAAAAACAAAAACCTTAATGTTTCCAGCAATAAAAACTATTTAATAATAACGTTTTCGACTGTTTTAAACAGTCATCATCAGTTACAACGAACTTAAACAAAAAAGAATGCAGAAAAAATAGAACACAAGCAATACAAATATTTAAAATTCAAAAATAATTCCAAAGTAAAAAATGCCGTCGTATATTAGAAACTAACAAAACTGCGCATGCGCATGTTAAACATTAAGGTTTTTGTTTTTTAATAGTTTATTTTTCCAGTAGCTGATTTAATTGTTAAAGGAAATAGTCACTTCAGCTCCGCTTTTGAAATCTCCCGATTTTGCGACACCATTTATACTTTCGACGGATGCTTTACGGATGAACGAAGCAATAGGGGCAGTTTTATCCCACAAGGATGGGAATGGAAAAAAACCTATAGCCTATATTAGTAGGATGCTTCGGAAACCCGAAAGGAATTACAGCACGACTGAGAAGGAGTGCTTAGCTGTAGTTTGGGCTATAAAATACTTCAAACCATACCTGTATGGGAGGAAGTTTACTATAGTAACAGATCATTGTCCGTTGAGGTGATTAATTAGCAGCAAAGACTTTACAACAAACTCGCGAGTAGCCTGATGGATCATTTTCTTGCAGGAATTCAATTTCAACATTAAACATAAGGCAGGAAGTTGTCATAAAAACGTGGACGCGTTAAGCTGAATCCCTGTTCGACATATTTCTACAATCAACAACGTTGATCCCATTTATTCAAAATCACAAATCGGGGAGTTCCAAAGACGAGAGGAGAAGTGGAAATTCATTATCCAACGCCTAGAAGACGGAGATGATTCAAAAGATTTAGAATGCTATTTCCTTGATGAAGAGGGAGTGTTGTATCATGAACTACCTTCCCCACAAGGAAGATCCCTAAATCAATTAGTCATTCCATCTATACTGATCATACATTACATTCTACGTATCCATTCATCTATCAAAAAACTACATGACCTATAGGAGGTCATGTAGGATCTCAGAAGATGCAACAAAAACTCCAGTCATTGTTTTACTGGCCTACTAGAAACAGGATATCAAAAATTATTGTCAAAGCTGTCAATGTTGCGCTATACAAAAAAGAAAGGACAAGCGACAAGAGGTGGAATTACAATTATTTCCTCCTTTAACACGATTATTTGAACGAACTGCTATGGATATCGTAGGTCCCTTACCTGTCACTACCAGGAGCAACAAATATATACTCGTCTTTATAGACCATTTTAGTCGATATGCTGAAGCTATACTTTTAGCAGATACCCAAAGCCAAACTATAGCCAAGGCTTTTGTTAGTCATATTGTCTTAAGACACTCAACTCCCATTCAACTACTTACTGGTCGAGCACTTAATTTGATATCTAAAATGTTTAAAGAGGTGTGTGAATTATTACAAATCAAACGACTTCTCACTACAGCATATCACCCTGCATGCAATGGAATAGTAGAAAGATTCAATAAAACGTTAATCGACATCCTCGCCCATTACGTTGCCAAGGATTGGCGAAACTGGGATGAATGGATCCCCTATGCCCTTTTTGCCTATAACAGAACCATACATGCTTCTACGAACGACAGTCCTTTTTTTTATTATACAAGAGAGATCCAACTTATCCCTTTGATCTAGTAACCAGCCCCACTCGAACAAAATATGATGTCACAGACAACTGCGCATCAGAACTTAGATGCCGAATGGCTGAAGCTCAACAGGTAGCACAGAAACATGCCGAGCAAGCTGCTCAAGAACGACAAATACACCATCGACAAACTCATAAAATACCCACATATCATGTAGGTGACTGAGTATTTCTCAACGAGGTCACCATACCTATTGGACTAAAACGTAAATTGGCACCTCGTTGGTCAGAACCATTTCGAATTGTGGCTGAATTGAGTCCCGTCACTTTTAGCATTGAAAATATAGATACAAAAAAACAAATTCAAGTGCATGCGAATCGTCTCAAACATGTTATCGCTCGACAGGAATTCAACCAGAAAGAACTTGTAAACCAACCTTCGACTACCACAACTATCCAACAATCTTCCCTTTCGGAGGAACCACCTTCCACCATCGACCCTTGGGACGAATTCATCTGTGCAGAAATGGCACAATCCCGACCCAAATCTATATCTGAATCCAAATCTGAAAAAGAACAAGAAACTGAGGTTGCACCTTCTATCAGGGAACAAACCAACTACATCTTATGCCTTGAGAAGTCAAGGCCCAGTGGAGGATAGACCTTGGGTCCCCCCACTCCCTAAACAAAGTCAAATTCCTAAACGAAAGGCCAGCCCAATAAAAGAAGGAAATAATGGCCAACTTCCCAAAATAACAAAGAGGGGATTCCAAGTAAACGAAGAGGGAGCTCAATAATTATAACCTTACCTGTTCGACCTTCTTTAAAGGGAATAAGACCTTTCGAGAAAGGGATCACAATCCAACCACTCTCGATTTAACTATAAATTTCACATAAAATTAATAAATTAAATACATTCTGTATTATTCAACGTCTAATAACTTTTCCCCTTTATTCAGAGTTCTTTGATCAACAGAACTCCAGCCATTATGCATATCCGAATCCTGTTACGAATTCTTCTATTAGTATCAACCATCTACATCCTCCACTCAACCCCGATCGAATTCAAGGACACTCCCAACGTACACAAGGGCGTCATTTTCATGCATCAAGGAAACTTTTTTATGACCACAAATTATTGGATCCTCATTTTAGATATATCCTTCCAAAACTTCAACCAACAGTTACACCTGTTGAAAAACCACATTCAACTTCTAATCGTCTTAGTATTAGGTTGAGTCATAAATAAGTTCCGTTTTCTAAACTGAAATTTATTTGCCAATAAAATGTACAAAAATAGACTTTAATCTAACACATATTCACCATCATTATTAATGACTTCTTGCCATTTTTCGGGCAACTTGTCAATTCCCCTTGCATAAAATTCTGGTGGTTTCGAATAAAAAAACTCCTGGATGAACTCCTGGACTTGGTCATCATTTTGGAAGCATTGCCCTCGTAAAGCATCCTGCAGTGCCTGAAAAAGATGGAAATCTGTTGGTGCCAGGTCCGGTGAATATGGTGGATGAGGCAAAACAGACCAGCCAAACTCCAAAATTTTTTCTTGTGTAATCTTGACTGTGTGTGGCCTTGCATTGTCATGCAATAAGGTGATCTTTTTTCTGTTAACAAGTGCAGGACGCTTTTCATGAAGTTTTAGCCGAAGTTGCTCTAACTGTTGTATGTATACATTTGCAGTAACAGTTTCATTGCGTGGCAACAACTCAAAATGGATAATTCCTCGACAATCCCACCATACACATAACAAAATTTTCCTTCCATGCACACTGGGCTTAGGGTCTGGTTGTGGCTGATAATTTTTGTCAACCCATTGTCTTTTTCGAATAACATTTTCGTATGTGATCCACTTTTCATCTCCCGTAACAATTTTAGCCAAAAAAGATTCCTTTTTTGCCAAGAAAGCAAGGTAGCAGCTATCGACCTTCTGTCAGCTTTATTCCGTTCACTGAGGTTATGTGGAACCCAAACTCCCAGCTTGCTTACTTTTCCTAGTTTTTGGAGGTGACGATTGATGGTTGATTGGGATGTGTGCAGTTTCTCTGCTAACTCCCTCGTCGTTTGCCGTGGATTCTGCTCAATCAGGACCTTTAAAATGTCGTCGTCAAAGTCTGAGGAGCGGCCTGGTCTTTCTTCATCTTTTAAGGAGAAATCACCAAAATGAAATTTTGTAAACCACTTTCGAACTGCTCTGTCTGAAATTACACCACTGCCGTAGACATTGCAAATCTTTTTTGTTGTTTCTGTAGCGTTATTGCCGAGTTTAAACTCCCACAACATGATATGGCGTACATGCACTTTCAAATGTTCCATTTTAAATGAATTCAAAAATAATTTTTTATTACATTATTGACACTTCAGTGTTAAAATTTACATTTATAGACTATTTGCTAATAGCCACTAATAAAACTCAGTTGAAGCAACACAACATCTCGCAAGTATTTGACAGTCATTTACACTTACTCGCTAACGGAACTTATTTATGACTCAACCCAATACAACGACAAGTACAAAGGGAAGATTCCACTGAACTCCCTACTTCTCGTTGGACCTTATCGGCCAACGAAATTAATCTTTTAAAGGCTACACTTACAGGATATGAAACCGACTACGACGACTTAAAATCCTTAGTTACACTTAATACAACTTGCGGAAAACGTGGATTAATAAACGCTGGAGGAAAACTCTTAAAAAACCTCTTTGGAGCAGCTACGACCGAAGATATTGAAATATTAAATGCGAATATAGCACAACTAGCAAAAACCAACAACGAGTACATACATCTTCTTTAGTCCCAAGTGACTTTACTCAATGATACCTTACAGATCACAAAGGCCAATCGACAACAACTTTACCTACTTCCTTCCTAAGGAAATGTTACTAAAAACTCTTAAGGAAATACAATCACATCTACCTGAGGGATATGCATTCTTGGAAACCCCTCGACTAGAAACTATGTTTAAGTACCATCAGTGGACTTCTATTACTGCACTGGCCTTACCACAACTACTTTGTGTTTTTGCAAAGATTCCTCTTGTTATGCCTACTGGATATTTTGATATATATGAAATAATAAGATTGCCAGTATATTATCCCTCCATAGAGGCTTTTGTCTACTGCAATAACTCGTATCCAATAATTGCTTTGTCAAGAAATCGACAATCATATATGTTATTACAACACCACGACTTAACTAAATATCAGACAACACCAATCGCAGTATGCTCACCCACTATTCCTGTATGGCAGTCATCTAGGCAAAGTTGTGAATATTCTCTATACTTAGGTAATGAAAATTTTATCAACAAACTATGTCCACAATGACTTGTAAGATCCTATGCACCTATTTTCCGACGAATTGATATTCAGGGAACATGGACCTATTCCGTACCAACTCCAATGAGTTTAACCCTTAAATGTTCTTCTAACAATCTAAGAGAAACTCCTATCACCATTAGTAAAATCAACAATACAGGTATACTAACCCTTCCAGAAATTTGTACTGGATATCTTCCGGGAATCATCTTAACGTCTCACTTCCAAGGAAAAACTACTATTCAAATCAAAAATACAGTCAAACCTGTTTTTATGCGGTCTTTTTTTGTGCGATTTTTTTAATGTGATTTTTTATTTGTGTGGTTTTTTTTGTGCGATTTTTTTATGTGATTTTTTATTTGTGCGGTTTTTTTTGTGCGATTTTTTATTTGTGCGGTATAGTTGGCGACTAGTCTCGTGCGATTTGTCATGTCTCACGTTGACTTATTATAGCTAAATAAACTTATTATAGCATAAATGAACTTATTACAGTAGAGAGTCGAAAATCGGAATCAATTGGGGACTGGGGTTGTTCCAATTATTCATTTGTTCCAATTACCCATTATGTACGAAAAAATACATTAACCTGTCCGATGTTCAAATTTTTCTCCATTGCGTATCGCTTCGTGTTGAATTTTCGTCGATTTTAAGCCTAACAAAAATTTTTATAATAATAATCGAGGCTATCGTATTGTTAAAAATTATTTCTGCACTTTGTACAAACAAAATAAATATATTGCAGAATATAAAAAACATGAAAATTATACTTTAGAAGTAAATTTAGTATCAAAAACGTTCGATTCAGCACGACACAGTCTGACTGAAAATTGTGCCGATTACCAGCGATTCCGATTACCAGGGTGCCGATTTACGACTCTCTACTGTATAGCAATATTATTGCATAAATATGCGAAAAATGAAATAATTTATTTTTTAAGTCAACAAAACACCACCTGGACAAAAATATGTAAAACAGACGATAGACGAGACGATGCAGTCAAGTGCTGACATCTGTTGTCAATAAATTCTATTTCGTACGGTTTTGAGTTATTTTCTATGTGAGACTTTTTTTATGCAGTCCCTATTGACCGCATAAAAAAATATTTTTTTAATTGTGTTGCGAAAATATTTTTTATAGCCACTCGTGAAGTTTCGTGCAATTTTTTTTATGCGGTCCCTATCCACCGCATAAAAGCAGGTTTGACTGTATTCATCATTTTGTTATACCTCTTATAAGGAATATTGTCAATGAGACAGAATTACAAATAATTTGTATGCAATTAACAGAAAAATTTTCCTTTGATTCGACTAAACATCCTTCCGATAAGGACATCTTACAAGCTGACAGTTCCTTGACCAAAATGGAACTTGATTTGGAACAACTTCTCTCAACACGTTCCAATGTGAATCAATTATCCTTTATTCCACAGTCACCAACCCTGACTGCTATAATTGTGATCACCTCCATTATCAGAATCACATGCTTTTCTGCACTCATCTATCGATGTTATTGACAAGTATATAAACATCCTCAATTTAGACGACATCTGACCATCAATCTCGCCGAAATACCTTCCGAGACCCCCATCTATCAACCACACCTGTACCCCTACTAATCGACCTCCACTCATGTAACAACCATTATGTATCAGGGCAATATCCTAATATTTAATAATATCTATATAATATGTTCAAATGGACATATTGTATGTTCACAATGTCAAGAACAAATTGACGTATGCCACTCATGCCAAGAACCCCTTGGATATATATGCTGCTTAATTATCGAACAACTTGCTTCAACTCTTACTGCTCCTTGCTCCAAACAACCGCTGGGATGCTCAGAATTGTTACGAAACAACACCAGACAAGAGCACGAACAACATTGTCCTTTCCAACCCATCACTTGTCCTCTTTTCGACGATCACTGTGTCTGGACCGGAGAACATTCTGCCTTCAAAACCCATTTAACACAAGCTCATCCTCAAGTTCCGATACTAAATAAATCCACATTCCTCTTCGTAGGAATCGATTTCCAAGTCTCTACTCCTGGGACTTGTGCAATTATTACTGAATGTTATAACCAATGACTTCTCATAACTGTCCGAAAACGAAATCCTTCCCAACCAATTTATACCATACATACCCACAACTTCACTCAATTCTATCGTATCAGCTTAGAATATAGCCTTAAACTTCGCAAAGGAGAAATTTCCTTAAAATGGACCTCTATAATTCCATCGGACTAACCGACTAGATCCAACACAATCCCTTTTCTAGAAGTACCTGAATCCTTACTTCGATTCTTCCGTCAAGGAAACAACTTCAAATTTGTAATTTCCATTTCTAATGTAATGCATTAATTTCAACAGATGACCGACTCTGATAGTGAATGGTGGAATACCGAAAACTCTCCCCCTTGCTCTAACTGGATTACTCCATCAGAAGTTAGTGTTTCATCCATACGAGGAGCCATAGCGTTTGCACAAATGCAACGACGAAATCAAAATATACCAGCTACCTTAGTATTACCTCTGGGATACTCCTGTTTCCCTTCAGAGGACGTCAATTTTCAAGAAGAGATCCAACTCACCCAAACATACAATGAACAGTGGGTTCCTAACTCCCACTCCATATCAACTCAGTCAGCGCAGACTACAATATCTGAATCCAGATCATCGATAAATCGACAACCATTAACCACTCACCACTTTCAGACAACCATCGAACTGATCCTCAACCGCTTCCATCTCATATTCCTCCTCCCCTAACGAAACCACTCTACTGTCTAGATGGTTTTCTTCAGCTCAATAACCACAACCTTTTTATATTAATTTAGAGGAATTTCAATATTGTTAATCCTATACTCGTCGTATATAATCATGTATACTCATCATTATATATCATGTATGCTTACCCAATAACCTTGTATAATCATTATTTGAAATTTTTGAATATTAATAAACCATATTTTAACCCTTTAAATCGTGATTTCTTACAAACAAATATCATGCTAAGCGCGTCATTCATCATGTCTTTAATGTGTTATTAATTCAAAAAGAGAGAGAGTAAATAACCAATAAAATTATCAACAACGTAATCACACCGTGTCAATAACTTCCGACATAACAGAAAATAATACTGTGACGTGGTACAACAAAAAATATATATATATAAAGAGAGAGAGAGCCGGAACAACTTCGTTAACTCATCTGTTCCACAAAAATCCAGCTTGCTCGTCGAGAGTAAGCTCGATTTTAGAAAGTCTGCGGTGATGTGAGGACCCGAATATAAGAATAACAAGATTCGATTTAAATCTTTTGTTTATTTGCCATTTTCCAATCGATGTTAGAAAGTTAGAGTTAATTCAACCACAGAAACAAAGAAACGGAAAAACACCCGACAAATTTTCTCATAAAAGTCAATCGTAAACCTTCGTTCTCACGGCAATACTTCCTTGTAGAAGATGAGTTAACTGTTGAAAAATGATTATGTCCTTTAATTCACCATTGGTCAAAAGGGACTTTCACCCCTGACGTGCATTGTGAAATCTCGAAACCAAGAACCTGAAATAAAAGGAAAATGAACGATGACGTAACCGTGAGAAAAGTTTCGACAACTGTCAAGTGAGTGTGTGTGTGCCGTGGATTATCGTCACCCGCCGTTGAAGCCATTCATTCCATCCATCTTTATCATTCAATTTGAACTTACGTCAGTTTGACTCCCCAAATCCCAACGAACTTACGTTGTTCGGACTTTGTCAACAATCCAAGGATTAACAAAGTATCACCTGCATTTCAAGGTATTTACTCTACTTGCGATGTTTTGTAAGCTTTCTCTCTCTAGTCAATCGAGACGTGGTCCAGTAATTCGATTCGATAATGTAACTAACACTTCCGATTATGTCAATTGATGTATTCCTTATTCATTCCAAAATAAACAGGTATTTTTATCTAACTACAGAGTGGTGTGCGTTTCTTCCTCCGTTATCATCTCCTCTGTTTGAACCCAGAACTAAGTACGCGATCGCTCACTTGATCAGTCATTCCTCCGATCCCAAAAAACGCGTATTTATCTGCAAGAAATTTGATAGATTTGTGTCAGGTCCTGACGTGAACAGGATCCAACAATCCTCATCTGAAGGCAAACTCCCTCGTTGCCCTCTCGATCCCTAAGAGGGCATTCCCCTAACGATTTGTCTCAAAAACGGGCGTTGACCGCTCGATCCATAGTCATCCTTTCGACAAATGAGGTTGGACCTCAAGGTCTTGAGCCATTAAGAGGTAGAGAAGGGAAGAATCATCTTCTGTCTCCTACCCTCGGTTAACCTCACATGAACGTTGCTGTTTCCATTTATACTTGTTTTTTGATGTATTTTGAAACCGTGTTGGTAGTTGTTGCTGGTTCTTAAACACTGTAAGGTGTGGACACAGACACTTGGCAATGTTCATCTTAGTTTATTTTAGTCGAGACTTACACTTGTGTTTTTGTGCAAGTTGAGGAGGGGCCTAATAAAGCCCGAAACGGTCTCAAAATACGTCAAAAACACTTCATTGTGTTTGAAGCAACAAATATATACTGGTGTCACATAAAATTTTCTTGGGTAAAAGAGGGTAAGGGGTCACAAATGCAAAAAAGCTTAGAGTTATTAATATATGGAAACAGTATATTTTACAAAATTCTTTCATTTTACAGGACTTGAAATCTGTGGAGGTGAAGAAGAAAAAATGTATCATAATAATAGAATTAATGGAGATATATCTCACAATATATATGAAATAAAATTTTCTCCCTTGAGAATGTTAAATGTGAATGCAAACAGCCTTATGACAGGAAAACAGTACCAATGTAGCATTTGCAAAAAACGTTTTATTTGGAATCAGACATTAAAGTGTCATTTAATAGTACATAATGGTAACAAACATATTAAATGCAGATTTTGTCAGAGGAGGTTTGCTAGAAAATCTGTTTTGAAAAAGCATTTGTGGACTGCTTACAAGAAAAAGTTTCTTCGGAGAATTCGAAAGCATTTTTATTTTTACAATTTATATTTTAAGATAGGGCAGTTAATGAAGATTAGAAAAAGGACTTTCACTTGTGACATTTGTAATGAAAGGTTTTTTGTATACTCTCATTTAGAAAAACATAAAAATTTTCATTCTTTTAGTAAATATCATTGTAATGTTTGTAACAAGAATTTTACATATAAGTCTAATCTAACGAAGCATCAAAAATATCACTGTGGAAAGAGACCATTTCCATGTGGAACTTGTGACAGAAGATTTAAGTATAAGTCGGAAGCTATCCAACATCAGTTATATCACATGGAAGAAAAACCTTTCAAGTGTGGTCGATGTGGAATGTGTTTTAAGACAAAGATGATTTTGCTACAACACGAACAGTGCCATTCTGAAAAGTGGCAAGAGGAATGTTTCAATTGCAAACCTTGTTTAAGAACTTATCAGAAATATTATTACGAAAGGATGCCTTTTCGGTGTGAAAGTTGCGGAAAATGTTTTAAATATAAAACAAGTCTAAGAGATCATCAAAAATGTCATACTGGAGAGAAACCGTATCAATGTGAGTATTGCGAAAAGTGTTTTGCCAGACGGCCAGACTTACGGCAACACCAAATATGTCATTCTGATGAAAGACCATTTCTTTGTGAATTTTGCCAAGCTTGTTTTAAGTCAAAAAAAGTTTTAATACAACATCAGAGATGTCACGCTGAAAAAAGTCCCTTTCAGTGTGAACTATGCGGTAAGAACTTCAACCGTAAATCGCATCTAACTACGCATCAGAGTTATACTGATGATGACAATCCTTTTCAGTGCGAGTGTTGCGAAAAGACATTTAAATCAAAGTCCTGCTTAATGTATCATCAGAGTAATCATACCGAAGAGAGAACATTCTGTTGTGAGTTTTGCAAAAAATGTTTTAGGAAGAAATCATATCTGAGAAAACATCTTGTGTGCCACTCTACAGAGAAACCTTTTCAATGCATGGTTTGCAATAAAAGTTTTAAAACTATGTCAAATTTGAAAGATCATCAACATTATCATTCAGATAAGAGGCCCTTTCAGTGCAAGTTCTGTGAAAATTCTTTTGGAAAGAAATCAAAATTAACAAGGCATCTTGCGTGCCATTCTACTGAGAGACCTTTTCAATGCATGGTTTGCAACAAAACATTCAAGATTATGGATGATTTAAGGCATCATCAAAAACGTCATACAGCACAATCCTTACCAAATAAGAGGGACTCTTAACAATTTGTAATCAATTTTTTAAAACAAATAAATGCTTAATATAATAATAATAATAATTAAATTATAAGATATTTATATGTATATACAGTTGTTAAACAGTAAAACCAACAATTAAATTTGTTAAATTTATCACCAATAGTTAAAAAGATAGGCTAACATTTATGTATATAAAAAAAAATATATTGAGTTTGAACTTGTTTGAGGGATTATCTTGTTATATGAGTTATTAGCCTTGATTCAGCTTGCAAGTTTCAATTTCCAGCAGAAAGCAGTGGCAACAAATGTTTGTCGCCACTGCTTTCTGCTGGAACTGAAAAGTGGTAGAATTTTCATCTTTTTAAAAGAGCCAGTGTAAAATGCTAATACATTAATCAATTAGATGCACACTGAACACAGAATAGATTCTATTGTTCTGATGTCAGATATATACTGTTAATTTATTGGCTGTCAACAGCAGCAAGACTTAGTGATAAGACAAATATTTGACATTTCCTTAGCTGCTAGAGAGATGCCTTGTGAGATTGTTTCCATAATAATTGCTGTTTTATTTCCATTGCCTCTGTAAACTTGCAAGCAAAATCAAGACTTTATTTGGCTGTCAATGTTTTTCTATGAATAAAGATGTTGAACTAACAAGTTAGTGATATTGCTTTTCATGTTATTTAATAGAATTGTAATTTCATTAGCCTTTTAAGCAGAGATATGGTATTGGGACTGGATGTCTGTAAAAGATTTATTACACTGACTCCACCCTTGGTATAAATTACATACTTACATTTAAATATAGGTCGTAAGTAGGGTTATTTTTCCGCTGGAACAGGGCCACCAGTAACCGAATAGATAAAACCACCAAACACTGCTTATGGGTTTGAGCCTGATTGATGGACTGGCCATGTGGAGTTTTCTGGAATTTCTTCTATCGTTTAACAGCTAAATAGGAGCCATTTTCCCATAGAAAGTTTTCGGCAGGCACCAATTGGCAGATTACCCATGTGTCGACTTTTCTCATTTCATCAAACTAATCCATATCTGAACAGGAGTTTAATTGAGTGTACTATAGATTACCACCTATGGAATTTCAGAACTTTGATTATATATTTGAACTCAGGGGACCGAGACGAGTTCAACGGTACCCTATTTTTGGAACGGAGACGAAAAATAAAAAAGTTATCACATTTTTTAAGTTACCATACTTTTTTAATGCTCTCATGCAGACGGCACCGTAGTTGCTAGTATTGCCATCTTGCGGTAAAGTCTGCAAACCATGACGTCGGACTACGGTCATCTCCCGGAGGGTTAAACACGAGATACGAGAGCGGAGAGAGCGACGCGACTTCCGATTATCGCGCGATCGCCATTTCGGTTAATGTTACTTATGGCAGCGAACATGGCGGCCGTTTTCACTATTCGTGCTCCCGACTGACCTCTCGTATGGGAGCCACAACACGCCTCCATGTGCTAAACTAGTGATCGATTCACGGTAGTTCTTGAACAAAGTAAAAAAAAGGGGTAACGTCTACTAAAGGCAATTTTAACGGCAAGCGACGCGACTCCCGATCGCGATAGTGAGGCCCACTTAGCGAAGAGAGCGACGCGACTCCCTATCATCGCGCGATCGCCGAAAAAAGTATGATAACTTTTTTATTTTTCGTCTCCGGTCCAAAAGTAGAGTATCGTTGAACTCGTCTCGGTCCCCTGAGTTCAGATATATACCCAAACACACGAAATTCCATAGGTGGTAATCTATAGTATCCCCGTTTAATCCTGACATGATTCACAACAGTTATTAAATATTATAAATAGAAAATCACTATAAAATATGTTACACACTTCAACATATAATAAACTATATAGATAAATGCATAAAGTTTAGACAAAATTGAAAGTTGTTTTTATCAGCATTGATATCTGTTATATTGATGAACACTTACTTTCTTGTCTATTATATATAACAGAGGGAAAGTATAGCGTAGTGTCAAAAAATGACTCACGAAGATTTATTCATGTTTGGACTCTGGGCCTTTTAACGTCGAGAAAATCAGGAGTTTCTCACATGAATGGATATTAATGTGTATGTGGAAGCACGATTTTCTTCACACTGGAGCTTAATAATTCCTGTACTTTTAGTCGAAAATTTATGAATTTTTGCAGGGAGGTTTGTGTATGAGGGGAATTGACGCTATTAAATTTTGGTGGTTAACGGTCGATTAGGTGGGGAGACTAAGAGTGGCCTTTACTGTTGGACTTTATGACGATTTTAGTCGTTATTAGTATAGTAATGAACCGAAAATCGGAATCAATTGGAGACTGGGGTTGTTCAGATTAGGGATTTGTTCCGATTATCCATTATGCACGAATAAATATATTAACCTGTCCGATGTTCAAATTTTTCTCCGTTACGTGTCGCTTCGTGTTGAATTTTCGTCGATTTTAAGCCTAACGAAAATTTTTATAATAATAATCGAGGCTATCGTATCGTTAAAAATTATTTCTTTATTTTGTACAAACAAAATAAATATATTGAAGAATATAAAAACATGAAAATTATACTTTAGAAGTAAATCTAGTATCAAAAACGTTCGATTCAGCACGACACAGTCCGACTGAAAATCGTTCCGATTACCGGCGATTCCGATTAACGACTCTCTACTGTATTTACAATTTTTATAAAACATCCTTAACCTCAAAATTAATTTTTTTAAATATTTTTAATTATAAAATGGGAACAATTTTTTTAATAATAAAATATCATAAGGGATGGCGTCACATATGCAGTTTTAAATGTTGCCGGGAAAGATTAAGCAACTCGTTGCTGGTTGTTTAAGTGAGTAGTTAAAAAGAAGGAAAGGTGTTAACACTATGGGTGCGTTTATTTCTGAGCTAATTTCACTGTCAGCACGTTCAGCCTGTATACTTTCGTCCGAGCGCCACGCACATTGGCGTTTACTTTAGAACTATGTGACGTCAGGTTTAGCGAAATTGGTAAGCTGGGAGTGCTAGCTAGTTCGTTGTCGAGCTTGCGATAATTCAATATGGCTGCTCCCATGAAAAAATTACTTTCTGTACAGAGTAATGAAAATGGAATTATTTTTGGAATAATAAACGGCAGAAAGTATTTTTATTGGTAAATTTCAATTATTTGTTGTATAAAATGTTTACAATAATTTTTTTATTGTGTAAGGTTCAATAGCTATAGATGACGTTTTTCATAAATAGATGTGAAAAAAATTAAGTTCCACCCATTGTTTACGATTAAAAGTGAAGTTTACGTTATATGCGTTTGGAATCTTGAGAAATGTTATGTTCAGAGCATTAAATAAATCGTAAAGAAATGAATAGCATCAATAATAATCCAAAATCACATAAGTTCGTATACTTGAATGAATTTTTACTTACATATGGGAAATGACTTCTCAAGAAATTCTATCATTTGAATACCATTTTCTCATTACAAATTAAACTTATATGATGACAGAGTAATACTTATTTCTACTAAAATAAGCTGCTGCTTCTTCAGTTGATGTCTTAATAGCCATATGCATTTTGTCAATAGAGCCTCTAACTCCAGGAAAACCAGATTGGGTATAAAAATTCCATTATTCTTATATCATCCTGCTCTGTGATGGCCAAGAGATTATTTTTTTCATTTTCATTTAACACTAAGAGAATTAACAACCTTATTTAAAATATTCCACGCAGTCTGTCTAAACATATTAAAACGATCACCAATACCCTTAGAGAAAAGAAAGAAAGGAAAAAAATGTTTTGTATTTAATGTCAATTATTTGTTGATTTTAAACTCAGTTTAGTTACACCATAAAAGAGCAACGTCACATCCACTCATTGGGTAAAACAATTGCATTAAATATGTATTACCGTATTTTACGGACTATAAGACGCACCTTTTTCTTCGAAAAATTGCCTCCAAAATTCAGGTGCGTCTTATAATCCGTAGCGTCTTATAGTCCGTAAAATACGGTATATATATGTATAATCTGCTATTCTTTTATATACTGCATATAATTTCATATACTGCTTCGTATAAACAAACCTGAATGATTCTTGATTTGCCAATGTGCATGGGCAGCATAAAAGCTGCTTTTGAAAAGAGACAGGTCGTCTTCCATTGGAAGTAATTTTTCCGTGTCTAAAATTGGGCTTATTTTTTAAAGGAGACTTTCAAAAAATTCTCTTGTAAGTCTAAGGTGCTGTTTAAAATCGGTTGGACTATAAAAAAGTACAGTCTCTTCAATAAAAGTTTCTATCTTTTTTATTTGACTTTATTTTTCTTTTTTCTTCTTTCATTTTTTCTATTATATCCACAATAAGATTATCCTCGTCTGATTAGGAATCAAGTAGTTCTATCTGTAACCAGCGCCGTAACTAGCCTTTTATGCGCCCGGAGTGAGCATCTGTAACTACGCCCCAAAACTATGACCCAAAACTTGGTCCAGGTCATTTCTGCGCCCCCCCCCCCAAGGTCTACGCCATATGCCTGGGCACCGCCGGCATCGCCCTAGTTACGGCACTGTCTGTAACGCAACCTTTAAAATAGCAGCTTTGGCAATATTATTTGCAGGAAACTGCCATATTTCCTATTAGCGTTCGCGTTTACTTTCGAACTGTACATGTAAGCACGAATACACTGCTAATGACGTCACTTCCGGTGTTCAGAAGTAGCACTATTAGCTCAAAAGTAAACGCACTCTATTCCTAAACGGTAAAAACAATGTTCTCGTGCGTAAAAATCGGAGTTCCTGTCGTGTCAGTAATTAGTACACGACAGCAACAGACATACTAATTGTAACATACACTTGTACACAGAAAGTTACATTGATAATAAATGGCAAATTGTTCATTCAATAAAATATTTCCGATTTACAAAATTCCGTTGTGATATCCCATATCGTATTTATTATTATTCACGAAATATGCAAATATTGAATATGTATTCATGTAATATTTTAAAAGAAGAAAGTTAGAAACAGAATTAAAATGCAAATTTTAATAATTTTCATTAAAATATTTTTTGTTTTATATTAATTTCAAAATATATCCTGCTATTTATCCATAAACGTATACTTTTTCGGTTATGAAATATTTTTATATCATCACTAAAGAACTGTATTTACTAAATCATGTAACTGTACTTATTCGACTGAAAACAATCGACCGATGGATTAGTTGATAGTCCTTCATTATCATCGACTTTTCAGTCGATTGTGTACAACACTAGAGAAAACTACTGAACACAAGAAGCTGGTTCCGGTTTACGTCAGACTAACAGGATTTTCTAGTGGCCAAGTAGATAAAACCATAAAACACTGGTAGTTGGTTGTGGGTTCACGCCTCGCAAATGGACTGGTCACGTGGATTTTTCCGGGTTTTCTTCACGTTAGTAACACCTAAATACGGGCCTCCCAATTGTTTTATGGGAAATTAAGCGAGCAAATGACAGCCCGTTTAGTACGAAACGAACTGTCATTGGCAACGTTCAGCAGACTCAACAGTTGTAACCAAGCAAATCGGTAGCTGTTACGTAGCAGCCTGGATCTGCTGAACGATAAGTGACGTATTCGTTGGAACAAAATGCCTCATTGGTCAGTTTCAGGTAGCGATAAGTAGCGTAAATCCAGTCGTCGTTAAAGTCAGAGCTTCAGCACCGCTGTATGACGTAAAACACGTGGTTTAACAACACCAGTGCTGCAACCGTAAAGATGGCGGCCATTTCGAGTGCAGTTTATGCATTTTGTGAATTGTTTAATTCAGGGCTGTGGAGTCGGTAGATTTTTACATCGACTCCGACCAGGGGCGAATTTGCTAACAAAGTAGGCCCGAAAATTTGTCGTCATCACGTGACCTCAGAATTTAGCATCAATAAATATAGTTCTAATAAAGATAGAACGTAGGAACGTTTTTATTCCAAAGCTAAAATATTCCTCTAAGTAATGAGTCAGTACGATATTTTTTACTTTTCTGTTGTTATATATAACAGAGGAAAAGTGTAGCGATCGTTGAAAAAATCATCCCACCCTAAATTTTTACATTTTTGAACTCGGGGCACCTCGAAATGTCGAGATATGCAAAATATTTCGTTCCCTCCCCGTATGTACTAATGTTAGACTGTATGGGTGGCACGATTTTAAATCGGAGTCCGATGGTTGAACTAAATCGTTTGGTACACATTCTAACATCCGTTTGCACATCTCTACGTTTCGCGGCTTTCCGAGTCCAAAAGAGTAAAAATCTGAGAAAATCTTTTTTTGACCGATCGTCATTCTTTTCCTTTGTTATCGGCCTATACTGTATAACAGCCGGGAAAGTAATAATGACGACGATTCTGATTATTTTTAAAAAAAGTACAAAGTAAAACGATTTTAAAAAATTACTTAAACGTTAAAATTTGACACATCTACTGAATATATAAGTTCACATTTATTGACTTGTTTGGTGATGTCATTGGTATTTGGTAAGCAGATAGTGCAGTATTGCCGTTTTAACATCCAAACTTGAAGAGTGGTCAATGTGATTTATTTTTTCCACTGCATAATAAATCCGTAATTTCTTCGTCCGATGGTTCTTTTTATTTTCTAATTTTTGAAGACAAATTCGCCCGAAATAAGGATCACCATTTATTACTTTTGCGTTCTAGACGATACATTTCCGGCGACCGACCTTCCTTTCTAGTCTACTAGCCGCCAAAAAGTTAAAAAAGTCATTTAACCCTCTTCGCCCCACGAGAGGAATTTCGAAAAATTCCTTTAGTGTACATTCTTAGGATGTATCCTAACAGTGTACCAAATTTTAACTCTTAACCGTTTGAACTCTAAGCTTATTATTATTATTATTATGTTGGGTTAAGTGAAATATACTCGGTTAACACTGGTGGCTGTGTACTATGCCGGACCAAAGTCAAGGCATAGTAACCAAAACAGAAATTAAAGAAGTGTATCAGTGTGTGTGTCTGTATTCAGGAATTTTCTCACAATATGACATGTATTCAATATAGTGGCCTTCTGTAGAGTGATATATGTGTTTCTATTCAATTCTAATGTGCCCAGGCTTTTGTGTAGTGTGTGTGGTATGACACCTGTAGAGGAGAGAACAACAGGTACAATAAGCACCCTATCCATCCTCCACAGATGCCTTATTTCCTGGGCGAGTTCTGTGTACTTGCTAATTTTTTCAGTGCATGCGTTTTGTATATTGTGAGTGTTTGGAATAGATATGTCTATAATGTATGTGATTTTATTGTGTTTGTCAATGAGTGTGATGTCTGGTCTGTTGTGGTAAATTGTTTTATCTGTGATTATGGCTCTGTCGTAGTACATTTTGTGCGTGTTGTTTTCCAATACTGTCTGTGGAATGTATTTGTAGTATGGTTCATGGATGTCTACTAATTTGTGTTTCTTTGCAAGCTCTTGGTGTATTATATTTGCTACTTGGTTATGTCTGTGTAAATAATCTGTCTGTGCCAAGAGCTTGCAACCAGAGGTGATGTGTTGTATAGTTTCTGGCATGATGTGACATTTTCTGCATGTGTCATTTGTGAGTGTTGCATCTTTGAGTATGTGTTTTCTGTAGTTTTTAGTATTTATGACCTGATCCTGTATGGCAATCATGAATCCTTTTGTCTCCCCAAAGAGGCATCCCTGAGCTAACCAGCTGTTTGATGCAGTTTTGTCAACTTATTATTATTATTATGTTGGGTTAAGTGAGATATATTCGGTTAACACCGGTGGCTGTGTACTATGCCGGACCAAAGTCAAGGCATAGTAACCAAAACAGAAATTAAAAAAGTGTATCAGTGTGTGTGTCTGTATTCAGGAATTTTCTCACAATATGACGTGTATTCAATATAGTGGCCTTCTGTAGTGTGATGTATGTGTTTCTATTCAATTGTAATGTGCCCAGGCTTTTGTGTAGTGTGTGTGGTATGACACCTGTAGAGGAGAGAACAACAGGTACAATAAGCACCCTATCCATCCTCCACAGATGCCTTATTTCCTGGGCAAGTTCTGTGTACTTGCTAATTTTTTCAGTGCATGCGTTTTGTATATTGTGAGTGTTTGGAATGGATATGTCTATAATGTATGTGATTTTATTGTGTTTGTCAATGAGTGTGATGTCTGGTCTGTTGTGGTAAATTGTTTTATCTGTGATTATGGCTCTGTCGTAGTACATTTTGTGCGTGTTGTTTTCCAATACTGTCTGTGGAATGTATTTGTAATATGGTTCGTGGATGTCTACTAATTTGTGTTTCCTTGCCAGCTCTTGGTGTATTATATTTGCTACTTGATTATGTCTGTGTAAATAATCTGTTTGTGCCAAGAGCTTGCAACCAGAGGTGATGTGTTGTATAGTTTCTGGCATGATGTGACATTTTCTGCATGTGTCATTTGTGAGTGTTGCATCTTTGAGTATGTGTTTTCTGTAGTTTTTAGTATTTATGACCTGATCCTGTATGGCAATCATGAATCCTTCCGTCTCCCCAAAGAGGCATCCCCGAGCTAACCAGCTGTTTGACGCAGTTTTGTCAACAAAATCCTGGGCCAGATCATAAGGATGCCTGCCATGGAGTGCCTTTCGAGCCCACGATTGCTTAATGGTGTCTATGCTTTTTATATGTTGTGTTGTGTCCATATGATGTGAGTGTAAGTTTAATGGTGTGTTA
The DNA here is from genome assembly GCF_030686945.1 of Centruroides vittatus. Classification (NCBI taxonomy): domain Eukaryota; kingdom Metazoa; phylum Arthropoda; class Arachnida; order Scorpiones; family Buthidae; genus Centruroides; species Centruroides vittatus. Next base: position 113,842 of record NW_027121458.1, on the reverse strand, counting down.
TTCGAGTCTGCTAGAGTTACTGCTTTATGTAATTGTGATTGAACTCTAAGCTTATTATTATTATTATTATTATTCTATTTCGATTATATTATAAGATTGTGAATGCTAATAACGAGTAAAATATTCATTAAGTCCGACCACACTGGAGATATGACACATGACCCCTTCTGTCTCTCTATCCTATCGGCCTTTAATAAAGAACCAAAATTTAATAGATTTATGCCGTTTATACACACGCTACTGTGCCAAATTTTGTTTCTTAAACTTTACTCATTCTGAGATATTTTTTAATATTTCAGAACAAACGTATTTCAGACCTCCAAACGTATGGATTTTGCAGAAAAAAACTCGGAGAGTCAAATACTTTTTTGTTTTTCATATACATAACAAGTTGAGAAAGTAAAAAGGAGTCGGAGTTGGGGGGATTTTTGACGACTCCGACTAAAATACCAAAACTCCACGACTCCGACTCCCACTCCACAGCCCTGGTTTAATTCTAAATCTAATTCTACGAAATCATCAACGCTGATATTCTCGACTTTTTTCAATAAAAGGCCAAGAGAAGGGGAGGAGGAAATTCTTACGGTAATCAATGAATCTCCGTAGATCAAGTTAGAAAAATTCGAATTCTGTCTCTTTTTAAAGTTCGATGAATTAACAACAATCATGCTCGTGTGGACTGGCAGAAAAGGGGACGTGCTCAGGGCATCAATATACTGAATTGTTACGTGGGAGAACTAACAAATTCATAGAAAACAGTCGCATAGAAGTATGAAAAATTATATTATAACATGTATTTGTACATTTTTTACAATACTGTTCCTCAAAATTTTCCGGAATGCCTTTATTATTGTATACAAATGCGCTTTGTTTTTTATAATATTTTGGTACCTTTCTTGTTGTATTGAAGTATAATATGCATTTTGTTAATGAAAATTACTTTATGATTTTTAAATTCGCAACAGACTAACCAAAGGCTTATTCAAAAGCCGCCACATTTAAGTTTGCCTGTGGTGCCAAATGCTCTTGCTACCAGCCTGAAACTTTATACGTTAAATCGAAAGCTGTATCGATTCGGCTTTAATATTGAGAGTGTAAAGTTTACCCGTTTAATTAAAAGAGTAGTGTTAACGTGTATCCTTGAATACGCATTTTCGTTAAAACGTGGATATCGATAATTGTAATGTTTCCAAGGACATTATAAAGTGTCCTTTGTAATATTATATGGACATTTTAAAGTTAAATTAATTGCATAAATTACGGAAGCGAACCACTTTATTTTGTTTACTACTACTTAGTTCTGTTGATCTTTAATTATCTTGTGTATGTTTTACAGCGCTATTATAATTTCAAGCATATTTTAGTTAAATAAGCGGATGTTTTAAAATTCCATTGTTGAAAATCGCTTATAAAAATCATTAGAGTAAAATAACTTATGTAAGTGAGTACGAGACAGTGAGCTACAATTCATCGCAGAAACTAAGAAAATAACTACGCTTAATTTCTATAACAAATAATTTCTTTCTTTAATAATTGTTTTGTAATTTAAATATAAGCGTTGTTACGTCACAAAGCTAATTTAAATTATTCGAGAAGGGCAGGATGCAAACTTCATCAAGTATTAGGCTTAAGGTTACAAGATTTCAACAGGAAATATGTTTGAAATGTTTTCTGTCATCGTTTACCTCAATGTCAATGATTTACGGATGGAATTTCTTCAACTCCTGTGCATGCGACACAAGAAACCACAGTTACCTGCTCAATCTTCTGAAGACATTTTATTTATCTTTCATCGAATGTGTTTACTGGTTACATTTTTTCCTTACATTTTGCATGACAATTCCTCTTGTGTCAAGTAAAATGCCCTGTATATCCTGGTATTCGATTGTCGACGACGACATCTTTGTCAAAGTAGGCGTCTGTAGTCTTGCCTTAGTTTTTGCCGTAATATTTAGCATCGTCAGAAGAGTGAAATTAAATACGAGAATAAAACTAAGAAACTCAAATTACTTTCGCGATAATCAGTTGTTTTCTATTATAAATCACACAGGAATTGTTGCAATGATTATGACAATAATTTTTACATTATGGCTTCAGTGTTTGAATGTATTTTTCTTTTATCACGATTTGAATAAAAGAGAATCATTCAAACTCGAAGCACTTTTCTGCAGCATCGAAGTTGGAATATGGATGACTTTGCTCAGTGGAGGTTTATTATACCTCGAAATGTTTATTTTCTTGCTTACATTTAGTTTAACAAAAGGATTTCAGAAAGTATCAGAAGATTTGTATGTCTTGAGAAAGGATAATCCGAACTTGGAACGTGAATTGGAAGAAATTATGGCACAACACCACGAACTTTGGACATACACCAATCAACTCAACGGACCATTCAATTATGTATTAACGATTCTGTATGCTAATTTTTTAATAGGAACGTGTCTACATTATTTTATTGCCATCTTCTCGAAAACGGAATTTGCGTTGAAAGTCTTCATTTTTCTGATTTGTGCTCTAATAACTTTTATATGTACTTTATTTGGATTTGTGATGTCTTTTTTCACGTCAAACGTAATAAATTTAATCAAAATCAAATCTTAATTTAATTTACATATTTTATGAAATGTTTTTCCTTTGTTTTTCTGTTTCAGATGCAAACATCCTTTCAAGACATAAGAAGATTTGCAGATTGCGATCTGACTTTAAAACAAAAATTAAAGGTTTTTCAAATGAATTATATTTAGGGATAAATCTTTGTAATTTCAATATAATAACAGCAATAAATTATTATGCAGATGCTGAATTTTATGAAGAGATTTGGTAAAGCATCTCTATGTTTATCCATGAATGGTTACTTCAACGTCACAAAGAAATTTCCGATTAAAGTATTTTAAACTACATTTTATAATACTAATTATGAAAATCTTATATTGTTGTATTTAATTTTTGAAATTTTTCAGATGGCGAGTTCACTTTATTCTGTATTTTCTGGTCTTCAAAATTTGAGGACAGCTTCGAGACATAAAAATTGATATCATCGAGCTGTTAATTATGAACTCAACGTACGTTTAGATATAAGAGTTTGCAATAATTACTTAATTACATATTATACATGTGTGTATCTTTAACAGTTTCTTTGTTCACACACCAACTCGTTAATCTTTACCTGTAAACGGTTTTCTTCAGTTATACGCATAGTTCATTATAAATGTTACGTAATGTTAATGACAGTTCAATATGTTGTTTTGTTAATTAATTACACAGGATATCACGTTTAATTGCGTAACGTCGGGAACTTATCCTAATATTTATCTTTTTGAAAAGTTACAGGAAAGGATTTGTCGCAATTTCCTATCATCGTCGAAAAACTAGGTTAATTTTAAGTTATGAAAGCAGACTCACAACTTGTAACGTTGTTTTTGTTCCAGTTTGGGCATGACAACAGACTACTTGAAAATTCATATACGAAATCCTCGATTTAATAGATATTATACTAAATACACATGTGTAATATATACTTTGTGTAACTGCGTCTTTGTATATCATATATGTACAGACTTTGTTAACATTTAAAAGGCTTCGTATGACTTGTTTAAATAAATAAAAAAATTTTTGTGAAAATGCGAAAATAATTGTTTTTTTGTAACAATAAAACGTTTATATCTTTGCAACACATTGTATAAACTACGTGGGACTTATGTTCTCGTAAATGTAGTGTTTATAGAAAAATTATTAGGCTGAAATTTGAATAAATGTTAGATCTATAAATTCTCTCCGTTGTCCGTCTAACTGTGTGCCTGTCCTTCCTTAATGTCTAGAAATGAGTTCCATATTAAGTAACAGAATTATTTATTGTTCTCATAAATTGTATTTAGTACTTGATGTACTAGATCATTGTTTACAGAAAATAATTGAATCCTTGAATAATTCTTATTGAGTTCGCTTGTTAATTAAATTCGTTCGTACTTCTGCGTTATGAAAAGCTGCTGCAAGAATAAACAATAACAACACACGTAACGATAATATAAGCGCGTCTAAGAGTCAAACCAATGAGAAAGCCCGTTTTGTAAGAAACGAATCTGCTTGCCAATTACAGGTGCCCTTTGTTACTATCAATAAAACTGGTCCATTTATATTTAGTAAAATAAAGCTGTAAAGAACGAGACTCGTGGCTTAAAATGAACTTGAATAATGACGGTGATTTATACTAGAATATTTTTGTCGAAATAAAATTCATCACAGAACAATACATTTACAGTAGAGCATCGATTATCCGACCCCAATTAACCGACTTATCGATTAACCGACCGCGTTCTAGTCGGCAAATTGAAATGTCCGCTAGTGATGTGGCGCTACAAAATTTAGTTGTTTTGGCTACTTTAATATTATTTTTGTTAAATTTTTGCATGTTTTAGCTGGCAATATAACCTCCATTTCATAGTCTGGCTCGACTATGAAATGGAGGTTAGTATTTAAACTAGGCCTAATACACTATACTAATAATGTATTTTTTCATACTTTTCGGTTATCCGACCAACCCCAGTTCCCAATTAAGTCGGATAATCGATGCTCTACTGTACCTTTGTATTTTACTATGTCAAGAAGAGTTTTCACAATGAAAAATGACGACTAAAATTGAAGTAGTAAGTCTTGAATTAAATATTTTGCTTTACTACGCAAGGAAAAAATGTGCTTAATTATATATTCACAATACATCATTAATTAAGTAAAATTCTACACGAAAATTAACTATAACTGAGAAAGATGTAAGGTTATTTGCTTATTGTTCAAAATAAATTTTAACGCTCCGTTGGTTACCAAAACTTTTTAATTGTATATGACAATACGTTTCAGCTGAAAAACAGACCTAAATATAACAATAACCGAATGATAGGTTATCGTTATACTCAGGTTATATAGGTAGGTTAACTGAGTAACAATAACATTTGTAGACATGCCAGTTTTATTGAGTCTGACACTAAACTGACTTTGAAATGATAGTATTTTTTCAATTAATTGGCCATATTATTAATTCAATAAGTACGATTGTGTCGTTTGATTATTGACATGTATCGAGTTCGGTATTACAGTAGAGACTCGTAAATCGGAACCCCGGTAATCGGCACGATTTTCAGTCGGACTGTGTCGTGCTGAATTGAACGTTTTTGATACTAAATTTACTTCTAAAGTATAATTTTCATGTTTTTATATTCTTCAATATATTTATTTTGTTTGTACAAAATGCAGAAATAATTTTTAACGATACAATAGCCTCGATTATTATTATAAAAATTTTCGTTAGGCTTAAAATCGACGAAAATTCAACACGAAGCGACACGCAACGGAGAAAAATTTGAACATCGGACAGGTTAATATATTTATTCGTGCATAATGGATAATCGGAACAAATCCCTAATCTGAACAACCCCAGTCTCCAATTGATTCCGATTTTCGGTTCACTATTGTATATGTAATTATTAAAATAATCCGTTAATAAAATTATTTTAAAAATCTGAAAAATGTATCAATGTGCTTTACCTCATATAAGACGCAACTTTTGTCCTAAAAAAAGGCTAGCAGGTTCTATGTGAAGTTATCATTCCTTCAGTGGCGTGCCATGACATTTGTTGATAGGGAAGCTGTGTTTCTGTAAGAAACCGACTTCCAGGGGCAATCAGTTAATTGCGCGTCAGTGATGGGCTACCTGCGGCTCGCATTCATATATTTTGCGGCCCGCGACACAAAATGTGAATAAATATATCAATTTGCTAGCTTAAGAAAGTATGCAGCAAAAATTCAAACGGTATTTTTACAACTTATAAATCTGAATAGTTTTTCCTGGAAGGTATTTAATAAAAATTAAAACTAGAAACCGGCTAACAGACACATCGAAACTAGCTTAAAACTAGCAGTGACGAATATTTAACCAAATATTTTCAATATATTACGTTTACATCAATTCCAGAAATTAAATTATCTTTACCTATGCTGATTTATAATTATATATGAATAAATAATTCTGATTTACCAACATTTTTCCCCCTCTTTCTCTTGTATGCAGCTTGCATCAGTTCAAAAGTCTTAAAATGTGGCTTTTACATAGAAAAATGTTGCCCCATCTCTGGTCTAGGGTCCATTCGTGTTCATTTGTTCGATAAGCCAGTAAAAACTGTAGACTCTTCTAAATGTATTTTTAATATCACAATTACATTCTGAATCGCTAGTCACGATATAAAGGGTAAAATTAAAAATAAATTATTGGATTGTTCGGAAAGTAATTTTTCGTTTTTTTTTTTTTTTGTTACTAGAGGAATTAGATGTATTTTTACCAGCTAATTTTATTTTAAACCACATTTTCATTATATACTTCGACAGCTGACATTTTAAGGCTTATTTGTAAAAAAATTTGTTTGATTCTGTACAATTGTTTTTTTTTCGGTGACCCATCAAATATAGAAAAATCGAAAGCATCATTTTCGGCATATTCTGCTTTTTTATAACTAAAAAATCAAAATGCTATTCAAACAAGAAAAAAATTGTGTTACATGTTTGGAGAAGACGTGTTGAGAGAAAGACAGTGCCAAAACTGGTTTACAAAATTGCGTTCTGACAATTTTAATATCAAAGATACACCACATTCTGGATGGCCATTTGAAGCCAATGAGAACAAAATGAAGGTACCGATTGAAGCATTCTGCCGTATAACAATACGTGAAATCACTAAGAGATTAAATCTGTTAAATTGAACCGTTTATTATTACTTAAAACGAATTGGTTTCGTTTCAAAGCTCGATATATGGGTTTCCCATGTTACTAACGAGAGATGCTCTCCATGGTAAAATTTTAAAGAAATTTTTTTGAGCTTTTACCAGACAATTTAACAATCGATTCGAAATTGTACTGCCATCAAGTAAACAAATTGAGTAATATCGTCAAACAGAAAAGGCCAGAATTGATCAACAAACAAAGTGTAGTGTTTTACCATGATAATGCGAAATTTCACACAAGTTTGGTAACTCGTCAGAAACTGTTATAGCTTAGATGGGATGTGTTATATCACACTAACCATATTCGCCAGATCGGACACACTCAGATTATTACTTGTTCCGGTCTATACAAATTATTTTTAACTGTAAGACATTTACTTGAAATGACAATGTCAAAAATCACTTGGATCAGCTTTTTGTAAACAACGATCAAACTTTTTATGAATGTGAAATCATGCTACCATCAGAAACAATGACAACAGGTATTTGACCAAAATGGTCCATATATATTCCATAAAATATTTATTTATTATAAGAATATTGCGTTCATTTTTCTATGGAAAAAACGAAATTACTTTCCGAACAACCCAATATAAAAACTTACTCGGTGAAATAAAATGTGCGGTGGATATACATACCTGGTACAATATATTGTTCAATTGTATTAATATACTTTTAAAGAAAATTATAATTAAACTAGCAGGTAGGCCCGGCGTTGCTCGGGCATAAGTAACGGTAGCGAAAATTAAGATTATTACGTTATAATCACAAAAGAAAAAGAGTAATTTCATCAACGAACTAAGTATTTCTAAAGAAAGGTCGAATTTGAAAATCGAATGTTCTAATATTGTTCGATTTTCATGACGTGTTCTGATTATATCCTTCGATTTTCATCGAATGTTCTAAAGAAGAAAGGTCGAGAAAAACCGAACTAATCTGTTTAAATTTGAAAATCGAATATGTTCTAACATATTACTCTATTTCTATTTTTTCTCCAGCGCCCGTAAATCTTGCACGTCGCTTTCTCTTGTTCTCCATTGTTACTTAACACTATCATTGTTACTTAACACTTTTGTCCTTAAATTTGGTACCTGTGTACTAAATTTCAACTTTAAACTCCTAACCGTTTTAGCGAAAATTAAGATTATTATGTTATAGTCAACCTTACCCGTTTTAACAGAATGCAAGAATTTGGTCCCCCTGTTCCCAGACTAATTACAGAATTTTTAGATAGGTCTAAAAATATGTTCGATTTCCCGCATAAACGAGAGAAACTGCATCTGCGTCTTGCACGTCGTTTTCTCTTAACACTTCCATTGTTGACACGTCCATTGTTACTTAACACTTCCATTGTTGACACGTCCATTGTTACCTAATACTTCCATTGTTGATGGAAGTGTTAAGCCTTAATCCTGTCCCTCTCCCCCTTGGGGAGGAATTTCGAAAAATCTCTTCTTAGTGTGCGTTCTCGTGACGTACCCTAACTGTGTACCAAATTTCAATTTTCAACTCCTAACCGTTTGGGCTCTGCGCTGATTATTATTACCACAATTATTATTACCAACTCGTCTCGATTATATATATAACGAGACGAGCTGATATTAATAATCAGCGCAGAGCCCATAGAAATTACATAAGCCTTAAAATATAGCTATCGAATGCAAAATGTATACCTTTTTAATATTAAAAATTCTATTTATGTACATTTTTAAAAATTTGTAAAATAATGTGTGTAATAAATTAATTTTGTTCATGATTGTCATATCTTTTTCAAAGATTAATTTGGAATTTATTAATAGGCCTAGATCTGAAAACGCTTTACGTATAACTTTAGCAATCGATAATTAGAAATTGCATTAACGTTACTTTCTATTATTTTATCTCGATACTTTTAAGTAGAGCTCATTTGCAAATATTTAATATGCACTTCAAAAATATGATATTAAAAAAATACAGTACATTTTTCCAAAATATTAATACAAGTATTACTAAAAACTTTTCTGTAATTCTAAATTTATATATATATATATACTAATGATCATTATTTTTAAAAACAAAGAGAATTAATTATGGTTCAGTAATACAAAGTGAGTAGTTTGAATTACAGGAATTTTAAAATAGATGATATTTTTTCCATTTCGTCAATTCCTGTATTGTGATATTCCACTCTAACAAGATAAACACGCTCGTTAGAATTCGGTGATTGTTTATACAACAATATAAATAACTTCTGCGATTTATTAAATATATCACCTTCGGTCGCGTGAGTTAAATCAATGAATAAAAACTATTTGATTAAATATTAGAAAATATCACTAAAAATGTAGATATGTTCAACCTTGCTCATAAAACATGAGAAAAATCTTGAGAATAATGTACAGTAGAACCTCGGTTAACGAGCATAATTCTTTCCAGAGTCTTACTCGTAATGCGAAACACTCGTTAAGCGAAACAATTTATTTCATAGAAATAAATGTAAAATACGATAATGCGTTCCATGCCAAAAAAGTGCTTAAATGTTTTATGTATAACGTTTACTCAAAAAAATTGTACAATATACACTGTTAAGGAGCGTGAATCATCATCATCTTTTCTTCTAGCGCGGAATGAACCATCTTGGAATGAGAATTCGATTTGCAGAAAAAAAAATCACAGCTAATATGTTTGATAAACACTCCAAACGATATGCCAAATTCTCGGGTTATGTAAAGGCTATAATTAAATATAAATTAATTAATTTGACTAGAGGTAGCAGTTATGTTTCCATCTCGTATTAAATTTAATAATTATAAATAGTTAATTTTTAATTCAGACATTTTTAAAATTTAATTTGGAATCTGTCATTAAATTTAATGACCCAAGAATTTGGCATATCGTTTGGCGTGTTTATTATATAACGGGCTATGGTTGTTGATGTTTATAAGTAATATGTGTGAACACAAGTTTGGAAAAATATGTGATCACAAGCGACACTAAGATGCTAACGGAACGAGTGCTAAACATAGACTGATGGAGCATGCCGCATTCGCACAATTCGGGACTTTCCCTCTCCTCATCACTCGTTATGCGAAATATCGCTCGTTAAGCGAGACAATTTTTACAATTTGTTTTGCTCGTTATGCGAAATACTCGTTGTGCAAGGTGCTCGTTAGGCGAGGTGCTCGTTAGTCGAGGTTCCACTGTATATTACTATTAAGAAGTATTATTCTTTACAAATAACAATACGAAAACACCAAATGTAGCTTTGAAAAGAAACGTACATAAAATTAACATAAAATATTCTTTACTTTTTAAATTTTAAAACAATCCACTTAGTCAAATAGCTCGATACGAGTGGCTAATGATGGAATCGGAAACGGTCCAGATAGGTGTGCAGGGTGTGCGTGCCATATCCCGAGAGTGCCAGTACCGGTCAATGTCAAATGCCTTTTGTCGCATCACTAGTGTACCTTAAAGAACGCGACAGAGTTTTTATAAATTTTAAAAGTTTTTCATTATAGCTGTAAAAACTAAATATGTTAAACTTAATACTAAGTAAATTGTCCGTCATTTGTTTTCTAATTCGTTTCAAGACCAGTGTTCACGAAAATTTTCCAAATTTACAACTTTCCGGTCACTATCATTGAGCTGGAAAAATTTCTGTCTTTATTATATAGTATTACGAAGAAATCAGTCCCCACCGTAGTCGGCTAAAAATTTGTTTAATTAAGCTTTTGTTTAAGTACAATTCTGGCTCTTTCGGCAGGGTTTTATTTATGTCCCCAATTCCCTAATCTCTTAATTATTTAATTACTTCTTAAGTAGAAATAAGTCGAAACCAGTTACTTTGTACTTGAATATTTGTAGTCTTGGGAAAAAAGTGGAAAGACAAATTTTTATGACAACCAATACATAAATCGTAAATTTAAGGAAAATAAATTCTGGAGCTTTTTTCACCTTGTGCGTCTTATTCACTAAATTTGGTTGTAGATAATGCTGCCAATATAACAGTTAATTTTTTTAACATTGTACAAGAATTGTACACGTTGTTTTCTACATACCCTCATAGATGGAACATACGAAATCGTAATATCACTGGTTTAACATTGAAATCCGTAAGTAATATAAGATGGGAGAGCAGAATAAAAATATCAAATATTTTAATGGATTTTTTAAAACTCCTGTTAACTATACAGAACAATCATAAAAACATCATACCAGTAAATTCTTATCGGTTGGGTGAAGTTATAAATGTACAGTACTTATGATTCACATAATCAGGCGAAGGCGGCCAAATATCTAGCAGGCAGGCGGCTAACAGCCCAGAACTGGTCCGGGATAGAATCATTGGAAGCGTAATACGTGTGTAGCTTTCACCAGCTAAACATTGTGAGATTGGTCCTCTGTAAAGCGCATGCGCCAATGCCGATAATCTGACTGTTTGGAAGCTGACCTAATTTCGACATTACAGCGCTTCCATTCCGCCACTGATATTCAAATATGCAATAACAATTTTATTGTTTATTTCACATGTAGTATAGAAATTTGTAATAAGATACATAATGCAATTATAATAAAATATAAATTTTAATTAATTCAAACTACGTTAAAATATGAAAATTTATATTTTAGAAAATACGAGAAAAGCGGCGCTTCCACCGCTTCCAATGACGGCAGGCCACTGGTGTATATTGGGTAATTTATAAGTATACAGATACATTAAACTAAGCTAAGAAATATAACGTTTAGACTGGTAAGAAAAGGTTGCTTATTTTGCCATGTTGATTAATTTATTATTTTTCATTTCTGTTATAAACTGAATTACCCTTTACAAAAAATCACTTTTATTAAGTCAGCATTCACTGTAGCTCTGAAATCATATTTAATAATTTAAGAGCAGAAAATAAACGCTCTACCGAAACTTGGTTGGTGGCAATGCGGTGACAATCAATGTTGTATTTTGTATAATGTCTAGATAGAGCAGTATTGCCGTTTTAACACCCAAACTTGAAGAGTAGTCAATGTGATTTATTTTTTCCAGTGCATAATAAATATCATCTTCAAATTTTGTAAGATTTTTTTTCTGTCTGTACTCATATTAGATCTCGAGCTTAATTTTAAGGGTAGGGACGAATTTTATAAAATAATAATAATAATAAGAAGAAGAAAAAAAAAAAACTAGCAGGTGAACGAGACTTGCTCACGCAGAATGTAACGATAACGAAAATTAAGATATTTAAATTATAGCCGATTTTATCCGTTTTCACTGGGTGCAAGAATTAGGTCCTTTCTCTTCCGAGACTAATTAGAAAAGTTTTAAATGGGTATAAAAGTATGTTCGATTTTTCACAAAAACGCAAAATACCGCATCTAAAATAGTACGGTAGAAACGCAGTTCTTTTTGGTAATCCTTAACCCTCTCCCTCTTCGCCCCACGATAGGAATTTAGAAAAATTCCTTTTTATAAGGGAACTGTCAGAGTGTCATCTAATAGATTTTAATAAAATTTAGTTAATAATTACGATAAAAGTATACGAACTCTATGACAAATTTCTAGTATTCACTAAAAGTGTTAATCAGAGTTATTAGCAATCAAATGTCGTACTATTTTATAGTACTTAAACACAGATATGCAAATTTTTAGAAGTGAAAGGGTCGCGGAGGAACACAGCGTTATTACATTTATGAATGAATTCTAGTTTTCGAAAATGGGAGAATTAAATGTAAATATTCAAAACATTATAGCAGAATTTAAACGTTTATGTGATAATGTTTGGCATACAGAAAATATTTGTAGACCTAATATTTCAGACGTGGATAAACAGGTAGCTAAACTGCTTTTTAATGCATTTAGCGATATTTTAAGTAGTTATGTAAGTAGAGATGACGAAGAGTTTTGTCAGATGGAAAATAATAATTTGATTATAGATAGGCCTATTTCAGATAATAAAATAACACGTCTGCTTCTAGAGAAAGAAATTGATAACGCAGACACTGACTGTGAATCGGGATATTCAGATAATGAAAAATTCGATAAGAATATAATCTCAACAAAACGAAAAGAAGAAATTCTTAACTTGCATAAGAAACACCCAAAATGGAAATTACACACATTACAGCGGAAAGGAGCTAAAGAATTAAAACGTTTTAGTGATTTATATAAATGGGAAAAACAATTTAAATCTCGAAAGCATAGAATTGAAACGTTAAAAATCATTAAAGAACATACTAAACAAATGTTTGACGAAGCTCGAGGCAGCTATAAAATTGTTAAAGGAAATCAATTAAAAATATGGGCATTACAGAAATTTCTTCAACTGAATAGTTCAATTAAGTTTACAGCTAGTGATTCTTGGGTTGCAAAATTTTAAAAAGAATATAGATTAGTATCTCGAAAGATTACAAAACTTGTAAATAAAACAGAAATAGTGAACGAAAAGGATATTTTAGTAAAAGCTGCGCAATTTCAAACAACAGTAAAAAATTTATTGCCATCTTATTCGCGTAACTTCATATTCAATACGGATCAGTGTGGTTTTTCATACGAAATGATTTCACCAAGAACACTTTCATATAAAGGAAAAAAAAACACTATTAGATTTGCACATTTTCCAAGTAATAAAGTTACGCATTCCTACACTATCCAATATTTAATTAATGCTAACGGACTAGTTATAGGTAATGTATTTATTTGCTTACAAGAGGCTCGTGGAACCTTTGGACGTAGAGTTCAAGCATCGCTGTTCAATGCCCCAAACGTAACTGTTACAGCTAGCTCATCTGGCAAATTATCTACATCAATTATTATAAACTATGTAAAAGACGTATTATCTCCAAATATAACAGAAAACTCTTTATTAATAATTGACTCGTGGAGTAGACAAACAAATATTAATATTTATAATACAGTATTTCAAACATCTACAAATCAAGATTCATGCGAAATATTAATTATTCCACCGAAGTGTACGTCTATATGCCAACCTTTAGATGTCGGATTTCATAGACAATTAAAACTTTTAGCTAAAGAAATTTTAAATGCTATACAATTATTCTGTAATGATTCTTCGACGAAATTGTTTTGGACAACTAGAAATGGCATTATAAAATTACATTCGATTCTTCATCATCAATTATCTGCGCCAACATTTAATAATTTGATTAAACATGCACGGTTCGCTTCTGGACTCATAAATGAAAAGTGTCAATTCTTAAATGTAAAACAAGTTTGTTTTTCTTTTTTAAACACTGACAGTTTAAATTGTGTCGAGAGTAATTGCGAAAATCTTCGATTTGTTAAATGTGCACGATGCTAACAGATTCTTTGTTTATTTTGCTTTGTTGAAAAATATCACGTAAATAGTTGCCCATCTAATAATTTGTGAATATAATAACTTTTAAATATATCTATTAAAATGTATTTATTTATTACGTTTCGATTGCTTTCTTTACATTTATTCTATCAATACTTTTATATTAAATTTCATTGTTAAACTAGTATATATAGCTAATCTTTTATAATATTTATTTGAGTTATTCCTTCTTCTACTCTGTAAATGTAATACAGTGATACCTCTGTTTTCGTAGTGTTTAATACTAAAAAAATTAAGAAATTAATATAAAATGAGTATAAAAAACTAATACAATGGTCTTCGAAACAGAATCGCCATCTAACTGTTTTTGATTGATCGAAATTAATAATAACTGTTCGGCCTCTTCAATTGTTTGCGGTCTCTGTTTCATTAGCACATTTACGCCTTTCGCTACATTAGCCTCCTTTTTGCTTCCTTTTTCGCCACAACGAAACTTATCGTGGATGCCGACTTCCCGTACAGTACATGCGACCGATTTCAGCAATCTTAATGCCAGTCACGTATTTTTTAATGATTTCCTTCAACTCGATCGTGTTCCTGGCCTTGTTCGAAGGGCTACTGGCTCTGGAAACTTTCTTTGGTCCCACGATGGAACTAAAAAGAATGGAAGCAATGGAATTGTTTGGCTAAACGCGCGGAGTAATGCTCGTACAGCAAAAAACACCGCCACGATGACTTGTGAGCAGAAAAATGCGTGGGTCGCTCTTTGTTTTCGCATAATTAGCAACGAGATCATGTGGCACGCCGACGAAATCCGAGGCAAATTTTTTGCAAAAAATCGACGAAAACCAAAGTCAACGAAAATCGAGGTATTACTGTATCTTCCTCCGCGACCCTTTCACTACTAAAAACTTTCATATCTGTGTTAAACTACTATAAAATAGTACGACATTTGATTGCTATTAATCCTGATTAACACTTTTAGTAAACATTACAAATTTAATATAGAGTTTATACACTTTTAACGTAATCAAACTAAATTTTATTAATTCTTCTCCCATTTTCGAAAATTCCAGAATTTATTCTAAATGTAATATCGCCGTCTTCCTCCGCGACCCTTTCACTTCTAAAAATTTGCATATTTGTGTTTAAGTACTATAAAATAGTACGACATTTGATTGCTAATAACTCTGATTAACACTTTTAGTGAATACTAAAAATTTGTCATAGAGTTCGTATACTTTTAACGTAATTATTAAGTAAATTTTATTAAAATCTATTAGATGACACTCCGACAGTTCCCTTGTTAGTGTATATTCTTATGATGTATCCCAACAGTGTACCAAATTTCAACTCTTAACCGTTTGAACTCTAAGCTTATTATTATTATTAATCTATTTCGATTATATTATAAAATTGTGAATGCTAATAACGAGTAAAATATTTATTAAGTCCGACCACACTGGAGATATGACACAAGATCTCTTTTGTCCCTCTACCCGATCGGATTTTAATAAAGAACCAAAATTTAATAGATTAATGCCCTTTATACACACGCTACTGTGCTAAATTTTGTTTTTTATGCTTTACTCATTCTGAGATATTGTTTCATATTTCAGAACAAACGTATTTCAGACCTCCAAACGTATGGATTTTGCAGAAAAAAACTCGGAGAGTCAAATACTTTTTCGTTTTTCATATACATAACAAGTTGAGAAAGTAAAAAGGAGTCGGAGTTGGGGGGATTTTTGACGACTCCGACTAAAATACCAAAACTCCACGACTCCTACTCCCACCCCACAGCCCTGGTTTAATTCCAAATCTAATTCTACGAAATCATCAACGCTGATATTCTCGACTTTTTTCAATAAAAGGCCAAGAGAAGGGGAGGAGAAAATTCTTACGGTAATCAATGAATCTCCATGGATAAGGTTAGAAAAATTCGAATTCTGTCTCTTTTTAAAGTTCGATGAATTAACAACAATCATGCTCGTGTGGACTGGCAGAAAAGGGGACGTGCTCAGGGCATCAATATACTGAATTGTTACGTGGGAGAACTAACAAATTCATAGAAAACAGTCGCATAGAAGTATGAAAAATTATATTATAACATGTATTTGTACATTTTTTACAATACTGTTCCTCAAAATTTTCCGGAATGCCTTTATTATTGTATACAAATGCGCTTTGTTTTTTATAATATTTTGGTACCTTTCTTGTTGTATTGAAGTATAATATGCATTTTGTTAATGAAAATTACTTTATGATTTTTAAATTCGCAACAGACTAACCAAAGGCTTATTCAAAAGCCGCCACATTTAAGTTTGCCTGTGGTGCCAAATGCTCTTGCTACCAGCCTGAAACTTTATACGTTAAATCGAAAGCTGTATCGATTCGGCTTTAATATTGAGAGTGTAAAGTTTACCCGTTTAATTAAAAGAGTAGTGTTAACGTGTATCCTTGAATACGCATTTTCGTTAAAACGTGGATATCGATAATTGTAATGTTTCCAAGGACATTATAAAGTGTCCTTTGTAATATTATATGGACATTTTAAAGTTAAATTAATTGCATAAATTACGGAAGCGAACCACTTTATTTTGTTTACTACTACTTAGTTCTGTTGATCTTTAATTATCTTGTGTATGTTTTACAGCGCTATTATAATTTCAAGCATATTTTAGTTAAATAAGCGGATGTTTTAAAATTCCATTGTTGAAAATCGCTTATAAAAATCATTAGAGTAAAATAACTTATGTAAGTGAGTACGAGACAGTGAGCTACAATTCATCGCAGAAACTAAGAAAATAACTACGCTTAATTTCTATAACAAATAATTTCTTTCTTTAATAATTGTTTTGTAATTTAAATATAAGCGTTGTTACGTCACAAAGCTAATTTAAATTATTCGAGAAGGGCAGGATGCAAACTTCATCAAGTATTAGGCTTAAGGTTACAAGATTTCAACAGGAAATATGTTTGAAATGTTTTCTGTCATCGTTTACCTCAATGTCAATGATTTACGGATGGAATTTCTTTAATCCCTGTTCATGCGTCACGAGAAACCACAATTATCTGCTCAATCTTATGAAGACGTTTTATCTATCTTTCATCGAATGTTTTTACTGGATACATTTCTTTCTTACTTTTTGCATGACAATTCCTCTTGTGTCAAATAAAACGCCCTGTATATCCTGGTATTCGATTGTCGACGACGACATCTTTGTCAAAGTAGGCGTCTGTATTCTTGCCTTAGTTTTTGCCGTAATATTTAGCATCGTCAGAAGAGTGAAATTAAATACGAGAATAAAACTAAGAAACTCAAATTACTTTCGCGATAATCAGTTGTTTTCTATTATAAATCACACAGGAATTGCCACAATGATTTTGACAATAATTTTAACATTATGGCTTCAGTGTTTGAATGTATTTTTCTTTTATCACGATTTGAAAAAAAGAGAATTATTCACACTCGAAGCACTTTCCTGTAGCATCGAAGTTGGAATATGGATGGTTTTGATAAGCGGAGGATTACCTTATATCAGCTTCTTTGCGGTTTTGCTTATTGTTTGTTTAACGAAAGAATTTCAGAAAATATCAGATGATTTGTATAACTTGAGAAAGGACAATCCAAACATGGAACTTGAATTGGAAGAAATTATGGCACAGCACCATGAAATTTGGACATTCACCAATCAACTCAACGGTCCATTCAATTATGTAATAACAATTTCGTATGCCGCTTTATTAACAGAAACGTGTTTACTTTATTTTGTTGCAGTCTTTTCGAAAGTGGAATTTGCGTTGAAAGTATTCATTTTTATGGGTTGTGCTGTAATAACTTTTGGTTGTATTTTAGTTGGATTCTTGGCGTCTGTTTTTACATCAAACGTAAGATATTTCTAAATATCTGTTATGGTAGTATTTATTCGTTCATACATATATATGACTCTTTGATCCGAAAAAATTACGGTAGACTATCTTACAGCCTTTAGGTCAGGAACGTCATTCATTGATGATACAGGTTACATATGCATTTCGGAGTTATTTTATCATTAAGCCCCTCTTCAGTGCTATACCAACAAATTTAAAACAATCAGTAATATAACAATATAACGCGTGTAGATTATTTCCTTTGACATAAAAACTATTTTGTCATACCAAAAAACTAATTTCTACGATTTTTTCTTACAAATCTGTCTGTCACATTCATATGACACTTCTGGGTTTTTTACATTATTCACCAATCTTTAGTCAATAAATATAAATAATTCATAAAAATTTAATATATAAATATTTTTGAGCGTCGAAAATCGGAATCAATTGGGGACTGGGGGTGTTCAGATTAGTCATTTGTTCCCATTACCGACTTTGTACGAAAAAATATATTAACCTGTCCGATGTTTAAATTTTTCTCCGTTGCGTGTCGCTTCGTGTTAAATTTTCGTCGATTTTAAGCCTAACGAAAATTTTATATAATAATAATCGAGGCTATCGTATCGTTAAAGATTATTTCTGCATTTTGTACAAACAAAATAAATATATTGAGGAATATAAAAAAAAACATGAAAATTATACTTTAGAAGTAAATCTAGTATCAAAAACGTTCGATTCAGCACGACACAGTCCGACTGAAAATCGTTCCGATTACCGGCGTTCCGATTAACGACTCTCTACTGTATAAATATTTTTATAATACAAGGAAGTTTTTTATTTTATAAAAAAATTATTACCTTGATTTGTTGTGAAACCGTGTTGTATTGTCTTAGAAGTGTTCAACACAAGATCGTGTTAATAACATTCACGTGGCTTTTTCCACTTTTATTTAGTTGATACGGTACACGTTTCGGGCCTTGTGCCCCTCATCAGTCAACAGTCTTCCCCCACTATGGCACTTGCGCACGGTAAGTTTGCACATTACAAACCCGAGAATTAGAAGGTTATAAAATTCTTGTACAGTACATTATTAGTTATCTTCTTTCTCCTATTAGAGACGATTAATGTACTGTACGTTTTCCAAGTTCGTTTGAGCACTTCCTTTGGTACGTTTATGTTGAGACAAATTTCTAGGCAAGTCCTTCAAGTGTAAGCTTTAGTGTGAACTTTCTTCTATTGAGCGGTGTTTGGATTGTGCGATAGTTGAAATTTACATAATAACGGGGAGAGGGGTTGAAACGAATTCACGCCCTCTGGCAGTGTTTTTTGGACGAAAGTATTAAGATTTATAGTATATTTAGCCAGTTTTTATTCACGTTTATACTTATGTTTTTATTTATACAATTTTTTGAGTTAAGTATAGCTAGACTTTCTTTGAACTTTCTATTATACGTGTCCTTTTCTTTGTACAGAATTTTGGTGTTGTCATTATCAATATTGCAATTATTTATTAGGCAGTGATCATGGAAGACAGATTGCATTCTTTGCTGCTTCATATCAGCTATATATTCTTTTATTCGTATTTTTAATTTCCGTTTTGTTTCCCCAATGTAAGTATATGGATTTTTGCAAGTACATGGTATTTCATAAACTACGTTTTTGGTTTCTTCTGTATTGTCATCAAGTTGTCTTTTTCTTATATTTGTTATTCGAGATAGTAATTTTTCATATTTTGATGCTAACTTTATATTTATTTTCTTCATTTCTTTGTTAATTTCTTCGTACAATCCTTTTATATATGGATAGCTTTTGTATTTTATATCTTGGTTTTTATCTTCTAGATTTGTTTTTCGTAGGTTAACATTTGTATTTGTTTTTCCATGTATTTATCAATCGGATTGGGTGTCCGTCTAATACGAACTTTTTCTTTAAATTATTTAGATGCTTTTGTATATTATCAGGTTTACTAGTTCTACTTTTAATGTTCTTGTATTACATGATGAAGACGTTTTGTTTTATATACAACGGTATTTGGGAATTGTAGTTGATAGTTTTTGTGATAGTACAAGGTTTTATGAAAGGTTCAAAATTGCCGTGTACTTGCAAAAATCCATATACCTACATTGGGGAAACAAAACGGAAATTAAAAATACGAATAAAAGAACATATAGCTGATATGAAGCAGCAAAGAATGCAATCTGTCTTCCATGATCACCGCCTAATAAATAACTGCAATAGTGATAAGGACAACACCAAAATTCTGTACAAAGAAAAAGACACATATAATAGAAAGTTCAAAGAAAGTCTAGCTATACTTAACTCAAAAAATTGTATAAATAAAAACATAAGTATAAATATAAATAAAAACTGGCTAAATATACTATAAATCTTAATACTTTCGTCCAAAAACACCACCAGAGGGCTTGAATTCGTTTCAACCCCTCTCCCCGTTATTATGTAAATTTCAACTATCGCACAATCCAAACACTGCTCAATAGAAGAAAGTTTACACTAAAGCTTACACTTGAAGGACTTGCCTAGAAATTTGTCTAGAAGAAAAATTCTGAACTTCGTCTCAACATAAACGTACCAAAGGAAGTGCTCAAACGTACTTGGAAAACGTACAGTACATTAATCGTCTCTAATAGGAGAAAGAATATTACTAATAATGTACAAGATTTTTATAACCTTCTAATTCTCGGGTTGGTAATGTGCAAACTTACCGTGCGCAAGTGCCATACTGGGGGAAGACTGTTGACTGAGGGGCACAAGGCCCGAAACGTGTACCGTATCAACTAAATAAAGGTGGAAAAAGCCATGTGATTGTTATTAACACGATCTTGTGTTCAACACTTCTAATATATTACCTTTAAAGTGGGCGTATATCATATTACATTAAAATTCTAAACAATCACTAAAAATTCCAGAAGATACATTTTTAATCTCAAACGGCAGTAGGGTAACTGTAAATATAGTAACGTTCTAAAAATTATTTACAAAAATAAAAAGTTTCTTTAAAAAAATTACAAAGAATACATACCGACATTAATATTTTGGTAATACTATAGATTACCACCTATGGAATTTCGGGTCTTTGAGTATATATCTGAACTCAGGAGACCGAGACGAGTTCAACGATACCCTACTTTTGGACCGGAGACGAAAAATAATAAAGTTATCATACTTTTTTCCGGCAATCGTGCGATGATAGGAAGTCGCGTTGCTCTCTTCGCTAAGTTGGCCTCGCTATCGCGATCGGGAGTCGCGTCGCTTGCCATTAAAATTGCCTTTAGTAGATGTCCCCCCCGCTTTTTTTACTTTGTTCAAGAACTACCGTGAATCAATAACTAGTGACGTTTAGCACATGGCGGCCTGCCGGCGGCTCTCCTCCAGGAGGTCAGTCGGGAGCACGAACAGTGGAAACGGCCGCCATGTTCGCTGCCATAAGTAACATTAACCGAAATGGCGATCGCGCGATGATCGGAAGTCGCGTCGCTTTCTCCGCTCTCGTATCGCGTGTTTAACCCTACTAGAGGTGACCGTAGTCCGACGTCATGGTTTGCAGACTTTACCGCAAGATGGCAGTACTAGCAACTATGGCGCTGTCTTCGTAAGAGCATTAAAAAAGTATGGTAACTTAAAAAGAATGATAACTTTTTTATTTTTCGTCTCCGGTCCAAAAATAGAGTACCGTTGAACTCGTCTCGGTCCCTTGAGTTCAAATATATAATCAAAGTCCTGAAATTCCGTAGGTGGTAATCTATAGTACACCCAATATTTTTTCTCAACTCAACACATCGTACTTTACATTATGGTGTATGACACTTACATTATAGGGAAATTTTCGTCGTAACTCCCTCTATCAGACTGTACCATTGCTGATCTATTTGCATACCATAAGAGATATTGGAAAAAAATTCGTTTACGAATTTAATCAAACGTTTTCCTTCGTTTTTCTCTTTCAGATGCAAACATCCTTTCAAGACATAAGAAGATTTGCTGATTGCGATCTGACTTTAGAACAAAAATTAAAGGTTAAGTTTAATAATCTATCAACGGATAAATTTTTAAAATATTTCTGTAATTGCAATATAATAACACAAATAAGTTATTGTGCAGATGCTGAATTTTATGAAGAGATTTGGTAAAGCATCTCTATGCTTATCCATGAATGATTACTTCAACGTTACCAAGAAATTTCCGATTAAAGTATTTTAAACTACATTTTATAATATTAATCATGAAAACCTTGTAATGATATATTTAATTTTTGAATTTTTTTAGATGGCGAATTCACTTCATTCTGTATTTTCTGGTCTTTTAAAACTGAGGACAGCAACGAGACGCGAAAATTAATATCATCGAGATGTTAATTATGAACTCAACGTACATTTAAATATAAGATTTTGTAATAATTACATAATTATATATCATATATAAGTGTATCTTTAACAGTTTCTTTGTTTATACACCAACTCGCTTCACCTGTCAATGGTTTTCTTCAGTTATACGCATAGTTCTTTATAAATGTTATTAAACTACCATTATCATTAACATTATATATGTTATTTTTTTATTTCATTGCGCAGAATGTCACGTTTAATTGCGTGATGTCTGAAACTTATTTAAAAATTTACTTCCGAAAAGTGTCTTTTCATAAGTTACATCACAGGTGTTGTCGCACTCTTCTATCACTATCGAAAAAATAGATTAATTTGAAGTTATGAAAGCCAAACACATGTTGTAGCCATTTTTTAATTTCAGTTTGCGAGTTGAACAGACCTTGATTTAATGCAAATAGCAGAGAGTGATCCAGTGGCCTACAGGAGAAGAAATTGAAAAAAACTGTTAAAAAATTTAATGAACTGAGAGGGTGAAACAGTTTTCCTGGAGTTTTAGGCTGTATTGATGGAACTCGTATTCCATTTACAGCCCCCAAAAATGAAAAGGTTGCACATTTCAACAGAAAAATTTCACTTCTGTAATTCTACAGGCTGTATATAATGCAAAATTAAAATTTATAGATGTCTTTGCTGGTTGGCCAGGCTCATCAAATGATGCCAGAGTTCCAAAGAAGTCCTCTCTTTCTAAAAATGAAAGATAATCCTAAGATGATTTCAGAAAATTATCATTTATTAGGTGATAGTGTATATCCATTATTAAAAAATTTATTAACTCCTTATCATGAACTTAAACAATATTAAAAAATGTTACAATAAAATTCTTAGTTCAACTAGAATTGTTATTGAACAAGCATTTGGACAAGCATTGAAAAAAGCGGATAAGCAAAATATTCACTCTTTTGAGCTTTGGTGCTGAAAGAGAGTGAGTGCTCCGCATTCCATGGACTGCCATGGTCACAAATAATGATGTATTGGACCACATAAAGTCGAAGATCTAGCTAGAAGGAAAGATTACTAGGTAAAGGCTCTGTTATTTTGGCCACGTTATGAGAGCGAATGTACTTGAGACATCAATCATGCTTGGACTGATCGCCGGTTCAAGAAAAAGAGGTTGTCCAAAAACACGCTGGCTCGATAATATCAAAGAAGACACCGGCATGACCATAAAACAACTGAAAGACATGGTTACAAATAGGAAAATGTGGCGTTCATTCATCCATAGAGTGACCGAGAGTTGGCATTGACTAAACGGTTAAATCATCATGTTTCTTTATACAGATAATGTTTTAGTGAATTGACATTGCAATGGAAATTGATCTTAAAAAAATATCAATTAAATTGTAGGTTATACCCAGCTCCATAGAGACAGTAAAATTTTCTGGTCCCAACTGGATCTGAGCAGCCAATCCTTTTATTTGAGATTTTCCATATTTTTCCTCCATGCTAGTGTTACATCCTTACAAAGTAATTAACTTCAAAAAATGTGCTCTCGGGCCCCTTTAAGGCAAAGGTTTTGTTGCTACACCACCATATTCCTCATCAGGGCTAGATATACCTAAGGTTCTGAACGAACCAATTTTGAATCCAGGACTGAGGACTTCAGAAAATTATTTTTATGAATGGTTTGACTGAATATGTTAATTTAAATATACAGTCAAACCTGTTTTTATGCGGTGGATAGGGACCGCATAAAAAATCGCACGAAACTTCACGAGTGGCTATAAAAAATAGTTTTTGCAACACAATTAAAAATATATTTTTATGCGGTCAATAGGGACCGCATAAAAAAGTCTCGAAACCGTACGAAATAGAATTTATTGACAACAGATGTCAGCACTTGACTGCATCATCTTGTCTATCGTCTGTTTTACATATTTTTGTCCAGGTGGTGTTTTTTTGACTTAAAAAGTAAAATATTTCATTTTTCGCATATTCATGCAATAATATTACTATAATAAGTGCATTTATGCTATAATAAGTTTATTTAGCTATAATAAGTCAACGTGAGACATGACGAATCGCACGAGACTAGTCGCCAACTATACCGCACAAATAAAAAATCGCGCAAAAAAACCGCACAAATTAAAAATCGCACAAAAAAAGACCGCATAAAAACAGGTTTGACTGTATATATAGAAAAAAATGTTTTGAAATACTAAAGGCTTATTCAGTAAATATTTAATAATGACTTTATTCTTTTTTTTGACTGTGTTTTAGTAGGATATGCTTTGAGAATGCACAATAAAGCTTAGTTCACACTGAGCACGATTCGCTGGCGAAAGAGAAAAAATAGAGCGAATGACACGTCAGACACGACGTCGTTTCAGGCGAATTTTACCATTTCACGAATTGCTTCGAAGTTCGGAACAGTCGAGCTTTTCGATAGCAAAAAATTTCACCACCAATCGTATTCCCGCTAGCTGTCATGTAGTTCTTGTTGTTTTCAAGATGGCTACAGAAATTTGAAACGAAATAGAGTAAATGTTGTAATTACGGATTTTTAATATTCTTCTTACCTAGCATCGTTTTCTTTTTGACGTATCTTTCATTCTGAATAATTAAACAAACGTGGTTAACGATGGAATATCGGAAGCTGCCATTTTGTTTTCTAGATGACGTCTTCTCTTGTTTGAAAATGATTGGATCTTTAAAATTCGCAATCGCTTTTCGCTTTTGGTTGTATGGGTCAATTTCGCTAAGTGAATAAAACTCGCTTTTCTCATTTGCTTTCGCTATTCGCTCAGTGAGAACTAAGCTTAAGAGATATTTTTTGGAAATTATCCCCGCGGAGGAGAGGGAGGGTTAAGGATTATTTGATAGAATAATCATCGTCTTTGCAGAAAATCGAACATATTTTTAACAATGTAAAAATTCTCTAATTAGTCTCAGAAGAGGGAGAACTAATTCTTGCACCCGGTGAAAACGGGTAAGATCGGCTATAATCTAATAACCTTAATCTTTGCTATCGTTAGTTTTTGCCCGAGCAATGCCGAGCTTATCTGCTAGTAGAAAGTAAAATCTTTCACACAGAATGTTTCTTTATTAATAAAAAGCAATGTCTTTCATTCAAAGAAAAAGTGGCTAAAGTGGACTTGAAATCCCAGGCTCCACATAAGCTCCGATGGCTCTGGGCCTGCTTGAAAAATAGAGCCAAACCTGTGATTAACACTACAGCTTTGCTTTCTAGTACACTTTAACTACACAATGAGAATTACAGTTTTTTACCATAAATTTTGTAAAACTTGTGAATATATTTTTTTAATAATTAACGAAAATCCAAAATGTACATAATTCTTTCATATCATATTTAATACAGCGCATAAATTCTTCGATGTTTGGTTTTGTTCTTCAAATGATGCATGTGCCACACACTGTGTCCTGTATATATTTCTGTAGGCTAGTGGTACAGGAATCGCTCTTCATCAACACCATAGCTTTATTTTTGTCAGCCTTTAGAAGGGTGATGTTATTGTCCCGTAGCTGTTTCCTGCTCTTATGTAAAGCCTTCCAATATTCTGTTTCCTCTTGGTGCTTCTTTAGGTTATATGGTTTCATTTGGAAGTATGCCTTCCATCAGAAGTGTTCCTTTTGGGTTTCGTCCAGGCTATGTATGAGGGTTTTGACTTCTGACATGATGGTTTCTGATGTTAGTTTACAGGTTTCTGGCACAAACATTGGTCCCTTCCTAAGCACTGTTTTAATATACTCCGGAGGGTTAATTCCACCCCAGCAGATTATCGGGGCTTGTCCACTATCTTCATTCTTTAGTTTTCAAAACTTGAGATCCAACTCAGTTTTTTCTTATATCTAGATTTTAGTTTCTCCATTAGTCTCCCTTGTATAGCTATAACCCTGTTGTTAGTCTTTATTAAGCTATTATATTCTTTTTCATATAGGTAATCTTCGAATTTAATTAGATTATTAAATTACGAATAGCATATTCTACGTGTTGTTCCAATTGCATTCTGCAGGCACATGAATCGTAACTTAAGTAGTAAAGATTCACATTCCATCTGATACGAAAGATAGACATCAAATATACTCGATACTCTCTACATTCAACCTCCAACCCTTGTTACGGCTAGGACAAGTTTCCTATACATTTTAGCCAGTTTGGCCATTGCAATAAAATCCATCCAATAAGCAAAGTGTTAATTATAAATACGCTGCACTAACCTTATAACGCTTTGCAGTTATTTTGGAACGTAATACAAACGTTCTCGGTCCACCGTGGGACCTTCTTTGAGTGAAGTTCTAGAAAAAATTCTTTCTGGTGTTAGTGTTCCATTTAGTTTCCAACGCATTCTAATTTCAAATGCTTCTATTTTTGAATTTACTTTTTAAAATTTTAAATTTCTAAAAATGTGTGCCTGCGTCGACCGTTATAACGCTAGGTTATACATAATGCATTATAAGCTTAGTGCGGTGTTTTTAAAACTTAATAAGACTACAAATAAAAAATTTTTTGGATAGCAGTAATTGTAACTAATCATCAAAAAATTCTTTGTGTAAAATTATCCCTTATAATATAATAATTTATAAATTGTAGCTCTTACATATTTTAAATTTTTTTTAGTACAATTGAAGATGGCCAAACTAGTTATTCAACCGAAATGCATATTGTAAAAAAGAACTATGATATTGAATAAAACATCTCTCTAAATGCAATAATTATCCACAAGGTTGCAATTGTAAGTGGTTATTGTATAAATCTGAGATCACCCTGTAATCTAAAACACACTATTTTAGTATTTATATTGATTACTAAAAAAAACCATTCCTCTGTTTCACAGTTATTGTTATTGATAACTAACCCTCATGACGAAAATCCTGATTTAAAGATACAAGTCTCATATCATGCCGAATGAGGAAAAGTTTCAATTTACAATTTTTATCAATTAATTATGGAATACCTTTTTAACATTCTATGTTGTGTGAACTAGGAGAGCTTTTTTAACATATTAGAGTTTGAGTTGCGCATCGCAGGTACCGGCTTTTAATGGGAAGCTCCAAATGTTAAAAGTTGCTTGCCAAATTATTGTAATGAGGTTAAGGAGAGATTGAGGCTAAATAAGCTGAAAAGTTCCTGATCTGGATTCAAATTCAAGTTCCTCAAAATAAGACACACTTCTAATCCTGTATATACTTTATTTTTATGATACATTGGTATTTTTTTAGATCTGGTGGTTCAAATAAGGGAAGAGAAACTACCCAATTGGATTAAGTAATTATTAAGAAATCCAATTGGGTAATTCCTCTTGCCTTATTTGGAACCACCAGATCCAAAAAAATACCAGTGTGTCATAAAAATAGAGTATATGCAGGATTAAGAGTTTTCATTTGAAGAAATTGCAGCATCCAGGAGAGAGAAACTGCATAAAAAAAAAAGAATAAAAAGTAAGAATTTGAACTCATCCAATCAATTACTGATATTTAAACAAATTTATGACCGTATACCAAATGTAAATGTACAATTTAATGCAAAAAACTTCAGAAATTAAACAAAATATTTTATAATTTATTTGCATCTAACTATAGTAATACCAGTATTGTGTGTATAAAAACCATATCCTTGTAAAATTCTTAATATAATTAAGTATTATTTATATGCAAGTTGTTAACATAAAATCCTGATATATTAATACTGTATCTAACTCTTAAGTAACAAAATATCACAAATTAAGTTAACTTGTTTCCATTGTCCATATTAAATCATCACTAGTTTCAACAATGACATAATTTCTATCCTGTTTGTAGGTGTTGGATGTACTGATAAGTCCTCCAAATTTCAGCTCTGTATTATCTAAAAAAGATTATAATTATTATTGATATTAAACAATCCAGCAATCTTATACACTGTTAATAAATTACAGTAAATTTAAATGCACGTTAAGCTATTAACTATAATTATACTATACAACACTGGACAAGAGTCCTATAACCATTTTTAACAAATATTTTCAACAATATAATAAGTAAATGAATTATAAATTCTATTACAATACAGATGACTGAAAAAATAGAAAAATGCTTGAGATTTTGAGTTCATAAAATGAATGAGTATACATTAAGTATGAATAATTTAAAACAACATGCAACAATATCTTGTGCAAAATGCAATGATAAATTTCACAAAAATCCTGCATATTAGACTTGTTTTAATATGTGGTGCATCCAGAAATTAACTGGAAAGGAACAGAAACCTGCTTATGAGCAAGCGCTGCAATATTTTTGCATTCAAAAATTTGATTACTGTGCATATCTCACAAAGATAGGAAAATTCACTTCAGCAGACGTTTAAATGCACAGTTATAAACACAAAGTCCAAGAATGAAAATTTAAAATGTGTAAGCTCCAACTGCTTGATCTCCAAGTCAACAATAGGCAGCAACCAACCACTAGTGCCTGCACACTTGGGATTGGTAATCAGAACTTAATTTCTGGATGTATCACATATTATTACTGTTGATTAACTCTTTTTGCCCGTGGGCATTAGAAAGGACATTTGTTATTTTAAATCTTAAAATGAAGTGTATATTATTCAAACTCAATTTTAAAACTATAAAGGCCCTTTTATTATCTTCTAAATTAAAAAAGTTTTTGAAATAAAGACCCTTCAGGCTACAATGTAGTTGTAGTCCCTAAAAGGAGTTAGATAAATCAAGGTCTATATAAGAAGATCAGGACACGCATACTGAAGCCACCATTTTAGAACTTTTTGAGTGGCATGTTTAAAACAAACTTGCATGAGCGGTTTGTTTTATATGACATTAATTTAACTAAAATTGCATAAATTAGTTTAATTAATGTCATATAAAACTGATCGCTCGTACAAGTTTGTTTTAAACATGCGACTCAAAAAGTCCCAAAATGGCGGCTCCAGTACGCGTGTCCTGACCTTCTTATATAGACCTTGAGATAAATGACTGCTAAGGGGAACTCTAACGCTATTGCTAATGGAAAAGTATGATGTACAAGGGAAAGACACTACTAATTTGACATGGAGAGAATATTTTAAATTAAAAAAATAACTAAAACTATGATTAAAAATTGCAGCACGACATTGTGGCGATGTCAGAATAAATAATCACCCATTACAAATATAAAATATTTATAAAATTAATAATCCAATCAATACACAAGTTTTTTATATTGATAGAAGTGTCAGCAACTATGGAAATGAAATTTTTATTCGTCTTTATACACAATTATAATTTCTCACAATTTTTAATTAAAAACTGGCTTCTCACAGATGGCATGTGACCACTTGCAGTATTTCTGTCATGAACATGATTGAAACATTAAACGTATATATTAAATAGAAAACAGACAATAAAAATGAACTTTTGTAAATGATTTTGCTGTTATAAAACTGATAGAAAGTGCCACCACCCAAGCTTATAGAAATATTTATAGCTTTAATGTATTTCTTTTTTAAAAAAAGTAATGTTTACTGTTTACATCACAGGAAATGATCGTAACAAAAACGAATTGTATTTGCTTTGGTTATAATAATACATATATAACGATAGAAAACTGTAATAAACAATATGATTATGTAAATGATTGAGGATGACTGAGGTGATTCAGGCACTGGTCTACCACTCTGGGGATTGCAGGATTGACTATGGGAGGTCAAAAACCCCAGGAATTTTTCAGGGAGTTGTCAAGCTTTGTCCCTCTTCACCCAGCCATCCCAATTGTGGGCTTGGTTAAACCCATGATAGGTATGATTAAAAAAAGCCTTCTCAGTACCCACAGGGCAAAAAGAGTCAAAAAATTAGAAAGGAAAAAGAAATGATTATGTTAACAAACAAGAAATTCATAAATTGAAGAGAAAATAACACGATAAGCCTAACGTTCAAAAATATATTAAATGGTAAAAATCTAATTTCATAAATTTTAAATAAATAAATATATTTTCTGAATAAAAAAATATTAATATTCTCACCTAACTCCCATTTTAATCCATCGGTTGTAACAATACATGGATTTAATGGAATGAGTCCCACAGAAAGATTATGAAAAGTGCTATTTATTTTAATTTTATGTTTTCCCTGAAAATAAGTTCAAATTTGAAAACTAATTAAAATAATCAAGATGAATTTATTATTAGCTACATTTTGGCTAATTAAATATGCAGAAACTGTATTATTTGGACTATAGGTAAACAATTAAGTCAACATCTTGTATTAAATTTAATAACTAGAATTAAATTAATTTAGAATATTTCTGGAAGAAAACATTGATCCAGAATGGAACTAGGACCTGCCACTCCTGCTTACTGTTCAGTTGCATTATGTCAGCTGATACGCAAACCTCAAGAAATGCAAGTTCAAGTCCTGCTCTGAATATTTCCACACTATTCTACATTAATTATTAATAATTTAATTTAATTACATGTTTTTAACATTTTTACACAGCAAGGTGGATGAATAGCCTCGAATTAAATACCAAATCCACCCACAAAGACTGTTGTATTCCCGAGATGTTGACAAGGACAAGATATGGAGACAATTTAATAGTTTCTTCTACTTTGTCAATATTTTTAATTAATTCTGTTCTGGCCATTACATGAATTAATTCTAATTATTAAATTTAATACAACATGCTGACTTAATTGCCTATCTTTAGTCCAAATTATACTGTATATCCAGGTACAGTAGAGCGTCGTTTATCCAAAAGCTGGTCAACCGAAACGTCGGTTAACCGAAAGCTTTCCAGTCGGACTGTGTCGTGCTGAATCGAACATTTTTGATACTAGATTAACTTGTAAAGTATAACTTTTCTGTTTTTATAATTTTCAATATATTTATTTTGTTTGTACAAAATAAAGAAATAATTTTTAACAATACAATAGCCTCCATTATTATTATAAAAATTTTCATTAGGCTTAAAATCAACGAAAATTCAACACGAAGCGACACACAACAGAGAAAAATTTCAACATCAAATAGGTCAATATATTTTTCGTACATAATCAGTTATCTGAACAACCCCAGTCCCCAATTGATTCGGATAAACGACGCTCTACTGTAACATGATTTTGTTTCGTATGTAATCAAATTATAAAAAATTATGAATAAATTTAATAATAAAACATATGTTAAAAGCAATAATCTCTAAAAAATTGTAAATTTCTTAAAAATAAACGAGTTAAAAACAACTCTTTTTTATCCGATTTCAAAATGAATTAAAAACAGAAATGGACACCTTGAAAATTATTAAATATTTCTTACTTTATTATTGAAATGCATTTCACAATTATTTGCCTTTTCAGTCGACACTATGCCTTTACATCACCAGTATTGTACATTTATATTCCACCAGGCTATTATCCCAGCATGCATCTACAGATACGCCAGTATTTAAATTGATAACATTTGCATAACCTTTTGATGCAATAATGTTCAACGCTGCATCTCGTTACAATGTTTTCTATTTTATACAATATCTTAACATTATTTCTATTTATAATACAATTTTTATTATTACAATGTTGACGCCACGGAGATTCGATTCTTTTTAGTTGGATTGCCGCTTTTCAAGCTGTCTTCCTGGTGGAATATAAATGTACTGGTGATGTAAAGGCATAGTGTCCACTGAAGAGGCAAATAATTGTGAAATGCATTTGGATAATAAAGTAAGAAATATTTAGTAATTTTCAAGGTGTCCATCTCTGTTTTTAATTCATTTCGAAATCGGATAAAGAAGAGTTGTTTTTAACTCGTTTATTTTTACGAAATTTACTATTTTTTAGAGATTATTGTTTTTAACATTTATAATAACCGATCTCATTGTTTGATGTTTATTTATTATTTAATAAAACATATCTTTTAAAAAGTCTTACTTTCGATAATAACCAAGTCACACATTTATCAGAAATTAAATAAACAGGAGGGCAGTTCATTTGTTTTGCCAAGTAAAGTGTTTGAAGATTTGACATGATATGATCTAGACGACCTGCCATCAATGTTATCACTAATACTGATTCTAGCTGTAAAATAAAAGATTATTATTTTTTTTTCCCAATTATTATTATAGATTATTTATTGCGCAAAAAATATTATTGTTTATAAAGCAGTATATTAAATGATTTTTAAATGTGTACTTCAACATAATTTTCTTGCATTTTAATACAATTAACATTAGACATTTGTAGTTTTTGAGAGTTATTCTACTTTTATGTGGACAACCTGTTTTTTTTTTTTTTTTGTTGTAAATAAACTTGTGTGTTATAACTGAAAAATCAACTAATTTTGTAGAAGGTTTGCTGGCTGAAATAAGTCTACAACACACATAAAAACTTCATTTTGAGGTAAATAAGGAAGTTTTACACTCATCTAAAGGTGGCTTCTCAATTTAAAATATTGTGAAGAAGCTTCTGAAGAAAGGGATAACCATTTCCAAGTGAACTGCAGCTGATATTATAAACAGAATTGGAAATATACAAAAAATATAAATGTTTTAGCCTTTCCTCTCCAATAATTACCCAAAAAACACACAAAAGATCTGTAAGAAAGAAAGAAATGTTTAAGAATATCAATATTTGAATAGAAAAGAGAGTCTCCAAGCCAAAACAAAGCTTAACCTGTCATAGTACACTGTATGGAATGCAATTCACAAAGACTTGGAAAAGCAATTGCAGAAAAAACCAAATTTCATATTCTGTAAGAGCTGCGCATTTAAAATCAAAGAACTGCTGCAAGCTTTAAAAAAAGCCATCTGGCAGGAAAAAAGGCTGAATTTTCAGTGACCCTGGATGAAAAAATTTCTTCTTATTTACGGGAATGTAATAAAACATGGAAAATTTATTATGCAAAACAAGAAACCCCAAGCTGACGCAACGGAAACAAAAGCATGTATTATATATACTGCATATGGGCATTACTAAGCCGAGGAAATCATATTATCAATAGCTACAGATCTGGCACCATGTCATACTGCTATACCCTGAGGAGTAGAATAATATATTTGTCCACCACAATGAAGCATTGTCACACACTTCCGAAAAGATACAAAAGCTTATTTAAAGAGTAAAACTGATTTCCAAATTCTGATATTCCTGTAAACACATCATCCACAGATTTATTAGAATAAAACAAAAGCGGACAACAAGGATTGACAGAATTTGGAAAATCCTACAAGCGTGGAACGATATAATCATTGCAGAAGCATGCAAAGTATTCGAATCATGGAAAAGAAGACTTAGAGCTGTTTAGCAAGAATGAGAGAAAAAATGTACTGTACATATTAAGATAATTTGTACGAGAAAACTAACTCTATGAATATATTATTATTTTCTAAATAAAAATGGAGTAACATTGTATCAGCTTTAAAGTTATATATTTGTAATTATTAAAAATCTAAATAACTCCTAATAATTTGAGTGTTTCTATTTATTAATCTATTATAGACTTAAGTACAGTCTATTGATGACAATTTCACAATAGTAATGAAATACATAACAAAAATGTTTTTTGTGTACATAGCATTTACATAAACTAAAAATCAAGTACTTTTTAACTATTTGACATTAATAGACTATAAGATGTTACGAATTCTGAATTTAATTTAAATAATCAAGCCATAATAAAGCAGAAAAACTTACAAACTCATATATTTATGTATTAATTCTATAGATTTTCTGAGAGTTAAGCTACATCATACCTATTTCTTAATATTTGTTTACATTAAAGATGTAGCATTTTTCAGTTAATGTTACCTATGGTTCCAAGATGGCGGCTTGTCTGATTTCGGCAAGGAAACAGTCAGGACGCACGTTCTAACCTAACCTATTCTAATAATTTTGTTGGTAATAATTATGGTAATTTATTAGAATAGGTTAGGTTAGGTTGGAATGTGCGTCCCCACTGTTTCCCTTCTTCTATTTGCTGGAATCAGAGACGAGCCGCCATCTTGGAACCATAGGTAACATTAACCCATTTTTCTATTGTCATAAATCTAGTTTAGAGAAAACATTGAAAAAACTTTAATTACTTTTAATATGACAGACAACAAACCAATTGATTATTTCTGGAAAAGTTTAATTTCAATCAATTTTTAAATCAGAAATTATGATATATCTCATTCGTGTTTGAACTAAGCCTGAACTCCACAATACCTAAAAAATTATGGAATTCTGTTTCAGCTTATCTTTCATTTCTACTAAGCACTTACAATACCCAAAAATAAAACTAAATAATCTATAGCATCTATCCATGATTGACAAGGCTAATTAGTTCAAATTAATTAGTAAAGCAAAACATACTTTTTTATCGTAAAGAAATTCATGATTCCATGCATTAATTTCGATATTATGATTACATTTCTTTGATTTGGATTGGACTAGATTAATGGGATAAGGCAACGCAATGCATGGGCAATCTGCCAAGGAGGAATTCTAAAAAAAACTTGCCCCTATTTAGGTGTTAGATACGTGATGAAAACCATGAAAATCCCACGTGGCCAGCATGTTAATTGGACATAAACCCACAGCCAATTATCAGCGTTCGGCAGTTTTATCGACTTGGTCACTGTTGGGTGATGGTTTTATTAGTTATTCATTTTTATTAAATGTTGCGAATTAAGTCAACAAGATAAATAATAAATTCAGGCTTCATTGTTTATATGTATTTATAACAAGATGATATTGCTTAGTAAGTGCTTTGTTATGAGTAAAAACAAAAGGTTAAAATATTTTCAGGCTTGATTCAGGTTGAAGAGTCAGTTCAACTGAAAGCATAACATCTGGAAATTATGTATTTTCAGTTAAATTTTCAGGTAATATTGGCGTATTCTGAAAATGACGAAGAATCCCAAAATACAACAGATTTAAAAAGCTTTCATTGTATTATATGAACTGAAAGCTTTAAAAAATAATAATAAATAAATCAAAGTACTGATAACACGTAAATACAAAGTCACATTTCATTTCTGATCATATTTAATAATAAAACTTTGAATAAACTATAACAATTGATGGATATAACTAGTCTAATATTATAAAACTAATTGTAAATTCTAATTGATGCATACTGAAATGTAATCAGAATTAATTAAAGAATTTACAAAATAAAATTTTTTATCACCACCTTCCGTTCTTAAGTTAATATAGAGTGGAACCTTGCTTAACGAGCATAATTCGTTCCAGAATGTTATGAACTCAGAATTTAATATAGATGCGAAACACTCATTAAGCATAACAATTTTTCCCATACAAATTAATGTAAAATATGATAATGCATTCCATGATTCTCAAATACCATATTTACTTGCATATAAGACGAGGTTTTTATTCATTTTTCACTGCTTCAAAAACCTAGGTCGCAAGCAAAGGATCCTTTGCACTTTTGCAATAATTTCTGTGAACCGTGTATAGTTAGTTCATGCTGCCATTATAGCTGGGTGCTGTCGAGGTCAAGGTGAATGTCTCTTTTAAAGAGATGATCTGAAAATAGCTGGATACTTAGCAATGATTATAAATGTCGTTATTTCATATTTGTTAAACTGGTATTATTAATGAATATTTCTACATTCTAAATCATTAAAAATAAAGTTTTTCCTGTCATGTGCATTATAACCTTTTGGTTTTGCTACATGGGCATCAGATGCGTGGAAAAGCAATCTTCAAAAGCTGATAGCAGTCATTCAAGAAATACTGCATTTTAAATTCACTTGACGGATCAGAGGACGATGCTTTGTGGAGTAAGAGTGAAAAAGCGGAGAATTGTAATGAAGCTTCGGAGGGCGAGTTCGAGTAGACAAAAGGTGATAGCGTCAAGAAAACGTGGTTGTTTGCCTTAACACGTGCATTTGATGATAATTTATTTGTGATTGAACAAAATAAAATTAAAATTGTATTAATAAAACTAATTTTCTTTATTTTGATCTTTAAAGTCACACTTCATCCTATATGTGAGATCATCTTTATATGCGAGTAAATTGAGATTTTATGTATAATGTTTATTCAAGGAAAATTATACAATATACATTGTTAAGGAGCATGAAGCATCATATTTTCTTCTAGCATGGAATGAACCAACCTGAAATGTGAATTCGATTTGATAATAGCATGATGGAGCACGCGCACAATCCGGGACTTCCCCTCTCCCCCTCACTCGTTAAGTGAGTCATTTTTTAAAAATTTGATTTGCTCATTACACAAGGTGCTCGTTAAGCGAGGTTCCACTGTATTAAAAAAATTCTTGTAATATGCCTATATATTTTGAAACACTTTGTTTTTTGATCTTTAGTGGACTGTATCACGAACAGACAATTGCGATTTGCGAATGAAAGTTTAATGCGGACTATGAACACACCAAATACACTGCTGCACTTGAGACTGTTACACAAAAAAACAAAAAAAACCATTACAGGAATACTCTCAAACCTACAAGTTTTAAATTTCTTCATTACAGATAGACGGTGGCACTCAAAGCACCAACCCATTTGTTTAGAAGAATTGTGATAATCTAGTTACAAACTAATAATTTAGTATGAATATAAAAACTTTCCTGTCAAAAAATATATCATACAACTTTTGAGCAAACAAAAATCAAACTGAAATAATATAAAGTAACTGCCTACTCCTTCTGGAAAACGGCAAAATTTTCAAATCTATAATCTAAGTGCTTTCAGCCATATCTTGTTCATCTTTGGTCAAAACAAAACTTTTCATATTCCAAATTTCATTGAATGCTACTTCTGTTTTGAATGCCCCATCTACCTTTCTAAATTCAAATCTGAACATCCATGTTTTTATTCTCGAACAGTTTTCCAACATTCAATTACTCAATTTTATAATACTTCAAAAGAAGTTAGTACAGTCTGTTTAATATAGGTTTATGCATGCTCCTGCAAGAAATAGTTCACAAAAACAGTACCCTTTCTTAACAATCGTCTCTGGAACTAAATTCATAATACCTAATGAATATTCACATTTTATTAGGACATTGTTGTCTCCTAAACACTATAAAGTGCAGACGCTCGGACACTTGGCAACTGCCAAGTGTCCGAGCGTCTGCACTTTATAGTGTTTAGGAGACAACAATAATTACCGACACGGTTTCAAATGTGTTAAAAGGACATTGTTGTTGCTTCTACAATAAGACAGATAACACAGAGGAGTATACTGTTTCTGTAGCAAACAGTGATGAAGTAGCAGCTTTGCTTGTTTCTTTCATGCATGAAGTTACAGTGAATGGATTTTAGTTATTGTAATTTTATCTGAAACTATGGAATGTACTAATAGTAAAATAATTATAATTTTAATTAATTTAAAATTCTTTTAATTAAAATTATAAGTATTAAATTTATCATGAGATGGTGCCTATCGCCTAATTCTAGTGCCAAATTGTCTAATAAATTGTTAATATTATAGCCGTTTCTTGCCCGATAATATACGACTTTAATTAGTGCATAACAAATTTAATGTTAATTATTCACTATTTCCTAACTTTATCATCATTATAATTTATAAAATGTAAGATAATTTCTATATTCAAGAGCTGTTTGAGTTGATCACGAGTTATTACATTCAGAACACCACAAACCATTCATAATACAAAAATAAGTTTGTAAGAGAATTAGGTTTGTTACATGACAGCATGTTAAAGTATTTGTTTCATACTTGAATTGTTTTATTTTGTCATTGTGAACAATGAAAACAAAAAATTAACCTTATTATTAAGGAATACCAAAAGGGGAAATTTGTGCGAAACCTTGCAGAACGGTTGTTTTTATTCCAGAATCTACAGTTCAAGTAACCATTACCAAATTCCTTATAACAAATAGTGCAGTTATTAAAAGTTGAACTGGACATCCTGAAATATTTACCTTGAAACAGAAACGTGTCATTATCAAGAAAGTGAAGAATAATTGCTCCTAAGCTTGCTTTTGAGACTTCTATAGAACGCGCAGTACACAAATCTGCAGAAACTGCGAGAAAAACTTTAAAAGCAAGTAGCTATAAAGATTTTATGGCTAAGAATAAACCATTCATCAACAGAAAATAACCAGCAGTAAAGGTTAAAGTTTGCAAAATAGTTTTATACAAAATCAATAATATTTAGAAAATCAGTTTTGAGGTCAGATGGTCTAAATTTAATGTATTTGATTCAAAAGATTGCTTAACAGTATGGAGAAAATCTGGAAAATCTTTAAAAATGAAAAACTTAATCCCTACAGCAAAACGAGGAGATGTGTTTAGTGCTATTTGCAGTTGTATGTCTGCAAATAGTGCTGAAACTCTGCAATTTGTTGATGGCATAATGAATCAATGTGTATAAACAGATTTTAAATAAAAACGTTCAGAAATAAGTAAAAATGATTAAAGTTAGTTAAGGGTTTGTTTTCCAGCATGACGTTAATCTCAAGCAACTTCGTAAATCAGTCAGTTCCTTGATGTGCACTAGAAAAAGTGCTTCCTTATTCTCTGCAATTGCCCGACTTCAATCGAATTGAGAATTTATAGAATTAGATTGAATAAACAATGAAAAAATTATCAACAAACAAAATTAAACGTAAAAACATCATCATCAGAGTTTTAAATTTAATAGACGAAACTGTTATAAAAATTTGTATAAATCAATTCCTAGTTGTTTAGGAGCTGTTATCAGGGCGAAAGACCCGACTCATTCTTAAATGTACAAAATATTTTGTTTTATCATTATTTATTTCATCTGGGACTGAAGAGAAGCATATAGCCCAAAATGCCTTTCCTTTTATAAAAAAAATAGAAAATAAAATCTACTTTTTCCATAGAAAAAGTGTTCTTTTATGATACATTCTCTGCAGGAAATTTGTGCTTAATTCCAAAGAATATACAACAGAATCAATCCTGTTTTCAGATGTTGAAGGATGATACTTCCTTCTAACAAAACACAAAAACACAGCATCTCAGTTGGACCAAACTAAACAGGTTTATGTTATTTTGAAATTTCATATCTTGTTATAATAATATTACATTATAAATAGAAAACCAGTAACACACTCAATATAAATTTATTTTATCCAAGCATAAGAACAAATCATTGTATTAATATACGAAACTAGACTTTTGTTTAAAATTTTACCTTACATTTACCCTTAATTTGCATGAATGATCATAACTTGCCACAGTTCATGTTTGGGAGTGTAACACCACTGGTCAAGAGTTAAGCTAGGTTCACATTGCATACAATCAGCTGCAAAGTGGATACGAGCTACCAGTTCATCCTGTTTTGGCAAATGCTTTAGGAGTTGAATATATCTCAATTTTTGCCAAACTTTGGTTTGTTTCACCTATCAACTTTTCACTAGTGTTTGAAATTTTTTTAACCAATCTCATCCTAACTTACTTTGTATCACATAGTACAATGCAGACGATATGTTGTTTTAGTCAGTGTTCCTTTTGTAGTGATTTGTATGACATTATAAACTTTGCTTCACATTCAACCACTCAAAATTCTAAACTGTTATAAGTACATATATCAACTATGTAGCTTTACTTTCAATTAATTAATTAATTAATTAATATTCTAGTTAGCTATCAAATTTTGTAATTTTAAATGTAAAACTATTCTATTCCATTTATTGCATTCTTATAGCTGAAGCTGGCCTAAACCAGGACTGGCGAACCTTTTTGAGTCCACGTGCCATATTGTAAGCATACTTAGCTTTAAAGATGTTAATGCATGCCAATGCCTTAGACTTCGAATAATGATATTTAAAGAAATTAAATAAATACACTTTAATTCGAATAAATGTAAAAAACCTGATTGAAAAAAGGATGGTCAGGTGATAGACAGAAATCATATGATACATTACGTGCCAGATGATTTCTCTGACGTGCCACTTTGGGCATGCGTGCCATAGGTTCGCCATCCCTGGCCTAAACAAAGGTTGTAAATATTTCTAATTAAATTATTTTGGTAATCTTAAATTTATATGATAATAAGAAAGCAAATAAACTGCTAATAAACTTCACCTTCATATTTTTCTCATTTACTACTTTCATCATTTCAATTAATGCTTTTGTAAAATCTGTTGCATCTTGATCATCTGTACGCACAATTTTAGATCCCTATATTAATAGAAATTGCTAATTAAATATTTATTTTCAAATTAATATGTTGTAACGTTAAACTTACCTTACACTTGTAATAATCAAGTTGTTCAGAAGATATGGAATCAAAATCTCCAGTAACTAATTCAGGTACCAAATTAAGTGAATTTCTATTAGCTAGTTCATGAAGACATAGAAGACCTCCATCCACAGCAATATGTAAACAAGCTAAAAAATATATAAATTAATTCTTAACTTATTTAAACTATAAAACAAATTCTTATAGTTCAATATTAAACTAACAAATCTATAATTATCATATCACAGTAATGCTTAACACTTCCCAAACTGGAGGTCAGCTTTTGCAAATTGGCCACATTTGGCTGTTTAAAAGAAATTTTAAAAAGAATCCAATAATACTTATGTCATGATATTTTTAGAATTTGTTACTTTGTGCTTTTATTAATTTGAAAACAATTAACATAACCAATCATT
The DNA here is from genome assembly GCF_030686945.1 of Centruroides vittatus. NCBI lineage: Eukaryota > Metazoa > Arthropoda > Arachnida > Scorpiones > Buthidae > Centruroides > Centruroides vittatus. Next base: position 72,963 of record NW_027121458.1, on the reverse strand, counting down.
GAAAGATAAAACAATGCTATAAGGTCTCAAGGTGGGGAGTGAGCAGGGTGTGTGAAGCCTTTTCCAGCTTATGCGTAGGTGCTCTTGCTTTGTTGACTACCTGACGGAGTTGTTGCGCTTGTTTATGGACTTTTATAAAGGCAAACAACCTAGGAACTCGTGATGTCCCTAGGTTGTTTGCCTTTGCAAAGATCCATAAACGAGGGCAAAAACTCCGTCTGGTAGTCAACATAGCAAGTGCACCTATGCGTAAGCTGGAAAAAACAAAACAATGCTTAAAAATATCACAATAAAATGTTTTTTAAATTAAAAAATGTCTGATATATCTGATTACACAAAAACACTATATTTGGAATTTATTTTGAGACTGTTTAAAGCATAACTTGATCTTCTGTGAGAGTTCAAAACACTTTTTAAGGAACAATGGAACATTACAGAGTTCACAATAGTATGGTGACAGGTATGAAATTGGAATCATTTTCTTTGGTTTCAGTGTAAATCTAAAGCATCATTGGCTGGACTTCCTACACAAAGCAAATTTAAAAACATCAAAACATTGAACAGCACCCCACTTAGTCATAGAAATAATAGTTTTTTCATTAAACATGCTTTCTACATTTTCTATAGACAAGTCTAAACTGTCCAGCTCCACAGAACATGTAAACTGAGTATGAGTCAAACTTATCCTTTGTCTTTTAGAAAATAATGGGCTTAATGAGCAAGACTCAACTATAAACCAGAAAGTGTTAATAAATATAGAAATTAATTATTATCAATGATTTACTTATCATGAATTTTATGTAGAAGATTATAGTCAGTTGTTGCTTCTTATTAAAAAAATACTTATCACTAAAATTCTAGATCAGTGATTCTCAACCTTTTTTCCGTCACAGTACACTTTTAATAATTTTAAAATTTGGTGGAACACACGGTTACTTCGGTAAGTACCGCAGGACAACCGGTGACGTCATAATAGTGATGTTTAAATGAAGTTGGTTATTTAGGTAACATTTTCTAAACGCCTTGGTAACTATCGGCAGTTACCGATAACACCGGTTACAAGATAGAACCGAACGAACTACTTGTCTGACGTCGCTTATGTATGGGTATTCGCAGTAGCGGCACACTAAACTGCCGCGTTGTCGAGAATCACTGTTCTAGATAAATAAAACTTCTCATGCCAGAATAAATTTATGATGATGAAATACGATCTCTTTCAGAAAAATATAAATCTTTATGTTTATTTTATCACTTATTTTTATGGTAAATATATTAAAAATTATATAACTATATAAAATATAACCTTTATCCCATTTTGATAAGACAAAAGACTCCAATTTGTCTAGGGGCTGATTTAAAATTAGCATAGACGATTTTAAATCTGAAATTAAGATAAGATAAATTAGATTAATTGATTAAATAAATAATATTGTGTATATTATTTATAAAATTTTCTCAAATCAGCTATTATAAATCTGTATAGCACTGTAGTTAAATTAAATATAAAAACTTTCTATGTAATATTTTCAAATTTTATTTTATACACCTGAGTATTATATAGCATTCATGTAAATTATAAAAGAATTCTGATAGTTCTTAATATTGAATAAGTAACATATAATATTTATTACCTACAAAAAAATTATATCATATCATTAATTAAAAAAATACACACAAAATTATATAACAGCAGTACATAAAAGTAAAAATTTTACTTCATTTACCATTAAAATGATTAAATTTTTCAGCTAAAATTATCAAATTTTGAATATACCTTTAGAATTTCCTAAAATTTCATCTATGTCCCATTCCATGAAAGTATGTTTAATATTTAAACTTGGAAATCTTCGGGAGAGACAGAGAAAAAAAGAAAACAAGTAATTTATTAATTAAAACTAAATTGAAACTTATTTCTGTTTAAAAATTAAGCAATAAATAAAATTTTTGTCAATATTATAAAAGAAAACATAACATAAATGTAATTTATTTGAATAGATTTGCTTATAAGCTGCTTTTAATAGGCATAAATATTCTTAATTACTTTCAGACAATAATAGAAGGTTTAATATTAAAAAAAAAATGTTTTTCACACATTTATATTAAAATTTACTTAATAAAATCTGAAAATCATTTGATTTAATCATTGAAATGATTATCATATTACTCAAGTACACTTGGTATCATGTTGCTAAGTATATCCTAACAATAAAAAAAGGGAAAGTTCAATGTCGAATACCGTATTATCTAACTATAAACACAGTAATATTATTATTAAAAAATGCAAACAGCTACACTTAAATAGCAGAATATATAGTACCACTAATAAGATTACACGACGAAATTTAATCGGTGTTAAGATTTATCTCAATTAAGTTGACCAGGAAGAAGAGTACAGATGAAGTATTATTTACATAGAATCGAAGGTCGATTTAGAATTTGAAATTAACGTGACGTCATTCGATCAGGTGTTTATTCAGAGGACGTCAGCAAAAATATTCAGCAGTTAGATATTTCGCTTTTATAATTCTTGACATTGAACAAGTGACAAAAGTTTATCATTTTCTAATACAGTACACGTCACATAAAAGTAGTGTAAACGTGGTGTAACAGTTACGTCTAACCACGTGGTAAAAACATTGCTGATACCCCGTCGCCACCTAGCGGAAATAAATACTGTATTATTTCAAAACATTTTTTAATTATTAAAATATTTCAAAACTTCTGTTCATTATAAATTATTACAATGAATTAAAATAATGTTTATTGAAATAAATTGAACAATATTTGCTTCTAAATTAACATTTCATCTTTTCCATTTTTGACTCTCCGCCCAATGGGCACTGTTTAAGAGTAAAAGTTATGCATAAAAAGGCCTGTTTAATCATGCCCATTATGGTTAAAATTAATAATGAAATTTTCAGATTGCTTGGAGAATAAAACACAAATAATGACTGTCGAAAGCCGAGTAGTTAAGGTGCAGCCTATTTTTTCGGGAGACTCTAATTCAATTCAACTCTTTTCGCCCTGTGGGCACTAACAGGGCTTTTATTTAGTAAGCCCATTATGAATTTGGCCAAGTCCACCATGGGGCAGAATGACGTCAAATTTCATATCAAGATTTCTCTTTGTTTCAAATTTTATTTTAAACAAAAAGTTAGTTACGAAAATGCCAGCTTCAGCGATAAAGAGTGCTGCTACACCAAGATGGATAAGTCAAGATGATTCGGTTTGGTTTAATTCATATAGGACAATGCGACACATGGTCTGCCGAGAGGGAATGTCCCCCGGGAGGTCTTTTATGGAAAATTTGCCCCTATTTAGGTGTTACGTGAAGAAAATCCAGAAAACTCCACGCGAAAAGTCCACTGGCGATGCGCGAACCCACGGCCACCAATGTTCGCTGGTTTTATTGACTTCACCACGGTTGGGGATATAAGTCAAAATGTCGGAAAACTTATGATACACATTGTACAATGTGTGATTAAATGGTGCGAATTACAGAGTTTCAACTTTTCATCTTTTAAATATGAATTAACTAAAAACTAATAAAATTTCATAAACGAATAACTTTTTCTTCAAATCTTCAATGTTTTCTCGTACAAAAAATAATAACAGATATAATCTTAACAGAAGTAAATGAATATGACTTAATTTGCAATGTCACGTGACAGTTGTTTGAGTTTTTCATTGGTGCAATACCATCACTCAGCTTTACAGCTTATCAAAGTTAACAGCATCGTCTATGGGAGTAATCATTTTGTATGTTATACTACGCTGTAATTCTGTGTAGTATTTAATTACCTTTTATGGCTTATAATTAAAAACAAGAGGAATTCGGTCTTAATAATAATTTATGGGGTAAAAAGTGAATGCTCTACTCGTGATAAAACACTAACAATGATAGGCAATCAAACGTTTAATACTGTATTTGTCCTCATTGATTTTCACCCGGGCAACGCCTGGCAGTAATGCTAGTTTTCTTTACTTATAACTAAACATAAAAAAAGTTTTTACTTATTATTATGTAAGATTTTTTGTGTAAGAGTGAAGAATAACTATCACTACAATTGCAAAATTTTGTATTACAAGCAATAAACTACTTTTCATACTAATTTTATACCTATTATAAAAGATTTACGCAATGAGGAATTACTTAACTTTAAAAGTATTAATAACTTAAGTTACAACAATAAAACAATTATAATTATCAATTTATATAACATAGGACTACAAGTAATTTTCACTTACGAGGAAGTTGATGCGCTTCAAAATTTTCTAATGACATGTTGATGTTATGCATATGTATGATATACTTGATAATTCCTTTGACAATATCGAGTTACGTTGATTACGATAATTTCATTGCGTCATATCTTTCAGTATCATATTAATAAGCGGTTCTATTCACTTGTTAGAGGTTCTATCTTAAACAAGGCATTTCATACTGAAAATAAAAATGACGTTAACGCCGAAATAACTGCAGTTATTTCGGCATTAACGTCATTTCTATCCTTCATTCACAATTTCTGTCTTTCACAAATTTTACTGTATAGAAATTATATAAATGTATGCAACTCTATTTGTATGTGTGCAAGTGTAAATGAGTGGATAATGTGTGCTTTTGCTTATCAGTCTGAAAAGCTTTATTATAATGAAACCTTTAACTTTATTTAATAATTTCGTAATGTAAGATACGACATCAAATGAAATAAATAAATGCTAGAGTTTTTCAAGTAAGAATTATTCTAGATCCCAGGAAATGTGAAAAGTGTGGCAACTCTAAATACATATCTACAGTCAAATCTCCAGCCTTTCAAAAGCAATAATTCTTTTTGGTGTCTTTAATTATTATAAATTATATAAATAAGGATGTTTGTTTGTCACGTTACTGTAACTATATCAACAAAACTAATTCTAGAGTGTGATTATTTATTGACATCGTCACAACGCCGAGCTGCAATGTTCTCAATTCTTTTAGTAGTGTCTTGCCCTTGTACATCACATTGTTTCTGTTATATAGATAACCGACACGATTCTATTCATAAGTCCGTTTAGGAGAAAATTTTAAATTAGAGTAACCTTTCATTACAAACCGGAAATTCGTATGTAGTTAAACTGGGCCTCCTGCTCCTAAGCTTTCTATGTTTGGTCTCTACTTTAATCTATCTAACAACTCCCTTTTCGAGATTAAAAAAGGAAAGGCACACAGATAGATGGACGCCAGTGGGAATTTATATGTTTAAATTTTTTCAAATTACAGCCTAATAATTTTTCTATAAACGCTACATTGACGAGAACATAAGTCCCACGTAGTTTATACAATGTGTTGCAAAGATATAAGCATTTTATTGTTGCATAAAAGCAATTATTCCCGCATTTTTACAAGAATTTTTTATTTAAACAAATCATACAAAGACTTTCGGATGTTAGTAAAGTCTTTACTTATGAGGTATAGAAATGTTCAAAGACACATTTACACATATATTAAATACACTTATGTAATATGTATTTCAAGATCTGTTAAATCAAGGTCTGTTCAACTCGCAAACTGAAATTAAAAAATGGCTACAACAGCATTTCATAACTTCAAATTAATCTATTTTTTCGATAGTGATAGAAGAGTGCGACAACACCTGTGATGTAACTTATGAAAAGACACTTTTCGGAAGTAAATTTTTAAATAAGTTTCAGACATCACGCAATTAAACGTGACATTCTGTGCAATGAAATAAAAAAGATAACATATATAATGTTAATGATAATGGTAGTTTAATAACATTTATAAAGAACTATGCGTATAACTGAAGAAAACCATTGACAGGTGAAGATGAGCGAGTTGGTGATTAAACAAAGAAACTGTTAAAGATACACTTATATATGATATATAATTATGTAATTATTACAAATCTAATATTTAAATGTACGTTAAGTTCATAATTAACATCTCGATGATATTAATTTTCGCGTCTCGTTGCTGTCCTCAGTTTGAGAAGAGAAGAAAATACAGAATGAAGTGAACTCGCCATCTGAAAAATTTCAAAAATTAAATATATCAATAAAATATTTTCATGATTAATATTATAAAATGTAGTTTAAAATACTTTAATCGGAAATTTCTTGGTAACGTTGAAGTAATCATTCATGGATAAGCATAGAGAAGCTTTACCAAATCTCTTCATAAAATTCAGCATCTGCACAATAACTTATTTGTGTTATTATATTGAAATTACAGAAATATTTTAAAAATTTATCCGTTGATAGATTATTAAACTTAACCTTTAATTTTTGTTCTAAAGTCAGATCGCAATCAGCAAATCTTCTTATGTCTTGAAAGGATGTTTGCATCTGAAAGAGAAAAACGAAGGAAAACGTTTGATTAAATTCGTAAATAAATATTTTTTTCAATATCTCTTATGGTATGCAAATAGATCAGCAATGGTACAGTCTGATAGAGATAGTTACGACGAAAATTTCCCTATAATGTAAGTGTCATACACCATAATGTAAAGTACGATGTATTGAGTTGAGAAAAAATATTAATGTCGGTATGTATTCTTTGTAATTTTTTTTAAAGAAAAATTTTTATTTTTGTAAATAATTTTTAGAATGTTGATATATTTACAGTTACCCTACTGCCGTTTGAGATTAAAAATGTATCTTCTGGAATTTTTAGTGATTGTTTAGAATTTTAATGTAATATGATATACGCCCACTTTAAAGGTAATATATTAGAAGTGTTGAACACAAGATCGTGTTAATAACAATCACATGGCTTTTTCCACCTTTATTTAGTTGATACGGTACACATTTCGGGCCTTGTGCCCCTCATCAGTCAACAGTCTTCCCCCAGTACGGCACTTACGCACGGTAAGTTTGCACATTACAAACCCGAGAATTAGAAGGTTATAAAATTCTTGTACATTATTAGTTATCTTCTTTCTCCTATTAGAGACGATTAATGTACTGTACGTTTTCCAAGTTCGTTTGAGCACTTCTTTTAGTACGTTTATGTTGAGACGAATTTCAGAATTTTTCTTCTAGACAAATTTCTAGGCAAGTCCTTCAAGTGTAAGCTTTAGTTTAAACTTTCTTCTATTGAGCGGTGTTTCGATTGTGCGATAGTTGAAACTTACATAATAACGGGGAGAGGGGTTGAAACGAATTCAAGCCCTCTGGCGGTGTTTTTTGGACGAAAGTATTAAGATTTATAGTATATTTAGCCAGTTTTTATTTATATTTATACTTATGTTTTTATTTATACAATTTTTTGAGTTAAGTATAGCTAGACTTTCTTTGAACTTTCTATTATACGTGTCTTTTTCTTTGTACAGAATGTTGGTGTTGTCATTATCAATATTGCAATTATTTATTAGGCAGTAATCATGGAAGACAGATTGTATTCTTTGATGCTTCATATCAGCTATATGTTCTTTTATTCGTATTTTTAATTTCCGTTTTGTTTCCCAAATGTAGGTATATGGATTTTTGCAAGAAAAAGACACATATAATAGATAATTCAAAGAAAGTCTAGCTATACTTAACTTAAAAAATTGTACAAATATAAACATAAGTATAAACGTGAATAAAAACTGGCTAAATATACTATAAATCTTAATACTTTCGTCCAAAAACACCGCCAGAGGGCTTGAATTCGTTTCAACCCCTCTCCCCGTTATTATGTAAATTTCAACTATCGCACAATCCAAACACCGCTCAATAGAAGAAAGTTCACACTAAAGCTTACACTGGAAGGACTTGCCTAGAAATTTGTCTCAACATAAACGTACCAAAGGAAGTGCTCAAACGAACTTGGAAAACGTACAGTACATTAATCGTCTCTAATAGGAGAAAGAAGATAACTAATAATGTACTGTACAAGAATTTTATAACCTTCTAATTCTCGGGTTTGTAATGTGCAAACTTACCGTGCGCAAGTGCCATAGTGGGGGAAGACTGTTGACTGATGAGGGGCACAAGGCCCGAAACGTGTACCGTATCAACTAAATAAAGGTGGAAAAAGCCATGTGATTGATATTAACACGATCTTGTGTTCAACACTTCTATGACAATACAACACGGTTTCACAACAAATCAAGGTAATATATTTTTTATAAAATAAAAAACTTCCTTGTATTATAAAAATATTTATATATTAAATTTTTATGAATTATTTATATTTATTGACTAAAGATTGGTGAATAATGTAAAAAACCCAGAAGTGTCATATGAATGTGACAGACAGATTTGTAAGAAAAAATCGTAGAAATTAGTTTTTTGGTATGACAAAATAGTTTTTATGTCAAAGGAAATAATCTACACGCGTTATATTGTTATATTACTGATTGTTTTAAATTTGTTGGTATAGCACTGAAGAGGGGCTTAATGATAAAATAACTCCGAAATGCATATGTAACCTGTATCATCAATGAATGACGTTCCTGACCTAAAAGCTGTAAGATAGTCTACCGTAATTTTTTCGGATCAAAGAGTCATATATATGTATGAACGAATAAATACTACCATAACAGATATTTAGAAATATCTTACGTTTGACGTAAAAACAGACAACGAGAATCCAAATAAAATACAACCAAAAGTTATTACAGCGCAACTCATAAAAATGAGTACTTTCAACGCAAATTCCACTTTCGAAAAGACTGCAACGAAATAAAGTAAACACGTTTCTGTTAATAAAGCGGCATACGAAATTGTTATTACATAATTGAATGGACCGTTGAGTTGATTGGTGAATGTCCAAATTTCATGGTGCTGTGCCATAATTTCTTCCAATTCAAGTTCCATGTTTGGATTGTCCTTTCTCAAGTTATACAAATCATCTGATATTTTCTGAAATTCTTTCGTTAAACAAACAATAAGCAAAACCGCAAAGAAGCTGATATAAGGTAATCCTCCGCTTATCAAAACCATCCATATTCCAACTTCGATGCTACAGGAAAGTGCTTCGAGTGTGAATAATTCTCTTTTTTTCAAATCGTGATAAAAGAAAAATACATTCAAACACTGAAGCCATAATGTTAAAATTATTGTCAAAATCATTGTGGCAATTCCTGTGTGATTAATGATAAAAAACAACTGATTTTGACGAAAGTAATTTGAGTTTCTTAGTTTTATTCTCGTATTTAATTTTACTCTTCTGACGATGCTAAATATTACGGCAAAAACTAAGGCAAGAATACAGACGCCTACTTTGACAAAGATGTCGTCGTCGACAATCGAATACCAGGATATACAGGGCGTTTTATTTGACACAAGAGGAATTGTCATGCAAAAAGTAAGAAAGAAATGTATCCAGTAAAAACATTCGATGAAAGATAGATAAAACGTCTTCATAAGATTGAGCAGATAATTGTGGTTTCTCGTGACGCATGAACAGGGATTAAAGAAATTCCACCCGTAAATCATTCCCACTGAGATAATTGGTGACAGAAGACATTTCAGACATATTTCCTGTTGAAAACTTGTAACCTTAAGCTTAGTACTTGAAGAAGTTTGCATTTTGTCCATTTGTGATAATTGTAATTATCTTATCGACGTAACAACGCTTATGTTTATATTTCAAAACAATTATTACAGCAAAAAATTATCCGTTATAGAAAATAAGCAAAGTTAACTTCACAGTTTCCACGATGAATTGTCGCTCGCTGTCTTGTACTCACTTATATAAAAGCTATTTTAGTCTAATGATTTTATAGGCGATTATAAAGATTTATAAGTTATATCATTGCTTTTAAATAACTTATATAATAAAATCTTAAACTTTCATTTATGAAACTAAAAGATGCTTGAAATTATATTAGCACTATAAACTGACACAGGATAATCGATATTTATAATTGTTCAACAGGATTAAGTACTATTAAACATAATAAATTGGTTTACTTTCTAAATTGATGCAATTAAGTATAGCTTTAGTAGTAAATTTCACTCTAAAATATTTATATGACATTTTACAAAGTAGAGTGCAGTATGTCTTTGGATATATTACCATTATTGATATCCACATTTTTCTAAAAATGCATTTTCAAGGCTGTACGTGATCTGTTATAAAATTTACACTGTCAATAAGAAAACTGATTCGATACAGCTTTCGATTTAACGTATAAAGTTTCAGGTCCGTGACTACAGTATTTGGCATCAGGGCCAAACTTAAATATGGCGACTGTTGAATAAGACTTTCAGTGGTCTGTTACAAATTTAACAATCATAAAGTATTTTTCATTGACATAATACATACTATACTTCAATACAACGATACAAGTGTCAAAATATTATTAAACAGGCGCATTTGTACACAATAATAATGTCTTTCTGGAAAATTTTGAAGAACAGTATCGTATAAAATGTACAAATACATGTTATAATATAATTTGTCATTCGATCCTACTGATCTACTGAGAACTAACACTAAGCAGTCAAACACGAACAGTAACAAAAAAAAAAAACTTTATTAAAAAGGTGAGAACTGTCACAGACATCCTCGGCCAACACCCAGGCAAAAACCCGCGAACTTCCGCGCCTCCTTTTTCTACACGTTACCAGCCAACTCTCGTTGGCAAGTGTTGCCAGGCAGTGTTCGGGATCTCTGGCGCTGGCGGCCACAAATTTTTCATATTCCGAGGCGATTGTTTCCTATGAATTTGTTACTTCGCCCACGTAACAATTTTGTTTATTTTGGCGCCCTGAGCGCATGCCACTTTCTGCACCTGTCCACACGAGCCCGAAAGTTATTAATCCTTCGAAGTTTTATAAAAGACAGAATTCAAATATTTTTAACGTTATAGAGAAATGAAAAAACACCGCCGTATTCCAAGAAATTATAATTTACATAATTTATCATATAAGAAGGACGGTATTAAATTTGAGATGTTGTTATCTTATAAGGAGAGGAGGACACGCCTATGTACTTACCAGCGGCGTCTGCAGGGAGAACTCACGCTATAAAAAATGGCATCGTACGTACAGTACAATACATTTAAAATTTATAATTTAAGATGTGATTTAAGAGTAAACGTATAAGTTCCCTCTGGCATCCGTCAAATGTGTGTCATTCCTTAATTTCTAGAATTAGATACATGAAATTTCGAAAGCGAATATGAAAAGCTATGGAAAAGAGACCCCCCCATTAACTATATACGACCTTCCAGTTTGCACCGAAATCAAATTATTTCAATTGAAATATTATCCATCGATTGCCGGTAATGTATTTATATAGATAAATACCATTCGATTTAATTCTGTTCTTAACAGAAAAACTACGATGTATATGTGTACAAGACACTTCTAGAACTGAAAACATTGGACGTTGTCACAATATATAACTGCTTGTTATTGTTGTTATTCCTACGTGTATTGGCTTCTTTTCATTCCTTCTTATTATAATAAATTAAACGGAAACAGGCAACTTTTCGCTTGCCCTTCGTTATTTCCAAACGAATGGCAACCCAGAACTCACCACGAGGAGGTGGTTGCGTCAGAGTTGCACTGAGAGTTAGAAAGAATGCAACTACACACGTGATTAACATCACTTGTGGAGTTTCATTCGTCCTAACTCACACTTAAAAAACGTCTGTTTAACTTTAATTAAATAATCTAATAATAATTAAAATTGTACAGTAATTAATCTTAACGTATTATTACTATTTAAGCTAATGCATGCAATACAGTAACTACTGACGATGAAAGAAAGTCGAGAGAGAAAATCGTTCCAGTCCGTTTGTGTCTTCTCTCTTGGACCTACGCGAAATTTGAAGAAAGAGAAAAACAATAGCGAGGTTGAGGCCGAAGTTTTAACCGCGAAAACGTGTACGTCGGACGTTCAGCGCGGCTTTCCCGTAAGCCTAGAAGTTTGACAATAGCGTTTGGAATGTCGAGCTTGATTCCACTGACTTTCCAAACACCATTGTCAAACTTCTAGGATTACGGGAAAGCGGCGCTGAACGTCCGACGTACACGTTTTTGCGTTTAAAACTTCGGCCTCGACCTCGCTAATAGTCTTCCATCCCGTTCGAAACTTTAGTCTTCTACTTACGCAAAATGTAAAGCAAGAAGGGTTCCTATCAAATTTATAAATTATGTCATTTAATTTAAACTAAAATATTAGTCAGAAATCATAGTTAACTTACTTGCTATCAAAATATTTTCTACAAATATAAAAAAAAAATAACATGTAAAAACAAAGAAAGTGGAAAGCTTTTCCTTCAACAATACGGCGCCAGCAATGGAAACGTTTAACAATGCCTTCAAACAATTGGTTACTTTCGATAAATACGTGACACGAGTTACGCCATAGCATTAACCAATTTCAATAACAGTATTTTAGTCTAAAAATTAAAATGATTTTATTTTTCTTTAAATAAAATTATTAAAATGGAATTTACACATGTCAAGTGAATTCATTTATTCTAATGCTATCTTGTGTTTTGGAATGTTCAAACACGAATTTCTATTACATATCCACAAATTGATTTTTTTCATATTTTGACCTTTTTCGGTTCAGAGATCTTAAAACGTGGAAACTTGCAAATATATCGGAAGGTCAAGGTTGACAACATTCCAATACTTTGCCTTGTTATGTATACATGAAACATCAGTGAAAATAAAACGCATTTTGAACCCACGAGTATTTTACACCTTTAAAAAGAGAACAATATGCAAAAATTAAAAATATAATCGTAGATTTTGATGGGATGCCGATAATTTCACTATTTTAAAATAAAAGCGGGCCTCAGTGAAACACCACGTGATTCAACTCGTATGTTTTTAAACGACCTCTGGGCATTGGCATTGGCTCATCGAAACTTACTTTATGCATCAAAGCTGTGCAGGTTGCCAGGTCAAGTTTTAAATTTTTCTTTCATTGTGTTTGTTAAATTCCCTGGATATCATTACTGATTTTATAGTTATAGAGGCTTATGTAAATTGCATTTTATATAAATGTAGTGCTTAAGGTGACACATACCGCTGCAGAAGACCGGAAAACGAGTCCAAACAGGGTCGAAAACACTAAGAACTTTTTGGTGGGATGTTTGTTCGAATATGTTGGACCCAAAATAGGCGCTGTTAGTTTTCACAGGGCTGAAAGAATTTAAAAAAAAAATTATATAGCTCATTGCTTTTTTATTATTTATAAGCAAAACAATAATTAATATTAGTTTAAATGTAATAGTAACTTGTATAATACATAATGGGACCCAGGAATTATAACTGTTTAAAAATATCTATATTAATGTAACGTTTATTAAGTTAACGAAAATATTTTCTGCTTAAGTCGTGAGTCACAACAGGACTTTCTTTCGCTGTTGAAGGAAGTTGAGGTCACGAAAAGAGATGTTAACCTTAATACCGATTTAACAAGGAATATCCTTGTTGCTTCTCTCTTCGGGTGAACCTAATTGTTCCCGATGATTAGACGATTGAAATAAATAAATAGGGCCAATCACGATAAAGTAGCGCACGAAAACCCACGAGTATGATTCGAATAGGACACTTGCACATCTTAATGTTTCCGAAAAATGCCTGTCTAAAGTTTACGTCCGATGCAAACTAAGAAGAAAAGAAAGAATACTGCTGAACAGAAATTAATGAAATACAAGAGCTATAAAGATTTCAATTATATCGTAAACTCCATCTCTTACTCTCTCTGTATTAAATGGAAAATAGAATTACGAGAATGTTTTAATAGTAGTCTCTGATTGAGCATATTATACTGGATTTTGTTATTGTTAATTTCGATTCGTATGTTGTTATTAGTATTAGTAAATTCAAGATATTTTTAGATATTGAGTATACTTTGTGTCGTAAATAGTAAGGTCTACTTCTGTCTAACTCTGTCGTCTTACCTACTTTTACGTCAATGAACGTTCCCTCCTATAAAACCGGAAATTTATGATAAAATAAATTGCATCGTAGCCCGGGTGAAACTTGACCATATAGTGTCATGAGGTAGCAAATGTTGCATAGTGCGTCTGCATTTGCTACTTTTTTGTTTTGTTTAGGCTTGAGTTTATAATCATATGCGCTGAAAATCTGTTTCCACCCGTAGCACGCGAGTGAAAGAATTATTGGTGTCGGCTTATCAGTCCTCAATAGTCCCAAAAGTGGTTTGTGGTCTGCGTAAATAGAAAATTTTGTTCCAGAAAGGAAATGATGAAAACGTTATACTCCATATACAACAGCAAGAACTTCTTTATCGATGTGCGAATAACCACGTTTAGTGTTTGTTAGTGTGCGAGGTGCAAAATACACAGGTGATTCTTTTCCATTCTGTGAACGCAGTCTGAGAACTGCACCTACGCCTACATGCAATGCCTCACGTGTATGATCTCGTTGGTTCCATCAAAGGGACAAGTACCTTTCTGATGAAAGGAGGGTTTTTAGTTAATCGAAGACTCTTTGATGTATTTCTACCATTTCCAGGATGCGTCCTTTGTTAATAATTGGTATAGTGATTCTGCGATAGCAGCTCTATGGTGCAGAAAATTATTATAAAAGTTCACTAAACCAAGAAAATCCTGCAGTCCCTTCCGATTTGTTGGAACGGAAGCCTTTCTGATTGCAATCACCTTCGACAATGCCGGATGAGTTTATCACTATCGATTTGATAGCCTAAACACATTTGCAAAACCAAATAGACACTTGTTCTTGTTTACATGTAACCCATAATCTGATAATTTTTGGAAGACAGTACGAAATCTTGATGCATGTTCATCCTTGTTAGCAACACAGATGAGGATGTCATTAAAATATGGTATTATACCCTGGAGGTTAAAGAGAAATACGTCTACAAACTCTGGAAGACTCCTGGTGCAACACTTACTTCAATCTGAGGATGATTTACCCTGTATACTATCGGTGAGTGATGAGTGATTGTAGCCGTGAATCTTCAATAGGTTCGAGGACACCTTCTCTCAATACAGCATCAACTGTTGCTTCAATTTTTGGGCAGAGAGCGTGTGAAATTAAACGTGCTTTCATTCGGATTGATGAGTGTGTCGAGTTTACAGATATTATAAGGGAGGATCTCTGTATTCGCCCTGTTTTCCATCGAATGCTTGTGGAAAATTCTCAGTGACTCTTGTGATACTATCACAGGAAACAGCATTGACACCACACACTTTAATTTCTAACGGTTCGAACCAGTTCATACCGAGAAGGTTAGAACGACAATCAGTTGCAACAAGAAATTGAAGTCGACATGCATGTCTATTGTATGAAACTCGAACAGTTCATTGTCCCTTAAGGTTAATTGATTTACGCTGAAAATCGTGGAAAACAAAGGGAACTTGCTGTAATTTGGGCGTCTTGGTAAGCCACGTACTTATAAACTTGTCTTCACTGATGACTGCATAGTCAAAACTAGAGTCAACTTATAACTGAAATGGACGGCCATCGAGTTGAACAGTGATCTTACACTTCAAGAATGGTGTAATTGAGCCAAGGTTGTTAACAATGTATGATAATACAATGCCAACATCATTTGTGAAGGCAGATGTCCTTAGTGGTCGATTTTTTCTTTTATATGGTTGCGATACTGATGGTTCAGGTGCGTTTTTAGCTTATAAACTCCTTCCATGTGTGCAGTTTTCTTGCAGTAGTGACATTTGGCATTTAGATGATGGCACTTATTTCTCGGGTTGTGCACTACCACAACTTCCACAAAGTTTTATTGAAGAGCTTGATTTTGAGAATTTCTTGGCGCACTGTTTCTGCTTTTGGCCTGCATGTATGGCAGTGACTGTAAGGCCAGGAACAAACATGCGTAAAATTAGGCATAAAATCTAGCATAAAACAGAAAGCGTAAAAATTTTTCTGAAATTTCGGCAGAAACATAACTGAAAAAAGAGTAGAGCATGTCTCTACTTTTTCCCTTTCAAAAATTCCTCCAATAACGAGAAGTCTTTTTTTGTGACGTCAAAGTAGACACGTGGTTTTTATTCTAACAATGGTGGCAATGAGGGTTGATCTTATAATTGTGACGGTCTCGAAAAAACGAAAAATAAATGAAATAAGGAGTTTATTGAATCCGTTCGATTACATCAGTGTCATGTATAAAGACACTGTATTTAAACAACGTTTATGGATGGCTATAGGTGCAAAATTTCAAATAACAGATAGGTCTAGTAGAATCGATATATAGTATTTAGATCACACGTTATTTCAGTTCGGAATACAAGTCTATTAATTTAAATTTTCTAAATTATAGCATAGGCAGCGGAGAAAAATATGGAAGGTGCAAAGTGATACATTTTATTAATATTTTTTTCTCATATATCTATCATTGTTAGTGGCAATGGTGTTTCCAATTCGGCTAGAATTTTTACGTATGTGTGTTCTGGCATAAAAGCGTAAAACAGAAACTGAATCGAAAGCTGATTTTTGATTCAGTTTTCTGCCACACAATTTTACGCATGTGTTTTTGGCCTAAAAGAATGAGATCCATCAGTAGTATGTCAGCGCGAATTTCTCAGCTGTCGGTGACAGCCACTGCTGAAAGAACAAATTTGACAGTCGTCGAACTTTGAGTCTGATTCAGTTAATAATCTCCTTTATAAATCTTCATCCCGAAT
Source organism: Centruroides vittatus (assembly GCF_030686945.1). NCBI lineage: Eukaryota > Metazoa > Arthropoda > Arachnida > Scorpiones > Buthidae > Centruroides > Centruroides vittatus. The sequence continues at coordinate 56,377 of NW_027121458.1, read as the reverse complement.
ACCTCAAACAAATTGGTCACGAAGACGGTTGGGCAACGTCTCTCCGAAGCTGCAATTATCTGCAAGGCGACATAAGAACTTACAGACTCGTGTTCCTTTTGCACTTTTTTTTAAATTGGAAGCGTCGGTAGATTATTGGTGGCCTTGGGCAGAAATAATTCTTGAGAAGAGTCAATTATTGATCACAGGTCCTTTTTCGAGGCTGATCTGGAGCCGTAAGGGAACGTAGAATCCCAAGTGTCTTAAGACCACAGGAGACAAGAAGCGTAGCTTTCTTTTTGTCGTCGTCGATAACGTCGTTTGCTTCGCAGAAACGTGTAAGATGTTCTACATACGTGTCGCAAGTCCTCGGTTGAAGGACAACAAAAAGTTGTACTGAGCCAATGGTCGCCATGATATGTGAGAGAAAGGAGAAAAAACAGTGTGATGTTCACTAGCATACAATCGTTTTATAGTCGGCCCTTGTAAGCTAGACATGTTTCAGAAATTTAAGATGATCTCATCCTCGTCGCCAATGTTAAATACGGGGTAGGAAGACAATAAAACACACAGAAACGATGGCCATCAGTGGCTAAGCGTTCCGTTCTCTGAACACTCGGAGTTCGGTCGTGGGTTCGCGCCTCACCAGGACAGGCTAGCCACATTGAATTTTGCGGGTTTTCTCCACGTCTGTAACGCCTAAATAGGGGCAGGTTATCTTTAAAAAGACCTCCCGGAAGGCATTCCTCCTAGGCAGACCACCCAAGTTTTGCGTTGCCATAACTTAGTCAAACAAACACAGAAACGAGTCAAAGTAGCCTTTATATCCTTGATAGCAGAAGCATACTATTACTGGTCAGACTGACGGAAAAGGGCGCCAAAATATTACCCAGTCATGTTGTCCGTGGCCGCGACATATCTTTTAAACGATACACTACAGTATGTGTGATTTTCAAGCAGAACAGGTTCTAAGAGTTTTACCATGCGGACAGAAGTTTCATATATAAATGGCTAAATATAAATCGCATGTGTCCAATATGTAGGGAAGATGCTTCTGTTACAGGATATTAAGATTATTAGCTATAAAATTTGAAAATTTGGATAAACCAGTTATGAAGCCATTGGAAAATTGGGATAGCATAAAAAGCTATTATTATTTTATTTCAAAGTTTACAAAAATAAATTTACAGTTGAATAAAAAATATAAAGAAATTTTTATTAATAAAAAATATATGTTTTTGATAAGAAGATATGAAACAGTCCTTAGTGGTTTCCGTAGATTTTTTTCCATTGATTTAACACGGGGATGACACCCGCTATTCTGGTTCTAAGTCGAACTCTAAAATTTGTCCTCCGTTATTATACGCCATTTTATGACAGAAAATCCTCCGTTAGTTCGAAATTGAAGGGACGAAATAATCGACTTATCCGAGATTTACATATTTCTGTACAATGTACCAAATGCCACTTAATCGATGTAATTTATTAAGGAAACGGAATGCGGCTATATATAGACAATGCTATTTTCGTTAATTAGTAATAATAATAACAATATAAATAAACTGCAAGTAAAGGCATGTTTCTAAAGCTCCCTCGCTTATTTCCCTGTGGGCGAAGATTAAATAAGACATTTCATATAACAAAATTACGGTTGAAAGAAAAACATTAAGATAATGCCGAAATAACTGTTATTTCGGCATTATCTTAATGTTTTTATATTAAATGTTTTTTCAACCGTAATTTTATCTTCTTCTTTCCAAATTTCTATCAAATTTTTCTTATTTTAGAAGTTTCTGTCCCACAAATTTTACTGTATAGAAATTATATGTGTATGGAACTGTATTTGTATGTTTGTGCAAGTATGACTGAGTGGATAGATGTGTGCATTTTCATATTAGTCTGAATTGTTTTCTTATAATGAACCTCTTAACTTTATTTGGTAATTTCATAATGTAAGATATATAAAAGGAAATAAACCCACGCTAGAGTTTTTCAAGTAAGAATTATTGTAGATTACAGGAAATGTGAAAAGTGTGGCAATCTTTAAAGGCTGTTAACGTATATAGATATATACAGGATAGTTTTAAATGCCATGTATATTTTTATATTCAAATTACCAGAAATGTACAATTGCTATAATAACACAGATTATAATATTTGAAAGCTTTACTTTAAAAGATTTTTTTATTTAATAGTTTTGTAATATTAATTTATTTAATTTTACTTACCGTTCCTGTTAGTGACACCAAATAATGACAATCGATGCTATAGAAAATTTCATGCTTCGAGCTGCTGTTAGAAGAAAGTACGCTATTCGTCGTGTGTTTCTTATTGATATAATGAATAACGTAGTATGGTAAACACACGATCTTCATTGTCAGAAATCCAAAGCACTGCTTGTTTTTCTTGCAGAAATAAAGCAAAATGCCTAACCAGACTGCCTAAGATTTTTTTGATAATAAACTCGACTTTCTCGTCCGACGTTTTGTTTTTGTAAGAAATCTTTTTCTACTTAAACATTACAAGCATACTAATGAGGGCAACGAAGCTATTATATTTATATTACTAGATAAAATTGTTTCATGTTTATTTATGTATATACACATTTTCATAATCAGATATTCATAAAATAGTAATCAATTGGAACATTCCGAAATAAGATATATTAATTTCTCACTTTAATTTTTTTAATTGCTTTTTGTCATGAATACAATTTGATCAACTTGACACACTAAATTAATATTACTACAAGAACTTTGAAAACATGCACACTCAAACACTGTTTTGTTTTCTGTCGTTCGACACAAGTTTAAGAGTGCTTGAACACAGTTTGTAAATACAGTTTCGTTCTTTACTTTTAATTGTTTATTTTATATTTTAATTAAATATTTTGCCTATGTGAATACCGGAAAGTACAAAATTCCGGACCAAAACTGGCCGGATATTTGGTCCTGTGCTCTATCTGAGGCGATCACAAAGCTGTCACAAACAACAAAATTTCACTACATTCCACAGAGTCGTACATACATAGTTTAGGAATTGTTGTACACAAACTTGTATGAATAAATACAAATTACTGTTCAAAAATAATACAGAACAATTTGGTCATTTTGTTCTCATAACAACTTAAACAATGCCTAGAATATAAGCAGTATTTACACAGTGATTATATTATTTCAATCCATTTTAAACTACATAAAGAAAATATTAATATCTTAAATAATATGACTAATTAATTAATAAAATTGTTGCCTTAATTACGTTTTATAACACAATGAATCGATTTCAACAAAATCACGAAAGTTTAAGGAAATTGTATTTTGCATCACTCGATTTTAATGTATTAAAAATGACATTTAAATCCAATTTACAAAATCGTATTACTTAACAAGAATTGCCTGAATTTTATTCCTCTTTCTATAAATTAATTCAACCAGAAATACAATTTCTGTAGTTTCTCTGGTTGTTTTTTGTAATCGACTTGATAAAATATGAAACATAATAATTAAATTAATTAATTAATGAACAAGTATATGATTTAAAATAACATTTGATGAAAGTATGCCAATATATTATGACTGGAATTTTATCCCAATGATACTGAACTGGTGATTGTGCATGTACAAGGTAAATTGGATACATTTTTACAAATTGTAAGGGCATGATCTTTTACTTTACCACAACTTATTCTATGAGTTTATCAAAAATTGTTTTGCTGCAAATCCTGGATCCATACGAGTCCTGAGTGATTTCCCGAAATTGTAACAATGTCGAGAACGTACTCCAAATGGAATTCAACAACTGTAAACATAAAATTATAATTTGAAAGATAATATTTCATTTTATAAAAATATGTGACATTTTCATTAATATTATACAGTATACAACAAATACAGTATTTAAATGTCTGGATGACCATTCTCAGAAATTTTTCATGTCAGACCTCATCCCTCACCCACCCGGCTGCTTCATTGTGAGTCAGTTTGAACACACAATATGCTCACATGGTGAGGGGCAAAAAAAGTAACAAAATAAATTTCGGAATTGTCCGAAAAAGATCTGGCATTCTACTATTCAGCCCATAGCCTTAGCTTTTATGAATCATGTGCATAGAGAATGAGTTTGGAAAATAAATAAATATATGCACAAGATTTATTGTAAATGTTGATTTTCCGTTTTTCAGAAGATCTATTTCGCATAAACTCTACTGTTATGAAAATTTCCTAAAATTTCAACAATATTTCTAGTAAATTCTGAAAAATACTCACTTCAATTGTGAACTCTTTTGTCACCACAATCGTTCCAAAATAACTGAATCCAATATATTCTCCATTAATTCTTTTCATAAATGAAAGAACCTGAAATAATATTTAAGTACACATCAATTATATGAAAATACTAAAAACGTGCAAAGAATAATGAATGTCATGTAAATGCTTACTTTTAATACATCGACCACTTCCAAATGATATTTATCTAAACTGAATACGTACAATTCGTCAATTGGCTTCACTGACTGAAATTGAAAAATACACTGTTAAATTTTTTTATAGAATGTAATGAAATCAAATGTGTCTTTGCTACTGAAGTACAGGATGTCACTTTAACATTTATGCATGCGGAAAGATATATTTTCATCATGCAATACGTAAGTTCCAGTACGTTATTTTTTAAATTATATGCATTTACAGCTGAATAAATTAATTTATTAAAAAAACCGGTCTTTTGAAAATTGTGCGATAGTAGACCTTGCGTAATTTTTCTCTTCTCTTGCCAGTTTCATGATATAGGAAAAAATCCCGCAACGAGTTGCTTAACTTTTCTGGCAACATGTGGTGGCGCCATCTGTTGTCATATTTTATTTTTTTTTAATTTTATAATTTTAACTTTTATAATCTGGCAAAATGCTTAATTTTCAGGGTAAGGATAGGTTTTATATATATAAAAAAATTAAATGCTAATAAAGAGTAAAATCGTCATTAAGTCCGACTCTACTGGAGACATACACGACCCCCTTTATTTCCCCACCCACACAAGAACAGTTTACAAAAAGAAAATTTATAGAAAGCACAGTCTGTTTAAACATGCAATACTTACATACAACAATTGTAAAAATACCATATAATACAAAAAATATACAATACATTAACTTATCATACACTTACAAGCTTTTATCAAAGTCCGAGCACTTACAGAGACATAATCAAATATGAAAAATAATACATCAAAAACGGACACAAACATAAAGCATTGTGTACCCCAAGAACCATATGACTGATACGAATGCACCACATAGAAAACAATAACAGACAAAATCCGTGATATCATCAAAGACTAAGCAATACATCAGAACAGATGTAATATTTATTGCCAAACAGAAAAATTATACACATTATAGACAAAGCTATTCATAGACTGAAAAATTATCAAACAGAACTCCTCCATGAACTAAAACATCCAGGAATAGATAAGGTACATATTGTGTCAATAGTCTTTTTTTTTACACAGCATCATACCACATATACTGTATTACCAAAAAGTGGTAAAACATTACAGCGTCACAACAGCACATATATCACACTACAAAAGGCTGCCATACTAAACACATGCTACATAGTTATAAAATTTCTCAACTCAAATAAGTCTACCCACAGAAACAGCTCATAAACAAAATACTGTTTCTGTCGAAATGTCTTGACGTTGGTTCAAATTACACTGGTATTGGTATATATACCGCGTGGATATACTCCATTTACATTTTCATAATACTAATAAACTTTATTTAACACACAGAAATAAGATAATTATAATACGCGTGTAATGATATAAAAAGTATATTAAAATACAGATGAATATGTAGTTTAATGTAAAAACTAAGTTTTTCTATTTATTTTTTAAATTATATGCAATTATTTACGTATTTAAAATTATCAAATTAATTTAGTACTTTACTTACAGATTCAGTAATTTCTCTTTGCGAAAGAACACTATAAATTAAACATGCCACAAATATCAATCCAAGAAAGAGAAAGATTCCTTTTTCATAACCACGTGGGAAATAGATGACATAATACAAGCAACATGCCAAAGAATGCATAAAGCACAAGGTAGTGGCAGTAAAAATTTTTCCAAACACAATGTCAAACGCATCTACCATTTTACACGATTTCGCAAATTTCTCTTGTTCTGCAGATATTGTCATTTTTACCGATTTTCCGGTCTCTTTGCAACGTTTTAAATTTTCGTGAATGTATTTAAATCTTTTCGATAAGAAATACTGAAATAAAACTCCACTCGAAAAACCAGTCAATGCAAATGTACTAACCCACATGAAAATTACCGGATAAAATATGCTGCATAATATGTAATTAGTTTCATTTTCTGGCATGGGGAGCATTGAAATTGATATTGCCATTAAAGAACACGCCACGACTCCCACAACAACAATGGAAATGATTGTCAATTGATATAACTTGTTTCTGAACTTCATTAGAGTAATGGTTTCTCCTTCGTAATATTCTCGATCGGATCGAATTATCAGGTTTTTGCTAAAGAACGCAAATGTAAGAATTGTTGTTACAAGAAATACCACTCCGAATAAGAATAATTTAGTAACTATTACGGTAGTTTCAAGATCGATTAAGTTATAAACGAAACCGGCGCAAAATTTGACGCAAGTCTTTTTATCGGCAGTTGAAAGCAGAATTGCCCAAATCAGGAGGACCCACCAAATTATTAAGATAAAAGCGCTGTAAACGCGATAGAATTTACTTTGTGCTTTATCGATTTCACATTGTTGTATTATGTCAAATCCAGTTATTCTGAGGATAAAGACAAATGGTGTACTAAAACAATTCATACAAACTTCAGATTTTTCCATTGTTGTTGAATTTTCTGTAAATAAATGCATAATATATATTTTATTGAATATATATATCATCAGACTGTATATAAATTGCTAATATCTTATAGTATAATCGGGATGGGATGATAATAATAATAAGCGCACAGCCCAAACGGTTAGGAGTTGAAAGTTGAAATTTAGTACAATTAGGATACGTTTTGGGAATGCACACCGAAAATAAATTTTTGGAAATTCCCTTGCGTAGGATAAGGAAAGGATTAAGAATTACCCTGAAGAACTCGGCTTCTACTATACTATTAAATACAGTCAAACCTGTTTTTATGCGGTCTTTTTATGTGCGATTTTTATTTGTGCGATTTTTTAATGCGAATTTTTAATTTGTGCGATTTTTTATTTGTGCGGTATAGTTGGCGACTAGTCTCGTGCGATTCGTCATGTCTCACGTTGACTTATTATAGCTAAATAAACTTATTATAGCATAAATGCGCTTATTATAGTAATATTATTGCATGAATATGCGAAAAATGAAATAATTTACTTTTCAAGTCAACAAAACACCACCTGGACAAAAATATGTAAAACAGACGATAGACCAGACGATGCAGTCAAGTGCTGACATCTGTTGTCAATAAATTCTATTTCGTACGATTTTGAGTTATTTTCTATGTGAGACTTTTTTATGAGGTCCCTATTGACCGCATAAAAAAAATATTTTTTTAATTGTGTTGCGAAAACTATTATTTACAGCCATTCGTGAAGTTTCGTGAGATTTTTATTTATGCGTTTTTTTAATGCGGTCCCTATCCACCGCATAAAAACAGGTTTGACTGTATGCGGTTTTTTGCGTTTTTGCGGGAAATTAGACATATTTTTAGACCCATCTATAAATTCTGTAATTAGTTTCGAAAAGGGGGGGTTAATTCTTGCACTTGATAAAAACGGGTAAAATCAGCTATATAACTATAAAAGTTATCTGACGAAAGAGTTTATAACATCGAATGTCTAACACATTTTAAAAATTCGTTATTCCTCTCCAGTACACAATTTAAAAAAAATATTTAAATGTGTTAGATTGGTCATTCGGTATGATAAACTCTTACGTAGATAACCTTTGTAAATATAAATCAAATACTATTATATAATATAATAGAAGAGTGGAAAGTACGAAATAATCTAATAATTTTAATCTTTGCTGTTGTTGTTTTTGCCGAGCAATGCCGGGTTCATCTGCTACTATATATTATAAATTATATATGAATACACAATAGCTATATCAGTAGGCAATATCTATTCTGTTTATTACAGTAATCCTGACATATAATGGGCTAAATGGTTGAAGCCGAGGAACGATGTTTACATTATCAGAGGAAATCTAAGTGTTTCAGGCTCTCTCGGCAATACCCACGGGATGAAAAGAGTAGAAAAAAATTATGGCAGGAAAGAGTAATGTTTTGTAGATTTTTGGAATTTGTTGAAAAGAAGAATATCTTTTCAACAAATTCCAAAAATCTTCAATTCAATCAAAATTCTTATTGATTTATCATAGTTGATTGTTTGAGTGCCCGTTAATGGATAAAACCACTGAATACTGATAACAAATCTTCGAGTTCGCGCCTGTAAAAAAACAACAAGCTTCATTATAGCTAGTTATTTTCACCTGTCTAATTTCTAACAGAGGCCAGTTTCCTGTGTAAAGTCCTCACGGAATGAACCCAATCTTTTGTAGGGCGTTTTCTAGCGTTTGCCTTGTTATCAATTCTATGCAGTTGACGATTTACAATTTAGTATTTATATTGTTTCATTCAACAATATCATTTATTTTAGTTTTGTTTTAAATAAATAAATAAATATATATAATTAAAATAAAACTAAAATAAATCAAATAAATAATAAATTAAATAAAACTAAAAAAAAAAATCATTATTACATTTGCATTCTCACATAACACGTACTTTTTTGTGTGAGGAGAAACCTTAATTCTGCTGAATTCAATATGGTTTTACAACAGGTTGGCATCTGACATTTAAAATCCGGTTAACCGATTTTAAGAATTTTCGGATGATTGTTTTAACCATTATAAACCCTCACTATAGTAGTTGTAATTGTTAGTATTTTTTACATCGGCTATACTGTAGCCGCTTTTAAAGATAGCGCTGCAAAGGAAAACATGTAGACAATACTACACGAGTAACTATTAATTATTAAATATAACTATAATTACCGATTTTTTTCGGTATAGGGCATATGATGTACCCGCATTTCATCATAGACGATGATAATCTTCTCAATTTATCTAACTTTAATATTTACAATGATTACATTTTTAAATATTTACAATTAATAATAGTAATGTACTTAATTAAACGATAACATTTTTATTCGAGTTTGGTTATCTGTAGCTTACCAAAGAACGTTTGTAGAATTCATTCGTCTACGAGGAATGGTAACTTCACATAGAAGATGCTGGGCGATTATTAAAGCCTTTGTTTAGGACAAAAGTTGCGTCTTATATGAAGTCAAGCACATTGATACATTTTTCCAGATTTTTTAAATAATTTTATTAACGGATTATTTTAATAATTACATATAATACCGAACTCGATACATGTAAATAATCAAACGACACAATCGTACTTATTGGATTAATAATATGGCCAATCTATATATATAATCGAGACGAGTTGATAATAATAATAATAATAATATTATTATAATCAGCGCAGAGCCCAAACGGTTAGGAGTTGAAAGTTGAAATTTGGTACACAGTTAGGGTACGTCACGAAAACGCACACTAAGAAGGGATTTTTCGAAATTCTTCTCCACGGGGATAGAGGGACAGGATTAAAACTTCTATATACATTATCGAGACGTGCCTAAACGGTTAGGAGTTGAAAGTTGAAATTTGGTACGCAGTTAGGGTATGTTAAGAGAACGCACACTAAGAAGGGATTTTTCGAAATTCCTCCCCACGGGGAGAGGGACAGGATTAATGCTTAACACTTCCATCAACAATGAAAGTGCTACGTAACAATAAAAGTGTTAAAAAAAGTGTTAAGAGAAAGCGACATGCAAGACGCAGATGGAGAAAAAACGGGCGCTGGAGGAAAAAAATAAAAGTAATATGTTAGAACATATTCTATTTTCAAATTTAAACAGATTTGTGGGTGCCGGGAGGCGGCCGATTTCTCGTTCCTCCTTTTTGTCGGCTAACAGGTCCGTGAGACCTGCCCACGTCAAGTCGGAAACTGGAACAAATCATTAACTGGAAGGACCCCAGTCCCCAATTGGTTCCACTTATCGACGCTCTACTGTATTTGGAATTCTATAGAAAAAGCATGTCATATTTACGTCATCTGACGAAGATCGGGAGCATAAAGAGAAAGATTACAATCAACTTTAATAAGTTTGGTAATTTCGTTTTACTTGCGATTCAATTATTAAAAAAAGAAATTCTGTGGCTCGAACTCGAAGGAACGTGCAGTTTACACTACGTAGATAGCATGAAATCTATACCTTGACCTTGGAACTGCGGATCCAAAATGGCCGCTCCATAAGGAACATTGATGTCCTGACCTTATATCTATAGACTTTGATATTAACAAATAGGGTGTGGCGCCTTCTGTTACGAGATTTTGTTATAAAAGTATTTTATATTATTATTATTATAAAATAGCAAAACGCTTAATTTTGAGCATAGAAACGAATTTTATTTTTTTAAAATTGCTAATGCTAATAACGAATAAATTCTTATTTAAGTCCGATCCCTCTTGAGATATGACACTTGTCCCCCCCCCTCTATCTCGCCAGCCTCTTAACTTTTAAACAACTATGAAGCCTATATTGGTATCAATAACGTTATAATAAGCATCACAATCAATAAAGTAATAACGTTTATAAAATGGTTTATACTGTTTAAGAATAGATGTAATAAAACTGACTATAAATATCTAGGTATAAGGATCGATCATAATAAGTATTTAACGTGAACATCGTATTGTAATTTATACTTCGATAGATTCGGATTTATTGGAATATCTTTGAAATTTTAGGCAATCATCATAAAGATATAAGATCGATATCAAACAGAAGATTATATTTGTGGTTGCACTCCTAATTACGTAATACAAAGAATTTAAATGTTATTGAATCACTTTGTTCGATTCTGTGTCTGCGTGTTATTAAAAGGAGCTTCAGCAACGACTTGCGTAACTTTCTCGGCTCTTAAAAGATTTTATTTTAAAAATTAACTTTTATATTTTTAATTCTTATAAAATGGCAAAAATAATTTAATTTTGAAGGTAGAGTTGAGTTTCATAGAAAGTTGTTAATGTTTATAACGAGTAAAATCTTTAAGTTTGATCCTTCTCGCGATATGACACTTGACACCTTTAACCATCAAAATTTAATGGCATTACTGTCTCTTAAACACAAGCTACGAAGCCAAATTCGATTTTTAATCTTAACCCAAGTTGTTAAACGAAATAGATGGCAAAGCATACACATATAAACCTTTTTTTCCTCCCTCTTTTCACTTTTTCTGCTGTTATATTTAATGGAGGTAAAGTATGACGATAAGGCAAAAAATGACCCCCCCACCGACAAGATTTTTATACTTTTGGACTCGGGGGCCTTTGAAACGTCGAGAAATGCAAAAAATTCGGGTTTTTCTTTTTATATGTATGGATGTTAGAGTGTATATGGGGACACGATTTTGTTCACCCTGTTTGAGACTTAATAACTCCTGTACTTTTTGTCTAAAATTTCTAAAATTTTGCAGGGCGGTTTGTGTATTAGGGAAATTGATGCTATTAAATTTGGTTGTTAAAGGTCGATTAGGGGAGAGATAAAGGGAGTCGTGTGTCATGTCTAGAGTAAGGTCGGTCTTAATGACGATTTTAGTCCTTATTAGTATTTACCACTTTTATGAAACCCATCTTTACTCTCAAAGTTAAGTTTTTTTAAAAATATTTTTAATTATTATAATAGAGGAAAAGCTTTTTAATAATGAAATATGACAACAGATCGCGTCATAGACGAGTTTTAAATTTTGCCGGAAAAGTTTAAGCAACTCCTTGCTGGATTTTTTTTTCACTTTTTTAAGTTTATGGGTCTCAAAAGGTGGAAATTTGAAAAAATGTCGAAGGGTCAAATTTGACGCGATTTCAATACTTTACTTTGTTTTGTGTACACAACAGCCGGGAAGATGAAACTATTAGTCCTATGATCTTTTGTCTGTAGTTAATATTATATGAGTCCCCAGAATACTTTTGTTTTGAAATGTCTATCGGATTAAAGAACGTTAGAAAAGAAACGCGTAATGTACAAACTAAATAATTACCAACAGTTTAGCTGGGAAGAGGTTACCTGTAACCTACCGAAAGCCATTTTGAGAATTTATTAACCTATTACAGATGGCAACACATACATAACACGCTGGGCAACTTTTTGAGCCTTTGCTTGTACAAAAGTTGCACTTTGTATGTATAAAATATTTGTGAAACCAAACCCAATATATTTCTATAAACAAACGACATAACCGGATTCTTATTAGACTATAAAATTGCCTATAAATTAATAAAATACTTTTGTTTGAATTTAAAAGAATGTACCGTAGTACCGTAATTGTTAAGCGAAAACAATTCTTTGCCGAATCACTATATATGTATTAGCAATATTTTCTATTTGAAAAACAGGTCTCGTTATCGGTATACATTAGTTTATAATGATAATATATTTGAATAATAAGCAAATAAACTCTTGTCTCTTTCAGTTATAGTTTTAATTTTCGTGAAGAATTATATTTAATTAGTGAACAATTAAAAATATATAATTAAATACGTTTTTATAATACGTAATAAAGCATCATATTTGATTCAAGACTTACTTCTTTAATTCTAATTATGACTTTCCATTGTTCTTGAGGAATTCACCTTGAGGTAGTAACAACATAACATGTCTCGTTTCCCTCCACTCTAATTGATATTACTAAAGATAAACGAACTGTTTGTAACGATAGTAGCAAGAGCGCATTTATGCGGAAAGAAGCTAAGTAAGCGAGCCAATGCCAGTTCGTTTTGTATGAAACGGACCCTGTCATTGGCTCGTTTAATTTCCCTTAAAACACCTCCCGGTTGTTTTAGTTAAATTTGCCCCTATTTCGGTGTTACAAATATGAAGAAAACTCGGAAAAATCCACGTGACCAGCTTGTTAGCGAGGCACAAACCCACGACCAGTGTTTTACGGTTTTATTCACTTGGCCACTGGTGGGTCCTGTTAGTCTGGCGTGAAACAAAACCAGATTCTAGTGTTCAGTAGTTTTTTCTAGTGCTGTCTTTGTACACAATCGACTGAAAAGTCGATGATAGTGAAAAACTATCGACTAATTTGTCTGTCGATTGTTTCTAGTCAAATAAGTACAGTTACATGACATACTTTTTCGGTTATGAAATATTGTTATATGTTTATGTTGAAATAGCAAAATATTTTTTGAAATTAATACACAATCTATATATATATATAATCGAGACGAGTTGATAATAATAATAATAATAATAGGCCGGATGGCCGAGCGGTCAAGGTGGCAGTCTACCGCTCTGGGGGACCCGGGATCGAATCCGAACGGCTCAAATAATCCCCAGGAATTTTTCGGGGGGGTGGTCCGTTCGGGTATGTCGGGCCCCGTCTCTCACCACCCGGTCGCTCCATTGTGGGCCTGGCCGAACCCATAATGGGCCGTCTATAAGAGGCCCTCTTAGTGCCCACTGGGCGGAAAGAGTTTTAAAAAAAATAAAAAAAATAATAATAGACCTAATCAGTGCAGAGCCCAAACGATTAGGATTTGAAAGTTGAAATTTGGTACACAGTTAGGGTACGTCACGAGAACGCACACTAAGAAGGGATTTTTCGAAATTCCTCCCCACGGGGGAGAGGGATAGGATTAAGTCTTAACACTTCCATCAACAATGGAAATGTTAAGTAACAATGTAAGTGTTAAGTAACAATGGAAAACAAGAGAAAGCGACGTGCAAGATTTACGGGCGCTGGAGAAAAAAAAAGAAAAAGAGTAATATGTTGGAACATATTCGATTTTCAAATTTAAACAGATTAGTTCGGTTTTTCTCGACCTTTCTTCTTTAGAACATTCGATGAAAATCGAACGATATAATCAGAACACGTCGTGAAAATCGAACAATATTAGAACATTCGATTTTCAAATTCGACCTTTTTTTAGAAATACTTAGTTTGTTGATGAAATTACTCTCTTTTTTGTGACTTTAACGTAATAATCTTAATCTTCGCTATCGTTACTTTTGCCCGAGCAACGCCGGGCCTACCTGCTAGTGTTATAATAAAACAAAAAGAAAATGCTTTAATAAAAATTATTAAAATTTGCAGTTTAATTCTCTTCCTAACTTACTCCTTTTAAAATATTACACAAATACATGTAAAAAATTTGAATATTTCATGAATACTGTAAGCTAGATTAAATATAATAATAAATAGAATATGGGAGATCACAACGAAATTTTGTAAGTCGCAAATGTTTTATTGAATGAACAATTTGCCATTTATTATCAGTGTAGCTTTTTCTGTTATTACTCAATATGAATGTATGTCACGATTAGTATGTCTGTTGCTGTACTGTACTGTACTAATTACTGACACATAACAGGCACTTCGCTCTTTAAGGACGAAAGCGATGTTTCTACCGCGTAAGAATAGTGTTAACACCTTTCCTTGTGTTTTACTACTCACTAAAACATCCAGCAACGAGTTGCTTAACTTCTCCGGCATGTTTTAAAACTGCATCTGTTATGATATTTTATTATTAAAAACTTATAAAATGAGAATAAGTTTTAATAATTAAAAATAGAAAAATTTAATTTTGAGGGTAAAGATGGGTTTGATAAAAATTGTAAAGTCTAATAACAAGTAAAATCGCCATTAAATCCGACCGTATACGACCCGTTCTTATCTCCCCACCGATTCGACTTTTAACCACCAGAATTGAATACCATCAATCCCCCCTAATACACAAACATCCTTGCAAAATTTCATTAGTTTTCGACTAAAAGTACAGGATTGTTTTTTGCATTTCTTGACGTTCACTGTTCCGAGTCCAAAAATGTAAAAATCTTGGAGGGCCATTTTTTGACCGATCGCCATACTTTTCCTCTGTTACGAATAATAGCCAGGAAAGTAAAAATGTAAGGTCTCGGATGGAAATGGATGTTATATGTTTCGAATGCTGAAAATCCGGTGATTTAGTTAGGCTCTCACTCTTCAGAATTAAAAAAACCAAAGTTAAAGTCTAGCTTAAAAAATAACAGTTCTTTCCATTAAAACGGAAAACAAAAGGTATGAATTGCGAAGAGAATATCAAAGTACAGTAGAGATCCGAAAATCGGAATCAATTGGAGACTGGGGTTGTTCAGATTAGTGATTTGTTCCGATTACCGATTATACGAAAAAATACATTAACCTGTCCGATGTTCAAATTTTTCTCCGTTGCGTGTCGCTTCGTGTTGAATTTTTCCCCGTTGCGTGTCGCTTCGTGCAGAATTTTCGTCGATTTTAAGCCTAACGAAAATTTTTATAATAATAATCGAGGCTATCGTATCGTTAAAAATTATTTCTTCATTTTGTACAAACAAAATAAATATATTGAAGAATATAAAAACATGAAAATTATACTCTAGAATCTAGAGTTATAGTAATACTTTAGAGTCTAGTATCAAAAACGTTCGATTCAGCATGACACAGTACGACTGAAAATCGTTCCGATTACCGGCGATTCCGATTACCGGGGTTCCGATTAACGAGTCTCTACTGTATTACCTCTCTTCGAAATTTGGGACTTTACTGAACTCTCACGTTCAACTTTATTAAACGGGAGTAGTAGTGGTTTGAGTAGCGCTGATCACAAAATTAATTTTCTAATTACAAATTTGAATTAAATTAATTTTATTTTAACATTAAAGCAAAGTTTCTGTATTAATTATTAAATGTTTTAATATCTGAGAAAATTAAAACATGACAATTGTATGAAATAATATAACACCAAAACAAAATTATTTTTGAAATTTTTTTTAATTTTATTTAAGCTTTTCCAGTTTTTTCATTTACTTTATCTAAAACATGACACATTTCTGCAAGTAAGTGGAGTAATAAATTTTAGTGATTGTTGACAATATATTCCCGGTCTATTTTCTGATATTTTAAGATGTAACATCAAGAAAGTTCATTTTGGAAGTCGTCAATAAATTGCTGGTCAAGTATTTGGTAACGAGAAACATAATTCCAGTTTAAATAATCTTTTAATACGCGTAAAGTCATAGTTTTTAATCGTTGGTATTTTCAAATTTTTTTATATCAAACTTATGTATGTATCGCCTAATAAAATTATCTGAAAGAATTTGAAATTCGGCGACTTTATTCCAATCAAGATATTGTGAAAAGTTGGTTAAGAATGATTCGTCTAACACCTGATACTCGCAAATTAAATCCCATTTTGCATATTTAATAGGTTTTTCAATAAATGAGGTAGAGAATATATAGTTTTTCCATAGGATTTCCTAATTTAACTTATCAGCAAATTCAGAAATGAATGTGAGAGATAAATCGTTTCGTTGACTGATTATATCCCAGTCAATATAATTTCTCAAATGACGAATATTATTTTTTTCTAACGGCGAAAATGAAGAATCCCCCCAATCGATTAGCAGTTGAGTATTGTCTATAACAGTGATTCTCAAACTTTTTCGATCCACCGCCCCCTTTGTCCGTAAAGTTATACCCAACGCCCCCTTACTCATTTTCTCTTGTGTGAGAAGGGATTGGAAATATTCGTAGGAAAACTTTTCTATGAATCTCACACTTTGTGCCCTTACCGTACTTTGTTCTCAACATCTGGAAACCATTAAACGCAATGTTTCCTCTTATCCGTTTAACAGAGGAAAGGGAACGGCTGTCAGTGACCCCAACTTTTGCCTTTGGTCACCGTTCAGTACCCTGCCTCCAACGTCCCCCTAGATTTACTCACCGCCCACAAGGGGGCGTTATCGCCCACTTTGAGAAACGCTGCTCTATAAAGAAACAAAATTGTTTTTTGTTAGGAAATATTTATTTAATTAATTACATAATACGATACATTATTCATATTAATAACATTTTATTATATGGATATCACAATAGAATACATTATTATTCAAATTGAATACATATGTAAATGGATAACATTATTTAAATTGAGTGCATATATTAGTAGATACAAAATTATTTATTACATTTCATACAGTCACATCTTGTAAAATATTTGTGATATATTGGTAATGTTATTCTATCATTTATTACAAAAAATTTACATTTATATGTTTTATTCTTAGACAGTTTTAATGATACTGCTTTATTACATGCTTGCTTTAAACATGCATAAGTTTTATTACAAACACTATGTATTACATAAGTATGTTTTTGGTTGCGTACTATTAAAAATCCGTATTGCGAAGATGATGATGATGATATCCAAAAATCTGTAAGAATCAAGCGTAGAAGCTGTAATGACCGAACGATACCACATCTATTCCATTATCTAGAATGAATTTTTTATCATAAAATGGAGAAAGTGAAATTTTATTTTGCAGGTACGTTGTTACTACATGATTTTTGCTTTTAATCCCATATTGTTTATGTCTTAAGTCACATTTTACCACAGGACTTAGAAGCTCATACACAACTAGTCGATACAAGACAAGCTCTTTCTGCCCTGTGGACACAATATGAATATTTTTTTTCTTTTTAAGCAAGAACACACGAGTTCGGCCAGACTCACAATAAAGAGAGAGGAGCCCAACATATCCAGATCTACCCCTGAAAACTTCCTGTGGTTCTTCAACTCGAATTTCATTCCGAGCCCCTACAGCGGTAGGCTTATACCTTAAGCCAGGGGTCCCCAACCTTTTTGTACCTAAGAGCACATTCTAGAATACCGGCCGGACGGCGGGCACCATTTATTTTTTCAAGGTGAATTTATACTTAGACATAGTTAATAATATATACACATAATGTACAGAAAATATTTAATTCCAAAAATGTAATAAAACGTACACAAGACTATTAACAATAATTTTTACAAAACAAGTAATTACTAAACAATGCATACAAAATCTACAGAGTATAAAAATTCTTTATAAAAAATATAAATCTGAAAGTAAATGTGATTTTTGGCATTGCATTTCATTGGCCATTGCTTCGTAATTAGGAGAGTATGATGATATTCCTGCTCGTAAGCAATCGTCAAGGTGTTCATCTGTAAGTCGTGATTTGTACTTTGATTTTATGATATTCAGAACGGACCGGTTTATTTCATTTCAGGTATGGGAAATTTGGTTGGTGAAGATTTGGCGGAGGGGAAAAAGAGATCGGTCGCATTTCTCTTTGTGCTTTTATCTATGTTGGACGCCATTTCTACTTTTGAGTGGTTAATCATTAAAAACGAAAAAACTTTTACATAGCATTTTATTGAAAACCGAAATATTTTTATTTTTATCGTGGTCTCACAGCGGCGGGCACACGTAAAACGATCGGCGGGCGCTATGGTGCCCGCGGGCATAGGGTTGGGGACCACTGCCTTAAGCGCTCGGCCGGTTGGCCGAGAGGTTACCATAGCGGCTAGTTCGTCATTCTCATTAATATAATGCTAACAGTTTGCGAAATTTACTTATCTAAAATGGCAAACTTTGACTTAAAAAAATAATTAATTTTGTAGCCATATTCAAGGATATATCGGTACATGATATGAATTTGTTGCATTTTTTATTTTATTTTTGGCTTATAATTTTAACATGTATGATATAAATCTTGTCTAAGTAAATGAAAAATTTTAAATAAGTAAACTAAGAATTAAATCGAATTCAAAATTACAATTGTGAATTAACCAATTTCATAAATTAGGTGGCGCTGATCTCAGGAATAATTCCGCCAATGTTATTGTACTGGAACACGTGCAAGTTTTGGGAACACGTGTACGTTGCTTATATCCGTATTATGATTCTTTATGTTGACTATTGTGTAATATTGCATTTTACAGTTCTGTTCATTCTTAATAGGATAAAATAATGTCGTTATATAGAACTATATGATAAAATTTGTGACAGTAAAATGAATAGTATATATTTAACAGGAAAAAAGGTAAAAAAAAGTCAACTAAGTTAGACATAGACCAATTTTTAAAATCATAATTTGAAATTCAGTTGATATGATAATATTTAAAAAATTTCTCAGCTTTGATTTTAACAATTGAAGTTGTAAAAGGTTCAATTCTGAATAGAATCATCTAAAAATATGATCCAAACAGTTGTTAGTGATTGTTCTAATGATTTTTATATATAAAAGCATCCAGAAGAACTTGGAGAAAATTAAAATTTGCACAAATGCAGTCTGAATTAAGTGGTTGGAATTTTATCGAGCATAGATCGTGCGCACAGGAGCAAAATAGTCAAAAGAACCACATTTAGGTGTGACCCTTTGTAAGATATCATTCTATCTGAAATTTTGAAGACCCTCAAAAATGGGTAAAATTTAAAAGTGAAATATCCAGAACTATTTCTCAAAACAATGCTAAAAGCAAATGTTTTTCACTTTACTAGAGATGGCTAAAAGCTCATAAAATACAAGAAACACTACCATACCAATTACTGGGTGCCAAAAAGTCTATTGTATGTTTAACGAGCAGCTTGATCAGATAGCATAATTTCGGATGGACTATACTTACAAGAGTTACATGTAGACCATCAGTATTTTTGACTTTTTTACTTCTACGAGCATAGTTTACAGTTCTGATAAGGTTTCAACTGCCTCGTTCAGAGCTGAATTTATGCCTTATAATTTATGCAAAGTATGGAAGGAAACTTGCAAATAATTTCTAATATCATGCATGATTTTGTGATATTTTTAATATATTAGATATTTATTTCTTTTATTTTTTAATTTAGGTTTTCATGGCAAAGAATTCATCTGATTGTAATGGTAAAAAGGGAAAGAAGCAGACGGGTGATATTAGTAATATCAAACAATGATTTGATGTTAATGGTGATTCATGCAAATGTATGATGATAATATAAAACATAAACTAGTTTTAAGAATGAATCGCAAATCTGATTTTAATATGAAGTACAAGTCTGATTTTAGTGTGAAATATGAACCCAATGTTCATATAAAGCAAGAATTAAATTCTGATGTAAAGCATTATGTCAAGTTTCATGTGAAGCAGGAATCTAAATTTAATATAATGGAAGAATTTAAATATAATATGAAACAAGAATCAAAATATAACATAAAGAAAGAGTGTAAATTAGGTATTAAAGAAGAATCAAAATATAACATAAAGAAAGAGTGTAAATTTGGTATTAAAGAAGAATCAAAATATGACATAAAGAAAGAGTGTAAATTTAGTATTAAGCAAGAACCAAATTTTAATTTTAAGCATGAACATGTTTTCAGTTTGAAGCAGGAGTCAAATGATAACATAAAACAAGGATTAAAATTACAAGTTTACAGTGCAAATAATGTTATTTATGCAGAAACATGTCTAGAACAACACAGTTATGTAAGTAAAATTACGGAATCAATCAATATTTTTTTAGTATGGTACCATAGTTTAAAGCAACATGACTACTGGATTATTTCAGGACATATGAATCCTAAAAATTCGGTTTTTACATGTTTATATTGGCACAATTACTCATGAGGCATAGACTTAACAATACCATGAATTTGCTATATATGGTCACTGCATTGCTATGCATCTTGAAAAACACTTGAAAATTTTGAAGATCTTGAATTACAGATTTGAATTTATAACATTTGAAACTCTGCACCATGTTGCCAAGTCTTCTCTTTACAAATAAACCCTTTGATCATTCTTTATAATACAGTTCAAACTGTTTTTCTTGAATATAAATGTTTTTAGAAAACAGCATTTCATATCAAGACAAATGTAAATAAATAAGACAAGGGAGCTTCTTTACAGTTTCTTTTCCTGTGATACAAAACACTTCAGTTTTCTAAAATGTTTATACTATGAAAAAAAAGCAGTTTGAATTGGAGTTATATTTAACCCTTAACATCAAAATTCTTCATACTGACAGATATATCTGTCTGCCATCCTAAGTTTTGCTGAAGCTATCAACAGCATGTGTTGCCTTTAGTTCTCTCGTGTTCAGCTTTTTGTACTCTCATTTAAGTAGGAGTTCCTAACAATATTCACACTTTAATTGACATTAAGTTATTAAGTACTTTTACTTGAACATGTATGTAGAAAGCTGATAATTTTCTTGTAATTCCTCTCTATATAATAACCTTCAAAGAATTATTTAGAAGTCAATCTACAGTATCTGTCATATGTCTACAGTAAATGAGGACTGAACAATTCTCTTGAGTTTGCTGTCATTGAATATTATTGATATTAAATTTTTGTAAAGTAATATTTTCTCAGCTGTACTTATATATAACACAATTATTTATGCAGTCTTTAGTTCAATTAATTATTTTAATGAAACCCTTTCACTTCATCACTATTATTTCTATAATTGTTCAGTATCCGAACTAAATCTTCTTGATGTGCCACGATACAGTTGCTTGTAAATGAAATAACATATTTATTACAGAGCAGGGATGGGCAACGTTTTTCTATGTAAAGGCCGCATTTCAAAACTTTCGAACTGATGCGGGCTGCATACAACAGAAAATAGAAAATAAATGCCAGTAAATCACAATTATTTATTCACGTCTAATTATAAATTATCATAGGTATACATAATTTAGCTTCAGAAACTGATGTAAACGTAATATATCAAAATATTTGGTTAAATATTATTCACCGCTAGCTTTATATTAGTTTCGATGTGTCTGTTACCGGTTTCTTGTTTTAATTTTTACTAAATTCAAATTCAAAAACTATTCACGTACATAAATTATAGAAAGTAAGAGTGTTTGAATTGTTTGAATTTTTGCTGCATACTTCCTTAAGCTGGGAAACTGACATATTTATTCATATTTTATGCAACACGAGTTGCAAACAGTGTTAATGCAAGCCGCGTGTTGCCCATCCCTGAGATAGAGTATAATTTCCCAAGTCCTGAAACTACATCCTAAACTTTTCAAAATGTGGATGGAATTCCTACTGAAGATGGTACCAATTTACATCAATTTTGTAATAACAACAACACAGAGTATGTTGAAAATGTAATAATCATTTTAAAACAATATATATTTTAATTTATTTTAATATATTCTATTTGCTTTCTTATGTAGTTAGAAAGTGTGAGAGAGATGTATTATGTGAATAACGCTAAGGATTCCACTTCAGATATGAAAGACGTTTCTTATCCAAGCCAGAACAATACGGAATTATTGCAATGCAAAAATAAATTTCCTGCTGCTTCTAAAGCAAACCAATCGAAATCTGAATTTTTCCATAGAACAAATATAATTAAAAGCATAAAAGGTATTTATGAATTATTATTAAACAAAAATATTCTCCAATTTATATTAATTAAATTAATTAAACTCTGAATGTGCCAAGCATTAACATGAACATATTTTTAAAAACATTAAAAATCTTTTAAACATAAAAAGAACTTTGCACGCAGCCATACAAATATCAGAACAATACTAAAAACACAATATTACTCATAAGATGGCTTTATCATTTTTAAAATTATTTTTATATATGCGAAAATGATGAAGACTCTGTCCACCACAAGATTTTATGCACCGTTTATATGTTAAAAATAAATAAAAAGACGAAAATATGTTTTAACTGATATAATTGGAAGTACTGGTTTTGATAATTATACAATTACTGCTTTAATGTTTATGTCTTTTTAAATATGAATACAAACCCCAATTCTTAGATTAAAGTCAAACAATTGCTGTATTACATCAGGCTATATTAATGCTACTAATTACATCTCTTGATAAATTTAATAAATATAATTAAATTAATATTTAATAGTTAATTTAGAAGGTTTTGGAAAGAGAAAAATTGGCTTGAAATGGAACTTAAACCTGCAACTCCTGTACAGTCATACCTCGGTACTCGAACGTTTTGGAACCCGAACAAATCGGTACCCGACCAAAAATTTCGAAAAAAAAAATGCCCCTGTTCCCGAACAAAATTTTGGTACTCGAACGGGAAAGCCCGCCAAGTCGACGCCGACGCCACGGCGGCGGCGTCAGTTACGAGACAGTCCAGTTAGGCCTAAATTTATTTAAATTATTTAATTAAAATTCTAATTATTAAATTTAGCAAGAGATGGCGCCTAACTCTAGTACCAAATTATCTTAAATTATTAATATTACTATAGCCATTTGCTAGCCTGATAATATGGCAGTTGTTGGTCTTTACGAGACAGTCATTGTTTCGCATGCACATTAACTTACACTGTGCTATATTTTTTGGATTAGCATTTTTTTCTTTTAATTTATTAGCCCTTAAACATGGGTCCCAAGAAGAATAAAAGTGAAAGTGGTCAAGTGAAAAGGAAAACAGTGAGAACAACAATCGAACTGAAAAAAGAAATCATTGCTAAACACGAAAATGGAGTGCGTGTTTCGGATCTCGCTGTCCAATATTCTATGACTAAGTCGACGATATCGACTATTTTAAAGAATAAAGAAACAATAAAAAAAATACTAGCGAATCAACTGGGGATTGGAACGCATTAATCCATTTTACATTATTTGTAATGAGAAAAAATGATTTGGAGTCTGAACATATTGGTACTCGAACCTCTTTCTGGAACGGATTATGTTCGAGTACCAAGGTACCACTGTAATTAGTAACATTAATATAGCCTTAAGTAATCTGGCAATTGTTTGGCTTTAGTCTTTTTTAATTTTTTAAAATTAAAACTCTGAGCAGAGAAATTGTTTTGATAATAAACATATTGTAAAACTGGATGTAGCTCAAAAGTAAACATATCGTATGTCAAAAATCCAGCAACATAAACTTTTCGCTAGATAAACGAACATTTTCAACTGTCTTAAAAGAGTCATTTAATTTAAAACTTTTTTGCTGATTAATTAATTATTTATAAATTTATATTTTGTTTTATGTAAATTAAACTTAATCTATTTTTGTTTAGGAATTAAACAGGTAAAACAACTGAACAGGGATGAAAATAAACCAAAATGGCTTGATAATTTATTACACGAAATAAAACTAAAGTCAGAATGTAAAGTTCTCTGTGGAAAACCGAATAGTCAAGTTAGTAAAAGATTCTCTGGAAAGTTCGATAATCAAGATGATGAGGTAATTAATAAAATGTTATCCAAAATATATTTTTTTTCTTAAGATAGCTGCGTAAAATTAAATCATTAATTAATCATCTCGTTCAACTAATTTCTGTTTCCCTCATAAATAGATATTACAAATATACATCAAATAAAACCCAATATCGTAAGCAAATACACCAACAGCTGCCGTAAATGATCGGGCTAAATCTTGGATATATGATTATAAAAAATACTTGAATGAGATGAACAGTTGTTTCATCTGAAGCTTAAACTGAGAAAAGAACGTTTTTGTCTAACAGTTTTCAATTATTAAATCATATTTAAGCTTGTGATATTAATAATACAGTGATACTTGAGTTTTTGTCAGTAATCTGTCTGAAAACAATCGGCAAAATTTGAAATTGACGAAAACCGACTATTTCCGTATGAATCAATGTAAATATAATTAATTCGTTCTAGACACTTCAAAATATATACCAAAAACACATTTCAAAGAGCATAAATATTGTGTTTAATACTAAAAACAATAAGAAATTAATATAAAATGAATATAAAAGATGAATGTAAAGAATAAATGAACATTTAACATGGCATTCGAAGGGCTGCTGGCTCTGGAAACTTTCTTTCGTCACATGATAGAATTAAAAGGAATAGGAAAAGGAAGGCTAACTGTTTCCCGTAATGTCCAATTATGCATACATGTACATAAATCAACAACTCATATTAGAATTTAGATATATAATAACTACACTTAAGTGTTGTGGCATTACTGATATCAACTTTTAGCATACAAGAATGTTTGCTAGTACTTTCAGTAGCATAAAGTTGCCGCCATCGGGCGAATATTGAATTTTAAGTTTTTGAACAATATTTGAAATTAAATATATCACATGGATGGAATATGAAATCAATTTGAGTTAAAGTGACGTTCTAAAAAATATAAACGGTAATAATGAATAGTGTAATTTTTCCGAGATTACATAGCGCGCAATAGCAAAAGCAAACCTGTTTATGCAAAAAAAGGGAATTAAAACTGTAGCTTGTTTGAATAACGTTACCCATAATCGTGGGATTTAGAGGGTTGGGATGTTGCGAGGTGTTACAGCTGTTATGTGGAGGCTTTCCCAAATAATATTAGAATTTAGATAATTTAAAAATTTATTATTAAAATTGTAATTGTGTATTTTTCTGTATACATTTTTAACAATATTTATATTTGTTGAATGTAATTATGGTAATTTTCTTTCTATATTATAGTTTACAGATAATAGTTTTTCAAACAACATTAATTGCGCCAATGACAAGACTGTGAAGTACGATTTTGTTCAATTAATTCACTCTGAATTATCCGAAGAATTAGAACAAATTGAATCACAATGTTCTTCAGAATCTAATATTAATAAAATAAAAAATGATAAAGGTAAAAATGTCCAAAATATTTCATAATGCTTAATAATACAGATTAATATAGATAATTATTAATTAGTATTATGTTTATGTAAGTTAGTAATAGAAGATGAATTAAGCCTTCATTCCACTTGCAAGTTTCTAGTGACAGTGATGAACAATAGCAGCATGGCCCCCACATGGTAGTGACTGACCAGACCCTAGTTAGGGGTTATGGAGATGGCCAGCTTGTATACTCATCCTAATCTAAACTTTACTCAATGTGAACAAATTTTATTTGGTTTACTGCTTAATGATAAAATCAAGAAAGAAAAAGGAATCGCAGCTTACATTTCGAAACATGAAAAATTGTCATAGATTGTCATCTTAGCTGCTTGATCTGCCCATCAATCAAGAACATTATCCAAACAAAACAATACTAAGGGCAAAATATCAAAAAAGTTAAATAAAACAATGTCCCTTGAAGATAAAGTGATATATTATATATATATTAGAATTTCCATAGCTACGGTTGTTTGCACTTATGTCATAAATGAATCGAATATAACGTATAAGAAAACTGAGACTGAGATTAGAAATATAGTAACAAAATATATTCGTATGAAAATGTGATATAATTTTATATTTCTAATTATATACTTTTTCTGTCTCCTAACCTTATTATTTTTAATGTATTCCTCCTTTCCATATTTATGGCAGTTTTACAGAATATAGTCTCCATAAATTTGGAATGTCTATCATACTTGGAGTTCATAATAATAAATCATTAATTATTCTTATTGTATTGTGTTAATGGAATAAGGCAACACGACACTAAGACAATCTATCAAGGAGAGATTCTTTTCAGGAGGACTCTATGGGAAACTAGCCCTATTTAAGTTTTAGATATATGAAGAAAACCTGGAAAACTTCATGTGGCCTGCCCATTGTTGAAGTGCAAACCTGCAACCGACTATCAGTGTTCACTGGTTTTATCCATTTGGCCACTAGTGGGTTAATTATTTTTAATCCATTTTCTTACTAATCATTTTGTGAATTTATTATAGTTTATATGTAGATTAATTCATTCCTGTTGGTAAACTTCACTTATACGAATGATAATGGAAATATTTGAATGATGACGACAAAGATTATTGTTTTAATCTTTCATCCTACTCCAATTCCTTTTAATGGTTGTCTATATTAATCTTTTATTGATTAAACTGAAAGCTGGCTAAGCTTCATATAGTCATTACTATCTTTATACAATTGCTATCAAAACAAGACTGTCAGTTTCCTCTAATTTTTAAAGTTGTATGAAAAAATTGCAAATTAATTTTTCATTGTTAACTTCATCGATTATTTTTCACTTGGTATAACAGCCCAAACAAAGAAATTATTTAATGAAAGCAATATTAAACTTAAATTACAAATAGTTATCTTTAAGTGTAGAAGATTCTTCATTGGTATAGTGTAATAATATATAATTATTAGACTATACCAAGGAAGAATCTTTTTCCTTGTTCATACCTCTGAAAAATAACAATCTTACGGAAGAGTCGATCTTTTATTGGAGGCTGCTTCGTCTACCGATTCATGCAAAATATTAATTTCTGTTCAAACCGTTATTTTCCTGAGGTGGGTTCAATTTCCTTCAGTGAGTGAATGAATGAGATCAGCGCAGCTTCCTACAAGATTATTAATTCTATTGCAATGTTTATATATTATTTTTTAACTATTGTAATGATTATATAGTAGTTTTTAAAAATTATCAAATAGTTTCAGAAAATTAAATTATACTTTCAGGATATGAAATACACAGAAACATAGGAAAAGATATACATTCTACTAGTAATAGATTTAAAACAGGAGAAGAGAAAGCTTTCACCTGCGATAGCTGCAAAATGCAATTTCCATCATTGAAAAAGTTAGAGATTTACATTTGTAGGCATACGGAAAATAGCTGCTACTTTTGTGATACTTGCAAGAAATCTTTAACGAAGAAAAAAGTATTAAAAACAAATTTTAGAATGCCTTCGTCTAAATTTCAATGTGACGTCTGTAAGAGGATTTATTCAAATAAACTATTTTATACAAGTCATATGTTAATACATAAAGAAGATAAACCTTTCGACTGTAATATTTGTAAAACGAACTTTTTTCTAGCACCAGTTACTTTACAGTCATTTCCTTGAATATTCAACTCAGTTCAATCAGTTTACAGTACTAAAATAGACAGAATAATGTTTGAATGGTATAATGATTAAATATTTTCATGCATGTATGTCTCCAAATATCCATCATGTAGACAATGCTGGCCCTACTCTTTTCCAAACTCTGTGCAAGAAATTTTGGTGCATCCAAAACTCAATAATCAATGTGCAAGGTTAATTCAGCTTCTATCTGGAATTTCGGTAAGGGCATAGAGATGTGTCACATAGTTCCAATTTGTTTCATTTTCTAGGTATTCCCTTCCATATGATGACAATTCTCCCATCGTTTTGACAAGGGTAAAAAAAATAGAAATACGGAATTTTGACTGGTGTTGGAGGTACTCAAATTATGAGAGTTTATCATGCAGTTGCTCCAATATTAGCAGTGGCTCTTGACTTCCAATGATCTCTTAAGAGGACCAAACAGCTGATAATTACATGGTGACACATCTGGACTGTTGACAGATGATCCATTACTTCCCAATCAAGTGTACGAGCACCTCCACCATGTGAACAGCAATACTTCGATGCCAGCCAAATACTTCAATTATGCAGATATCACAACATCATCAAAATAATGAGAGAAATGACATCATGTGGAAAGGAAGTACCTATAGAAAGAAACATAAATTGAGATTACGGTTTCATTGCTGTTATTGAAATTAAATTATGAATAGATGACTACCCTTGTTTAAATTTTGCACTTGATGTTGAGATTTCAAGTGCTGAGAATTCACATGAAATTGTAAAATTTCTAACTGTAATATAAATGTAAAAATGGAATTTGCACTAAATAATTAAATAAATAAAGTATTTTGTGTTTGGATTTTCGATATAAGTAGTCTGATTTCGTAGAAGTTTGAAACATGCATTATCCCAAAACATCCCAAAATGGTGGCTCCATAAGACCATGGCCTGAACCAAGGTCTATATAACAAGGTCAGGACACGCGTACTGGAGCCGCCATTTTGGGCCTTTTTTGAGTCGCATGTTTAAAACAAACTTATACGAACAGTCAGTTTTACATGACATCAATTAAACTAAAATTGCATAAATTAGTTTAATTAATGTCGTATAAAACTGACTGCTCGTATAAGTTTCTTTTAAACATGCGAATCAAAAAGGCCCAAAATGGCAGCTCCAGTTTGCGTGTCCTGACCTTGTTATATAGACCTTTGCCTGAACACTAGCCCCTGCACTCCTAGTAAGCAAAAGTGGCTTTAGACAGAAAATTCTGTTCTTTGTCCTAATTACTCTGATATATTTTATATATCTTGTTAAATTTTCTATGGTAGCTCTATTTTATGTTGATCTAGTAGTAGTCTCTTTAATCCGATAAATTGACAGTAGACTGTCTCACAGCTTCACAGGTTCAAAACTCCTTTATTGTTTTTTTACAAATGCATTTCAGATCAGTATTATTTTCTCTGACCCGTCTTCAGTCTACCGTCAATTTTTCAGATTAAAGAGACTATTACTAGATCATTTCATATATTGTTTATTAGAACCATAAATGTCAGCTAATTGATCAAGCAGATTTTGAAAATTGGACCAACCAAAAACTACAGAATTTAAAGTTAGCAGCTTGTAGTTCCATACCCAAGACATGTCTGGCAACACTTGCGAGGTAAGAAGAAATATTACTGTCAGATGTGCACACAATGACATGCTACAGTATTAAATATAATTATATATTAATCGTAACTAGATATTAAAAAGATGAACAAATGTTTTAATGTTTTGTTTGGTCAAAATGTGTTTTAATTTTTTTTTTTTTTTTAGGATTAGCCATACATTAACGACGGGCAGTGCTGTTGTTGTCGCCCACAGCTCGTTGTCGGCGCCAATGAACTGAACTGCAGCCAATCAGAAATGGACTTGAAGTAACGTGAAGCACACAAACAAAATGTCGGATTTAGCGTTCGAAGAAGCATTAATAGAGGAAGTTAGAAAAAAGCCCTATTTGTATAATGTTGAATTGAAGAATTATTAGGACAAACTTTTAAAACACGCAACATGGAAAGAAATCTCATCAGTTTGTAAACGTTCAGGTATGTATTATTGCCAGTTTGAAATAGATTTACCTTAGGTAGCCAAAATGGTGGCTTGTCTCTAATTCCAGCAAACAGAAGAAGGGAAACAGTGGGGACGCACATTCTAACCTAACCTAACCTATTTTAATAATTTGGTTGGCAATAATTATGGTAATTTATTAGAATAGGTTAGGTTAGGTTAGAACGTGCGTCCCCACTGTTTCTTTTCTTCTGTTTGCTGGAATTAGAGATGAGCCGCCATTTTGGCTACCTAAGGTAAATTTAACCTTGAAATGTATTGCTTACAATTACCACATGTTTTAATTTAACGGAATTGATGAATTAATTGTAAGAATCCGATTGGAAGATACAGTGGAAATCTCTTTGAGATAAATACAGGAAAGAGCTAATGGGAGGGAAGAAAAAGAGTGGGATGGCCGCTAAGGAAAGGAACGAACACTTGTTAACTATATTGTCATTTCTTAAAGATACTACAATGGTAATTGACACCTGACTTGTACATATTTTTATGAATTTCAAAGATTTTATTTCATTTTCTAAAACACTAATTTAATAATTTTTGATTAGAATTAAATTTTTTATTTATGCAGTCTTTATAAATAGTGTGCATTTTTAATTAAAAAAAATAGTATGACTTTTTAACAACAGATGGTGCTGATACTTTAGATTTGCCTTGTGAAGCGATGTGGTAGAAATGTCACCTTTCAAAAATAAAATTTTTTTTAAGTTTATTAAATTATAATTTGTATATAGCTTAGAGAATATAGCTTATTGCTATTTTATTTTTAGTTATTTTTAAGCTTACATGTGCTCAAAAATAAATGTTTGCTAGATAAAAAATATATATAATAGAAAGATTGCCCATTGTAACATAAAAATGTTTAAAGTTTATTTATTATATAATGAAAAGAGATAATTGATCACAAAAATCAAACTTGGAGAGTTGTCTTCATCATACCAAATTCTTAATGATGCAACAGAATTAATAACGAGGTTGAGGCTGAAGTTTTCAACGCGAAAACGTGTACGTTGGACGTTCGGCTCCGCTTTCCTGTAAGCCTACAAGTTTGGCAATGGCCTTTGGAAAGTCAGTGGAATCATGCTTGACATTCCAAAGGCCATTTTCAAACTTCTAGGCTCACAAGAAAGTGGCGTCGAATGTTCAACATACACGTATTAGCATTGAAAATTTTGGCCTTAACCTCGCTAATGTTACTACTACAACCAGCTCTAAATTTTTTGCTATCCTAAGAAAAGTCATTTGTTGCCTACATAATTTAAAATTTTAATTGTAATTTTACTTTTTATAAAACCACTGTTATGAAATGTTGCCAGTCAGCCATTATTTAGGCAGACAATTAGGCCCTGTCCAAGCCTCATTATTTGTACATACATATATATCCATTTTTTTCTGTATTTATAGTTAATTTATTGGTTTTTGACATACCCATTCATAAAGAAAATATTCATAAACAAGTAGAAGTGAAGAGGGCAGTGAGTGATGGTGCTTAACATATCCATTAAAGTATACAGTAGAGTGACAGCTTTCTTCATTTGATATCAGTTAGCTTTTTTGTTGGTAACAGATTCTTTTTCTCTTAGAAGGCTGTAGATCTAGATTTGCACATAAGCTAACAAGCTGCAATTTATGCCTTGCATTATGATTTTATAGCTTTCAGCCTCACAGTTTTACATCTTTCATTTTTTTGTTACAAGTCCAGGCTGGAAGGTATGTGTAGGTTTATTTGTGTCCGCGATAATAAAGCCTTACTAACAAGTAAAAGATTGCATTTGGTAAGATGTGAACTTTGATGAGGGATTTGCCATCATCACCCCAGAATTTCAGACCCCCTCTGTATAAAAAAAGTCAATGGAACCATACACATACTGTACATATGACTCTTTATGAGATATTTGCCTGCGAAGGTCAGTTTTTACTGTGAAACAGTACTAATGCATATTCTCAGTACTCTGCATTGATTGACTGACGCAGAGCATGGAGAATAAGCATGTAGGCATGTGCTTCAGTATGAGTGATCCTCAACAGCACCTGCAGATTATGAAAAAGGGGGTGGTACAAACTATTAAAAAAGGCATTGTGTGCACAGTACAATATATTATGCAAGAAAATATCTGTTTATATTTACATACACAGACTAATGCAGTTAACTAATTCCTCACTGCTACCATGTATATCAAAATTGCGTTAATTAAATACAGTGATACTGTACCTTGGTACTCGACCAAACAGTCACGACGTGCTAGAATTATTTTTAGGTTAATAACAGATATTTCTTGGTTGCAATTTGAAAAACTGTTAGACCTATAAATCCCCACTGTCATTCTCTGTCTACCATTCCTTAATGTCCAGAATGCTCTTAGATGAAAGATGGAAACAGATATAGAAAGCTTAGGAGCGAAGGGCCCCAATTAAACTATATACAAACTTCTGGTTTGCACCAAGAATCACATTATTTCAATTCAAATATTTTTCTCTAAACAGAATTAGATAGATGACCAATATAACTTTATTGTTAACTGTATGTAAACAGGAAAAGTATGATGTACAGGGGTGAGACACAGCTAAAATCAAGGCATATATTTTAAATTAAATAAATTAAAAATACGATCAAAAATTGCAGCCCAGCATTGTGATGACGTCTCAATAAGTAATTGCTTGTTATTCTTATTTTGTTGTCAATAAAAAAGTTTTCTGTGATTAAAATGAGTAACTAATTTAAAAATAAAATAAAACCTTACTTCTCCCTTGTGGATTAAGAAAAGGGTAACCCAAAGACAAAGTTGGTTCTTTCCCAAGTGTCCCATTATACAGGTACAGTACCTCTGGCAATCACTCACACCAAAGCGCATGACTACATGCCTCAGCAAATTCACGAGACCAAGTTTGCATGCCCCGTAAAACTATATAAAATCAAGTAGTGAAGTGGATTACACAAAGCTGGCATTCTCACATGGACTGAATAGTCTTAGCGGTGCAACATGATTCCCAAATGTGTGCATCCTGGAAGCAGGCTGATTTCCGAAGCTGTATGTAGAGATATGGTGGTTCCTTTGACTATTTTTGCTGCTGTGGGTATGGTTTACGGCTCTGAAAAATCATCTCGTTTAGAGGTGTAATTGTACCTTGTAAATTTCCAGTTTTTTTCTCTTAAGGCACAGGATATCTGCTCTTAGACTTTTAACTGTTATAAAGTAGCATTCAAAAGTTTTCTTTCTCAATGCGTTAAAATGAATCATCACATAATTTAAATCTGGACTTAGATGCCACATTTATCAGATTAACATTCAATGCAACAGCTACTGAGTTTTTTAAGATATTCTCTGAGATAGAAAACAATTTCATGCATGGGGATGAGATTGTTGCTACTTCTGTAGAATAAATCATTGAAGAAAGAAAATAAAGTAGTGTAAGAATTTATTTTACAGTTATTTCTCATATATTTTTGTTCTTTATTTTATAGTTCTAGCGAAACTGTGGATATTTTTAGTGAAATTAAATATCCTCCGAATAATACATTAATATAATGTATGTAATTATTTAATGTTGTGACTTTTATTTTAGTTGAATGACATACTGTATGCCCAAATTTTATAATTATAAATATCCGTATAAGGTTAGAATGCCAAGTGACGTCCGAAAGTACCTGCGGACAACAGTCTCCGTGCGAGCAAATAGAAGAGCAGTCGTCAGAAAACGTAGAAACTTGTATACCAATATTGAATGAAGAAATCGATCAGTTACAAGAAATGTAAATTTTTAATTAGAAAATGAATATACAAAATCAAAAATTAACATTTGAATTGTGTAAAAACTTATTTTCTTTTTATTTTTTTAGCTCTGACATGAAAGGTAACACAAGCTGTGTTTCAAATACAGGTATACCTCGAGTTACGTCGTTCTCGATTATACGTCGTTTGTCGAAAAAATATAGAAATAGGAAAAAGTATAGGAAGTATAGGAAAGTATCTAAGTATTTGGAAAAATAAAAATCATGTTTAAGTCATTTTATTTGACTTTACATCCGTCAGCCACAAATATTCAAGTCGTAATATCACTAGAAAAGCGTTAAAAGCACATAAAATCATATTAAAATATGTACATTTACAGTAAATATTAATATAATCATCGAAAATCCTAGAGAACGAAACACGAGAACATCTGTTTTCTGTGTTGTCGTCTTATTTAGCGGTATTTAAGTGCGTTTTCTACAGTAGTTCCAACATCTACCATTTGGCGTCGTTGTCGGCTCCACTCGATATTGGTAAATTTAACATAAATTAGTTTATTTTCTACTATCGCAAATAATTTTAATAACTGTATTTGTTATTTAACCTTAAAAAATAATCTTATTTTATAATGTCTTAGAGAAACCACATTCACAAATAAAGAGTCCGCGATGTACTGTAAACATCACCAAATTGTAAACATGTACAGTACATTTAGATATATGTACTGTACTGTACATGTATTCGTAAATTAGATAGATTATTTTTTTCTGTGCTATATTAGTTTTTAACATAGTATAAAATTTATTTGTTTGTAAGCTTAAAATAGATTCTTATTAACCACATAATATTAAAAATGCATTTATACATAAAATACAGAACTATAATGGTAATTTGTGGTTTAGCCTAGTGACAAGTAAATTCACTACGTCGCTCTCCTGGAACCAATTACCGATGTAAGGCGAGGTATACCTGTATGGAAAACAACTTAAACAAGAGATTATTTAAGTGTGATATTATAGAATTTTCTTAGGAAAGTTATAAAGATTTTTAAAACATCTAGTAAAGAATATTAGAAATATCAAACTTTAACAGAAATATTCATTTCAATATTAAAAAAAGTTAATTGCAGAGAAAGGGTTGCAGCGGCAATTGAACATTTCGCAAAAGCTCTAAGTGATTTATCAAAGTCGACGGTGACAGAACAGTTTTGTTAAATTTAGTGCCGTTTTCAGACTCTTTGCCTATCATAAGAAGATCAGAAATTCAAGAAAAAATTATGTCCTTAATAATAAATGCATTAAAAGAGTAAAAGTAATAATCACTATTTATTGTATATTAAATTTCAAAAATATATTTTTTTTCTAGTATTATAGAAAAAGAGTGTAGTATAGTGTACAGAGAGGCAGTACAAGAAAATATTTATTAAAAGGTATCAACTATCCTTTTTTTATTGTTGCTTTTTGTAAAATATTTGTAAATAATTTTTGTAAAAGAAATGACGGCATTATAATTTGTTTATCATGTTGCAAGATATAATTGATGAAAAAAATGTATTTCATTAAATAAAGATTTTTTAAAAAAGAAAAATCTTGCTCTGTTATGCAAAATTTGAATATTAATACTAAAACTTTATGGATGTGTCAGGCGGCATTCCTCATACATGGTACCCCTTTTGAACCTGGCACAGTTAATAATCAGCGGGCATGACCAAAAAGGCCTTTTTAGTGCTTACAGAATTAAATAATAATTGAAAACTTAAATGTATACATATATGAAGATTGTTTGTATAATATTTTCATGTAAAATTAACTCAAATTTTCATTCTTTTTAATACTAAAAATATAAATAAGCACTAAAGATTAGATTTTTATAAATATAAACAAGTTATTTGATAAAATTAATTTTCTTTTCACAAAAGGAAGTAAATAAAAGAATCTCATGTAGTATTACATACTTGTTAAAGGTGTACGAATATTAATAAATATTTTAAATAAAATTTAAATTATAAAAATTCTTAAAAATTCATATTTTTCATACTTTATGTACATTAAAGCGACATAGAATGCGTGACACTGCAGCTGCCGTTAAGTAAATGTTGGCGATTTCTAATTAATTTAAGTCAATACTTGTTTAACTCTTATTTCAATATTTAAAACGGAAATTTCTCATGTTTTAGTAATTTGGGATTTTTAAATATAAAAGAGTAAAAATATGATTTATATTAAAACCCGTGCAGTTTTACATGTCAATTTTAGGAGTGGCCACAAAGCCAAGTTTTACTGTACATGATAATATGAAAATAAATTATCGTATACAGTACTAGATTCTACGCAAACTTTTTAAAAGCATAAAATTAAATCCGCATGTAAAGCTGTGCCGATCAAATGCAATTAAATAAAAATGCATTCTGTAAATAATGCTGTTCAAATACAAGTTACATTCCTAAAATCATTTTATTAATTGGCTGTGTAATTTAGAAACTGGAAATTATTCATTTAATTCGTTTTTCGAAGAAAAATAAAATGGTTCTTTCAACACTTATTGTTATGTACATGAAGTTATGTGCTCAAAACAAAACGCTGTAACGTGTTTAGTTGTTTCTTTTGATTACAGCTATGCCACATATGGACAATCTGCCTAGGCGGGTGCCTATGTTTATATAAATGAATTATTCATTTAGTTAATTAAGATAATCAACACAATGGAACTTACTGGCGTAATTTAACATTCCTGCATCTACAATAATGATAGAAACATTCCACAGCTTCATTTTTTTTTTTATAATTATATCGTTTCTTGTAAATTTATGAGTGATTTATTCACTCGAGGTCCCAGCATATTCTAGGCAAGTGTTTTTCAATCTTGTTGTACCTTTGACCGCTTTTGACCTTAATATTTTAATATCGAATGAATTGTCATCTTTAAATTACAATTGTCACCATTTCTCAGTGCTAAATCTAAATGCATACAATGATTCATAAGGTTGTACATCGTCTTAAATATAGAAATACGAAGAAAACCAAATTTGGCACCAAGTCCTTCAATTTGTTTAAATCCTTTTGTAGAAGTCATTTCTCGATCTATTTATTATTGCTAAAAATAGTTCTTATAAAAATTATCATCATTTCTTTGCTGTAAATGCCTAAGTATTGTACAGAGAATTATTTCGGTTCAATATATTTCCTATGGAGCGCTACATTAAATTAACGTGTAAATCAGGATGGCGTAAAAATCAGATAATAAACTTCTTAAGAGCGAAGCCCTGGGCAAGTGCCTAGTTGCCCGGCTATAACGGCGGTACTGCTCTCGACAATGACTGTTTTATTTTTTACTTACTGAAAAATGTAAACAGAGTTTAAAATCTGCTATTCATTAGCACCCCTCTTCATTAAAACTCCACATCTGCGATGGTCGAGAATTCGGAGAACTGAGGAGTCACGTAGGGGAAGGAAGAGCTTGCACTAAGGAAAGAGGAGAGGAGAAAAGTCACCACTTTTTAGACTGGACGTGTGTAACGGACGTTGAAGTCGTGTTCTTGTGATCGCCTTACTTTTTAGTTTAATTGTTGTAATATTAAAATTTGTAATATTACAGAACTAAATATAATAGATGTCCTGTTTGAAGGGTTCGGAGATTGTAAAAATGGCCGTTAAGTAGAGGTGTCCGATAATGGAAGTTTCGATATATTATGATTTTTTGTTTTCAGATCTGATATAACTTTGGAATTGTATCGATAGAAGTTCGTATCTAGAAAAGATTTCCAGAAGCATTTTTGGAGTGAGAAAATATTAACTTTTGAGTCACATTATATTTTATTTTATTCATAATTCCGCCTTATAATTCTATAGGTTAGAGGAGTGGTCCCCAACCCTATGCCCGCGGGCACCATGGCGCCCGCCAATCGTTTTACGTGTGCCCGCCACTGTGCGACCACGATAGAAATAAAAATATTTCGGTTTTCAAAAAAGTGCTATGTAAAAGTTTTTTCACTTTGAATGATTAACTATTCAAAAGTAGAAATGGCGTCCAACACATGAAAGCAGAAAGCGAAATGCGACCGATCTCTTTTCCCCCTCCGCCAAATCTGCACCAATGCAATTTCCCATACCTGAAATGAAGTAAAACGGTGCGTTCTGAATACCGTAAAATCAAAGTAGGGAAACGTGTAGGGCCCGTAACTTGGAGTGACCTACAAGTTTCTGCAGTCGTTAACTAAAAAAAAAAGGTCAACAGCTATCCGTGTGTCAGAAGTAATCTCCGCCACGATATCTCTGGCACCGTCTACAAATATTTCTGGGTGACACCACGATATCCGCACCAGGTGTCACCCATGCTAATGTCACATTATATAAGATTTGTTTAGAAGCAACTTATTTAAATGGGGCCCCAATTTAAATTTTGTCTAGGGCCCGCTAGAGGCTTAATCCGGCGCTGTTAACTATGTCCAAATATAAATTTACCTTGAAAAAATAAATGGTGCCCGTCGTCCAGCCGGTATTCTAGAATGTGCTCTTACGTACAAAAAGGTTGGGGACCCCTGGGTTAGAGCATTACGTTCAAAACTTTATCGTATTTTTTTATGGAGAAATCATTTATTTATCATTTATAAGTAATTTATCTAAATATTTAAGTTATTTTTGTTTTTAACTTAAAATAAATCATTCATATTTTGTAATTATAACCATAAAATTCCCACAGATCGAGCTACAAGCTATTGGCGCTGTTTTCCGCAGCGGAGTAATTTAGAACTAATGCTCGCTCAGGATCTAGACTCTAGACGCTTGTGAGTATGAATAAAACTATGTCAAGAGGTGCTTAATAGAAACTGCTATAAAAAATAATAATACCTTCGTGTCTGTTATGTATACGTAACAAGGGAATCGTGTCAAATTTGACCCTCCCAGTTTTTGCCAATTCTCCACGTTTTGAGATTCCCTAAACTCCAAAAGTAAAATAAAAGCAGCGAAAAATTCCGTGCATATGTGTGCGTGTTTGCATCTATTTCGCTTCATATCTGAGGACGGGGTGAAGATACAGAAACGAAATTTGGTACGATAGCTTACGTGTAAGAGTTGTTGATGCTAGTAAAGTTTGATAGCGAAAGAACAAGTGGATGGAGAGATAGAAGGTGGTGATGTGTCATCTCGCGGGGGTCAGATTTAATGAAAATTTCATTTGTTTAGTATTGTAAAGTATTATACATAAGTTTACTTTACTAATACATACTTTTTATTATAAATTCTAAAAAAAATGAAAACAGTTTAGTTGAAAATTAACAGTTATCACACTCTATTAAAGTAATAAAATAAAAAATATGTTAAAAGTAAATGCAAGAAGTG
This sequence comes from Centruroides vittatus, assembly GCF_030686945.1. Taxonomy (NCBI): domain Eukaryota; kingdom Metazoa; phylum Arthropoda; class Arachnida; order Scorpiones; family Buthidae; genus Centruroides; species Centruroides vittatus. The sequence goes on along the minus strand of NW_027121458.1, from coordinate 17,492 downwards.
TTTTAATTAAAAAGTAATTAGCACCAAGAAGCGGCAATTCAGTGTAGGAGGTCAGAAACAGGTTTTCCTAACACTTAGAAAAGTAAATTACTAGATGGAGTGCGAATGCGCTTTCTGCAGACTTTGTACATTTGCCGCTCCACCACGCCTGGACCATTGAACCATTACACCTTTCTCAAATATTTCTTCAGTGGCATCGTCTACAGGGCAAGAGCTTTATTTTGATATCAGAACCACGTTTGCACCTTCAATTGTTCCTTCAAATAAACCTTAACAGTAGTATTTTAATAAAGAAAGTTGCTTACAAATTTATTAATATAAACTCTGTAAAACATTAAATAAAATATCATTTTATACAGAAAGTACTGCGTATTAATATAAAATCTTTTAATAAATATATTTTTTAGAATTATAAAAATTCTGAAAAATTCATATCATTTCATACTGTATTTTATATTAAAGCGACATAGAATACGTAACACTGCAGCTGCCGTTAAGTAAATGTTGGTGATTTCTAATTAATTAAAGAGTCAATACTTGTTTAACTGTTATTTCAATACTTAAAACGGAAATTCCTCATGTTTTAGTAATTTGGAATTTTACATATAGAAGAGTAAAAGTCTGATTTATATTAAAACCCGTGCAATTTTATATGGAAAATTCAGGGGTGGCCACAAAGCCAAGTTTTACTGTACATGATAATATAAATATAGTAAATTATCATATACTAGATTCTATGCAAACTTTTTAAGAGTACTTAAAATTAAATCCTCATTTAAAGCTGTACTGATTAAATAAAAATACATTCTACAAATAAAGCTGTTTAAACACAAGTTAAATTCCCGGAGTTATTTTATTAATTTGATATGTAATTTATACACTCGAAGTTATTCATTTAATTCGTTTAGGAAGAATTAAATAAATCAGTGGTTCCCGAACTTTTTCGATTTCCGGCGCTCTTACTAAATTCAGGCTTTTCCAAAGCGCCATATGTCAAATTCTAACAAGTAAACTTTAGATAATAGCGAAATAGCCATTAATTTTTTAGAGTTAAGACGTTAAGCAAAATATAAATAAAAACTTGTATGTAAGATAACACAAAATGTAATTGAATAAATTTAATTAATTATAATTATTGGGATGGATAAGCCTATTGATCACCGCACATCTTTTCAAATCTTGGAATCAAACTGAACACAGCCACCATCGTTTCTATACTATAAATGTAGATATATAATAATCATATTAAGTAATTTAGAACTAATCTCGCTCAGGATCTAGACTCTAGACGCTTGTGAGGAACCGCTTAAACTATGAAGAGTGCCTTAACAGAAATGCTATAATATTTATAATCCTTATTTCTGTTATGTATACTGTAACTCTTTCCGCCCAGTGGGCACTAAGAGGGCCTCTTATAGCAAGCCCATTATAGGTTCGGCCAGGCCCACAATGGGGCGGCTGGGTGGTGAGGGACGGGGACCAGACATATCCGGACGGAGCACCCCCCGAAAAATTCCTGGGGATTTTTCGACCCGTCCGGATTTGATCCCGGTTCCCCAGGGCGGCAGGCTGCTAACCGTGACCGCTCGACCATCCGGCCGCTTCCACAGTTATTGTTATGTATATGAAGTTGTGTTCAAAACAAAACTCTGTAACGTGTTTAGTAGTTTCTTTTGATCACGGCTATGCCACGTATGGACAATTTGCCTAGGAGGGTGCCTATGACGGCCGGATGGCCGAGCGGTAAAGGTGGCAGCCTACCGCTCTGGGGGACCCGGGATCGAATCCGAACGGGTCGAATAATCCCCAGGAATTTTTTTCGGGGGGTGGTCCGTTCGGATATGTCGGGCCCCGTCCCTCACCACCCGGTCGCCCCATTGTGGGCCTGGCCGAACCCATAATGGGCCTACTAAAAAAGGCCCTCTTAGTGCCCACAGGGCGGAAAAGAGTTAAAAACAAAAAAAAAAAAAAAAAAAAAAAGGAGGGTGCCTATGTTTATATAAATTATTCATTTAGTTAATTAAGATAATCAACACGATGGAACTTACTGGCTTAGTTTAACAATCATGCTTCTTTAATAATGATACAAACATTTTACAGATTCATTTTAATAATTAGCTCGTTTCTTGTAAAGTTGTGAATTGATTTATTCACTCGAGATCTCAGCACGTTCTATGCCAGTGTTTTTCAACCGTTTTTCACCTTTGCTCATCTTTTGAACTTAATATTTTATTATCGAATGAATTGTCACCGTAAAATCCTGATTGCCACCATTTCTCAGTGCTAAATCTAAATGCATACAATGATTCATAAGATTGTTCATAGTCTTAAATATAAAAATGTGAAGAAAACCAAATATGGCACCAAGCCCTTCAATTTGTTTAAATCCATTTGTAGAAGTCATTTCTCGATCTATTTATTATTGCTAAAAAATAGTTCTTATAGAAATTATCATCATTTCTGTGCTGTAAATGCCTAAATATTGTAAGAGATTATTTCGGTTCAATATATTTCCTATGGAGCGCTACATTAAATTAACGTGTAAAGCAGGATGGCGTAAAAATCAGACAATGAACTTAACAGCGAAGCCCTGGGCAAGTGCCCAGTTGCTCGGCTCTAACGGGGGTACTACTCTCGACTATGACTGTGTTTTATTTTTCTACTTATTGAAAAATAACCCCAGAAAGTTAAATAATTAAATAAAAAATTTTTGATGTAATTATTTGTCTCCAAGCTTTCCCTCAACCCTGGAAATTTTTTTGGGTGCACTGCCCTTAAATATCTCGACACAAAGAAAAATAGATTTACATCACTTTCATAATAAACAGTTCGTATGTGAGTTATCAAATTTACGGATTTGCTTTGAATTTAATTGCATCGATCACCCAATACACAAACCGCCTTCAATTTCAGAATTTTCGACAAAAAGACAGAAGTTATTAAGTTTCTAAGATGGTGAACATTGTCCTGCCCATCAGTACACACATCCACACAGAAGAAACCCCCCGAATTTGTTTTGCATTTCTCGTCGTTTCAAAGTCCAAAAATATGAAAATCTTGGGGGCTATTTCGGACCTATCGTCATACTTTTCCTCTGTCGTGTAAAACAACTGAAAAAGTAAAAATACGATATATATTTTTTAATACTTTCTGTTTATACAAAATATCGTGTCACCAAAGGGCATATGATAGTTTGAATGCACAGGATATATACCGTATATCGCGGCATACTACTAAATTTCTGGTTATTCATTAATTTTCTTGAAATGTTTAAAATAATCACACTTTTGTTACTGTTATAAGGGATAATGTCGAGGAGGATCTGCCGTAGTAATGCCAATCGGAAAGGTTTTCTTGATGTTTTAGACACATCAAGAAAACCTGGTAAACTCAGACTCTGAACCCACGATCTACTATGAGTGTTCAGTGTCTATATCCACATGGCTTCTGGTGGACAAAATCACTTAAACAATTAAAATTTAAATTACTTTTTATTGCTATTTCCTATTTTTGCTCAGTTTTGGTTTGAAAAATATTCAGCACGAAAAATGGATGTTTGTTTAGTAGATTCTTTTTAATATCACATAGATCGAATACTACGTCACAACAGGAAGACCAACTGAACAAATACTATGTCCTGTTTACAGTATGAAATAATAGAGTTATTTAAAATTAACCAATCGCCTCAAACGTCATTGACGTCATTATGTTTCTTTCAGAAGATATAAATACTTTCTGCAGTTTGCCTTCCATCCACCTAATATTCGTCCACAATGAAGTTCCTTCTGCTTTTTCCTGTTTTGTTCTTGTGCACTGTCATCGGCGACTGCGGCCAGCACCATGATCGTGAGTTTATTTATATACTAATTATGTGTTATACATTCTGAAAAATTTATCATGTTTTATTACATTTTTCAGACATGGAAAAAATGAAAAACATTGTATGTTAATATTTAATTGAATAATACTTATTTAGTATTTTGTATTCAATAATAAATATTAAATTTCAGGTAATTGAATGTTGCAGTAAAACTCCAAAAGAAGGAGAAGATTTTCAAAAGGTGATGCTTGCATAATCATTGGGTAAATCGTGTATAAACATTAAGATTTGATTGCTAAGGTTTTCAAAGATGCCATTTTGATCAATGTCTTTAAAATATTTTTCATTTAATTCAGAACGCTACTATTAACACTGTATATTAAACCATTGATATATAAAAGTGGTGTAACATACAATAACCGAGTAGATAGAACTAATGAACAATAGTCCAGGGTTCGCGCTTGACCAATGGATTGGCCACGTGGAATTTTCCAGGGCTTCTTCACTCAACATTTGAACACAATGTATTCTGTTTGGCAGATTGCCTTCGTGTTTTGTTTCCTTGTACTATTAACAAACTGTCTCGGGTTCGAACCTAGAACAATAATATAGCCATTTCACTAAAACTTGAATAAGCGCTGACTTTACTAATGTTTTTTAATAATATATACATATATTATAAATTTTTTTAGAGACTGGTGGAATGTATAACGGCACAATGTAAGATGGTAGGTATTTCATGAATTTTTGATTACTTATTTTCTTAAATAAAGTATTAAGAAAAGATATGCATGTGAATTCTGTTGCAAATAATGCTACATTTAATTTAAAATATAGGCATATCCGGAACATGCAAAGAAAATAGATGAACATTTAGTAAGTTATATATTTTTTCTATATTTAAACGGCAATATATGAAGAGTTATTTAAGAATAATTGATTTATTATGGTCTTATATGGTTTTTCAATGGTTTCTGATGTTCTAATCTCACGGAAAGAGTTACAAGGCAGCATTAACGTTTATTTAAGCTTTGTCAGATGTTTCGGCACATAAACCCTCGTCCAAAAAGCGTAATAAAGTTTTCGTTTAGTGTTCTTCTAGTGGCAAGCAGCTAAGTTAACAAATCAATGATTCTTCGATTTATATGTAATGCGGTATGTCATTGATTACTTAGCTATAGCTTTTTGAAGGTAATCTTGGGGTCTCCTCTCAAAAAATTTTTGAAATATAAAATAATATACAACAGATATAAAAGTATTTTATATTTAAGCGTTAAAGAGTGATTATTTTGTAGATAAATATAGGGAAAGTGCAAAAGTAGATATACAGTTAAGAATTTGAAAAATGCAAACGCTTGGTGTTCATTATTATTATTTTTATTATTTTTTATTAGTTCGTATTTCTTATTTGTGATTTCATTTGTACATAAAAATGAATGGTTTTTCTCCCTGATGTTTTTTTTCCATAATAACGACAACTGTATACCTGCCTTTGCTCCTCCGTATATAAACAGAATTTCTTTATTTGAAACAGTGAGCAGGAGTGGCTGAGCCATCCTGGCAGCCTATAGAAACGGGTCTGACGTAGCTACCTAGAAAAGTTTTAAATGTTTCCGATGCTGTTGCGAGTCTTTTTTGTGAGATTAAAACATAAGGACATTACTCCATGTCTTCTATATATTAATCGAAATAGGACTTCGGTTTTTCGACTTAGTTTAAATAAACGGCAGGTGATAAAAATATGCTTACGGTATCAAATGAAAGCTGTTATCCTGTGAATGATGTCGCTGAAGAGATATTTGAGCAACGTGCAATGGTTCACGTGTGGTGAAGTTGCAAATGTACAATTTTAAGTCTATGCGACAAACATGTTCCTCGTTAACTTTAACCCGAGCAAATTTTTTGTTTGGCAGTTTCATTACTGTAAATACTAGAGTCAATAAATGTGACTTTAGTTACTAAGATCATTTTTATCACTCTCTCTCAATTCAACCTCATCAATTTCTTCCACTTTTTCAGGCCCGAACAACGGGCTTGAGAAAGTGGAAAAAATTTGGGATAGCATCTAGTGTTGTTAATTGCAAAAGTTTATAAATATAAAACTTGATATGTAAGTCTATATGTAAAGTTCATTATATTTATAGTTTTTTTTTTTTTTTTATCCAGGCTCGATTTATAGAAATTTTGACCGAAAAGGGGGTAAATTCTTTTTTTCATTTGGAAACATTAAAAGAATCAATGTCTACACATTTTTAAAGAATTAACAGTTCTTACAATATTTTATATTTTTTATTTTTTAGGAAATAGTATCTTCGGATTGCGACGGAGATGGCGAAAAAGTTTTGAAGAAGGTAAATGTATATCGCTAGAAATTACTTTAATTTCTAAAACGTAAAGTTAAACTTAATATTTAATTAAATTTTTATAGCTTGATGTTGCCAAGAAAGCTTTATCACGAGGAAAACGTAAGCAAATAATATATAATATATTCAAATTCATTTAAATAAATTAAAAATGTGATTAAAAATTGCATTCTGGCATTGTGACGATGCCACAATAAATAATTGCTCGTTTTCAAATTACGTATCTACAATACAATATGTCAACTGTCGGGCCAAGGTGGCAACCTACCGCTCTGGGAGACTCGGGATCGAATCCGGGCGGGTCGAAAAATTCCCATGAATTTTTCGGGGATGGTCCATCCGGATATGTCGAACTTCGTCCCTCACCACCTGGCCGCCCCATTGTGGGCTTGCCGAACCGGTAATGGGCTTGTTAAAAAAGGCCCACTTAGTGCCGACAGGGCGAAAATAGCAAGATTTAGAAAATTTTCCAAACTTTCAGTTTCTCCCGCATACTTTATATAAAATTTACGACTCACGTTGTACGCCAGTTTGTCTTAGACGCCACAGAATGCCGCATGTACTGTATCATGTACTGTATATTATATATGTTACACGCTGTGTTCTGCGGCATAAAAAGCTCCGTATTCTTAATACAGTCGATCCCACCTTTTCCATGTGATGGGAAATCATTGTTAATTAAGTGAACTGTCCTGTTTCCCTTCAGTTATGTAATGTTGAAATTACGTTCCAGGAAAAGTAGTCATACAATACCACACAGAGATGATCACAGGCATTTTTAATAGTTATAATATTAATTATAAAACGAGGCCTTCTACTCGTCAAATTAGTGAAACCACTGACAATAGAAGTTGGTCTCGAGTGAGCGAATGGGCGACGTGCTGGCCACGTGGAGTTTTCTGGCTTTTTTCACGTGTATAACACATAAATAGAGATTAATTTTTCGTAGAAAGTTTTTCCGATAACTTGATAGATCGAACAAGTATGGCACTGCCTTATTCCATCAATCAAATCGTAAAACCCGCGATTGTAAATCGTGAGGTGGTAACGCACGTGATCGCAGTTTATTACACTTACTAATGAATTAACGAATTGCATTACATAAATTGTACAATTAACTTTTGTTAGCATTATGATGGATTTTTACTTTGAAATAAATAATTATTTTCAAATTTCAAATTAATTTTATTTTTAAAAATTATCTTTTCCGTTGCACCATTTCCATTCTCATTACAATCACTTTCTTTATCTAAAAGTTAACTGCAAAATACATTTATGAAAATAAAAAGTTATATTTGAGTCTTTTTCTGATTTCAACTTTTAGATTCACAATGCTACAATAAGTTTTTGATTTAACTGTTTAAATTTATATAAAGATATCACTGTTAAATAAATACAATAAATACATTAAAATTATTTTCTTATTTCTTAACAGAAGCAGGGATAGATGTCAAGCGGTTAACGTGACAGACTATCTCACTGGGGCACCCGGGATGGAATCTGGACAGACGGAAAAAATTAAATAGATGATTATTTACTTGATAATTAAATCAATACATGAAGACAAATTGGTAAAGTTTGCAAGTCGAAACACGTTGATAATAAAAATATTTCTGTCTGTATGGTTTTATTTGTTGTTTAATGTAAACACGTACATTAGTACACGCTGACATGTGTAAACTTTTATAATGCTTACTGCTGAAACAACTTTATGCTCAAATTATTAATAGGTTAATGTGAGACACGCGTGTTCGGGAGGGCAGAGGAAAAATATCCAGCTCCTTTACCATAAAATAAAAATAATATTAACTACTTCAGAATTTCCTTTAAAAAATGTCATCTGCAAATTTAGCTAAGTAATTTGATAGATTAAAACAATTTACACATTAAATTTTATCTTAAAAATTTAATCTTAAAAAAGAAGGAAAGGAGGAGCTTCGAATTAAAATATGTGAAGATTTAACGAAACTAGAAGTTAAAGAAGGGTACATTTTAGATCGTAAAGCAAAATACTATACAGGTAAATATAATAGAATTAAGAAATTTTTAAAGAAATATAATTTATGTTTATTAAAAGCTGATAAGTCAAGTCAAATAGTTATTATGGATCTACATGAATTAGAAATTAAGAAACAAGAAATTGTATCGGAGGCAAATTTTGAAAAGTTGGAATACGACCCATTTATGGAAATACAACAAGCATTGACTAAGAAGTTAAAGAACCTGGTTAAAGATGGTTACATTACGCCATATCAAAGTAAAGGCATACTTCCGAAAGAAAATGTAAGAATTCCAAAATTAAATGTTAGAATTAAACCTCATAAGCAAAATAAATGCAGACCAATTATTGATTTTCGATTCACATTATTATATAATTTAGAAAAGTTTATAAAAACGTTATTACAGGATATACCAAATTCAGAATATACCATAAAAAATGCAGATGATTTAATATCAAGATTACAAAAGGGAGAAATTCTGTCGAATTATAAACTTATGAGCTTGGATATAACTTCTATGTACCCGTCCATTAAGAAAAGTTTATGTAATTATGGTGTATCAGACTATCTGAAAGACTTAATAATCTTCACCTTGAATAATAATTATTTTACAGTAAATAAAGATTTCTATCGTCAAGCCAATGGCATTTCTATGGGTTCTGTAATAGGGCCAAAATTAGCCGAGATCTATATGTTGGACGTAGATAAAATGTTGTCAGAATTAACTGGCATAAAGTTTTTTGCAAGGTACGTTGATGACATTCTGATCATATATAATAGTGCCGTAACAACAAATTTGCAAATCTTGGAACAAGCTAATAACATTAATCCAAATATTAAATTTACTCAAGAGCATGAATTAAATAATCAGTTAAATTATTTCGATATAACAATTAAACGTTTTGATGATCATTTGGAATACTGTGTGAAGCCCGAGCGATACTCGAGCTCATGTGTTTTTGATATCATAAAAAATGTCAAATCAAGGGAACAAGCTTTTGATTCTGATGCTCGTAGAAATTGGAAGGATACTTTAAATCGGGAAATATTAAAACTATTAATCGAGAGAAAAATGTTCTTTTTTTAACCTTAAAAGGAGATGCAGCGCTGATATTATGTATCAGACTTATAAGAATTCGAAACAATTGAATACGAGCAGAGGTTTCAAGTTGCGATTAAATTCCCTTGATCGGAATAAAACACAGTGTCGAATTTAAACCTTTGATAGCTCGAAATGGTCGGTCGTCTGCCTAGAGACAGGAAACCGACCAATCAGGAGCTGGAGATCCAGGGGAGAAAGATCTTATAAAAATCTGGATCTCAAGGGCAAAGCAGACTTTTCTCTGCCTCCCCTTGTGAAGACTTCTCCCAGCTTCTGTCCGTGTCAACCACTGTTCAGACTTTCCCCAGCTAACAACTATAATCAACTGTCCAGACTTTTCCCTGCCTCTACAAGTGGACACCATCCGATTGAACTTCGGGCTTTCACCATTCGTCACAACCTCCCACGGTCGAGCATCAACTGTCTGCCCCGGGGCCAACAACCGAACCATCAAGAGCAACCAGAAGACAAGACATGCAAGACACACTAGATTGTAAGACTTAGTGTAAATAAACGGGTTTGTTTGTCACTGCAGCTATTTGCCTCACTTTCCTTCACCCCACATACGATAAGTCCTGACATTTGGAAATCTCGAATTCGGCAACCTCACAACTGTAAGTTTGAAAAACCATGTAATACGAAAAAAGTAATTAATTTCAAATCATATTGTCCTTTACACCAAAAATATAATGTATATTTAATGGAATTAACAAAAATTTTTTCTAGAACAACAAATATAGACCAAAGGAATAAAGAGATTGTAAATACACATAGGAAATACATCTTAAATGGATATCCGAGAAAATTATTAACTAAATGGTACAACAGATTTCTTAAAAATAGATTTAAAGTTAAACAACGTCCAGAAATAAAGCAGTATGTATCCTTTCCATATATCAAAGGTATTTATGAAAAATATAATAAGTTTCTTAATCAAAAATTAATTAGATTGGCTCCATCCCAAAATAATAGGTTATCGGAACTGATGATTGTAAGAAGTACTAACAACAAAAAAGATTTATTGGAAGAAGATGGAGTAGTTTACAGATTAGAATGTACATGTAACAACCCCAGTTATTATGTTGGTGAAACTAAAAGAAAATTAAAAATCAGATTGTCGGAACATCTAGCCTCTGTAAGATTAAAAATTAGTAATTCTCCTATCTTCCAACATTGTAATATTAATAATTGTAATATAAATGTTAATAAGTTAAAAATTGTATTTAGAGAGAAAAATAATGTAAAGCGAAAAGTTAAAGAACACTTTGCTATTATTATGCAAAGTAACAATGTAAATTTGAATACGGGAGTGTTAACAGCGGAATGCTGGGAAGTCTTTGTAAATCATTTAAGTGGTTTTCTCCGCTGAGTTACTGTCGAGAAATGAGCTTTGTAATGTTAAACCTACTGAAGAGGCCTGGTAAAGGCGAAATGCATTTAGGAGCATTGTTAAAGTAATAAATGATATTTTTTCTCTGCGAATTAATTTCGTTTTAACTTTTTATTAACTTTAAGATTTTTTAAGTTCATTTTATAAATGTTTTGAGAAAAATTTTTTAGTTATATTTGAGATCTGAAAGTCGGAATAGAAAGGAAATAATTTTCCGTATACTTTTAACAAGTAAATTTTAAAAAATAGATTCTGACTCCATCGCTTTGATAATTATTTTATATTTTAATCATTTTTAAAATTATTTAATTTAATTTTCTGCATCATGAACACTAAAACAAGTTTTCATAGTCATTGTAGGTTCGGCTACTTCCACGGTGAAGACCGAGCGGTAATAAACACTTGTATCAAATTACAGAAGAAAACTTTTCAATCAAATGTGAACCCAACCTCCGTATATTGACACTAATAAAATTATCAATTGATAAAGTGGTCAGTCAGTTTTTTCAATTAGCATGGATTATTCAATTATATTCTTAAACCTTTTAAATGCAATGGATAAAATTAGGCCCTACCATATTACTCATATATATTGGCATCTTGGTTAATGAATGTAAATATGACATATATAACTTTATATTTTAACATAATGAAGTCACAATAACTAAACATTTTCTGCATTTTTCTTATTACCACTTCTATTCTTCGCTTGCCGCTTGGAGATGTGAGTAAATAAAATCAAATAGGACTCAAATTGGAAATAATAATTGTAAATAAACAAAAATATATTGGTTATATTTTAATAAGTTTCTGTCAGTGCATGAACTGTGTATGATTAAACCTACTGAAGAGGCCTTTCATAGGCGAAATGCATTTAGGAGGTTATTAATGTAAATAAAAAGTTTTCTTTGCAAGTTGATCCCCGTTTTACCTTTTTGAACTTTAATTGTTTTTTTATTCATTGTTGAAACAATGTTTTAAAAATTTTTCGAAGTTATAAGATAAGAAGAGATTCCATAAGTCAGAAGAGAAAGAAAAATAGATTTTTTTCGTGTATTATACAATTACGTAAGAAGAAGAAAAATATATTGCTTTATATATGGTTATCGTGAATTCTAAAAACTAAAGAAAATGTGTTATGTTTCTTGTGGGAGAGAATAAAAAGAAAATATCTAGGGTTCCAAAGTGGGTTACTCCGGCCCTGATACTACCTTCACAATATGAGGCTTGTTCTTGTCTTCGGTTGGCGTTACGTTCTTTACGTTGGGAGACGATCAGGAGAAGAATGTCGATCTTGAAACGTAACTTCTATGTGCGCGTTATAAAGTATGACCAACTTCTACGTGGCTGTCCCTTCTGGAGATCTATCTATTATGGCGACTTCAGATTCATCGAAAACTGCGCTTATGTGGCCAGTTAGGGTTTCGTTGACCCTCCGACGAACTGCGTGCAAAGGCGAGAAAACGCCCCATTTTTGTAGGGATGGCTAGGTAACTAATTCATCATCACATCAAGTGAGTTAAGTTTAGTCGGCCTAGAAAGGAAGTTCGTTTCCTCCTCCTTTCGGAAACGGCTAACGTGCTGTACATCCTTTTGTGTGAATAATATTTTATCGAAAGTTAAATATTTTGTTATAATATTATATAACAATTAATCTCTTAATCCGCGGATCTCACAAAACTAATAAATTATGTTTTATTAATAGTAAGATAAATTAATCTTGAAAACTGCATCTTTTAAATTAGAAATATAACTTTGTTTATTAGTTTTTAATTACCTATTTGTTGGTAAATATACTTTTTGACAAAAACTTAAGCACAAGAACGAACTGTTATACCGAATGAAACTTGATTAGAACGACAAAGGTATTGAGTGAGTTACAATGTAACAATCACTTACGATTATAATTTGTGAAATTTTTTTATTTTCGATCCCACGGAGAGGCAAATGTCCCTTCTGTTTCTCCTTCTGCGGCGCCCACGCCCTTGCTGTTATTAGTTTGACAATGGTTTTTTTAAAATGCATTATTGATTTGCAAATTACACCTGACTACAAGAAATAAGGTTCTGTTTAATTTGTGTCTTTACCCATGTTCGTTTATAATATTTTCTATTTATAAATGTGACTGAAGTATTAAATCTGTGAGATGCAATTCCATTCGATATTGAAACTCTTACTATGGATTTACACAAATGCAGCTCTAGTTGAGATCAGACGAGATTTAACATGAGAAATGAAACTTGCGTATTAAGATGGACGAAGATAGATTTAGGCAGATTTCGAATGTCGTAAAGTCATTTTCATGAAGGTCGACGGCATAAGTTATTTAGAGTGTCCGCTATTTACAGGTAAATGCAACAGATGTCATATTTGAAGCGTTCGGAGATTGTAAAAATGGCCGTTAAGTAGAGGTGTCTGTTAATGGAAGTTTCGATATATTATGATTTCTTGTTTTCAGATCTGATATAACTTTGGAATTGTATCGATAAAAGTTCGTATCTAGAAAAGATTTCCAGAAGCATTTTTGGAGTGAGAAAATATTAACTTTTGAGTCGCATTACATTTTATTTTATTCATAATAATCTTATGAGTTAGAGCATGCCGTTCAAAACTTTATCGTATTTTTTTTCGGAGAAATCATTCATTTATAAGTAATCTATCTAAATATTTAAGTCATTTTTGTTTTTAACTTAAAATAAATCATTCATAACTTGTGTGGGGAATTTATGGTAATAATTACATCGAGCTATCGGCCATTGGCGCTGTTAGCCGCAGCGGCAATAGCCGATGCTTTATAATTTAGAACTACATATTTCAAATATGTAGTTCTAAATTCATATTCTAAAAACATAAAAAGTAATAAACTAATTGTAACATAAAAATGTTTAAAGTTTATTTATTATATAATGAAAAGAGATAATTGATCACAAAAATCAAACATGGAGAGTTGTCTTCGTCATACCAAATTCTTAATGATGCAACAGAATTAATAGCGAGGTTGAGGCTGAAGTTTTCAACGCGAAAACGTGTACGTCGGACGTTCGGCACCGCTTTCCTGTAAGCCTAGAAGTTTGGCAATGGCCTTTGGAAAGTCAGTGCAATCATGCTCGACATTCCAAAGGCCATTGTCAAACTTCTATGCTCACAAGAAAGTGATGTCGAATGTTCAACATAAACGTATTCGCATTGAAAATTTTGGCATCAACCTCACTAATGTTACTACTACAACCAGCTCAAAATTTTTTGCTTTCCTAAGCGAAGTCATTTGTTGCCTACATAATTTAAAATTTTAATTGTAATTTTACTTTTTATAAAACCATTGTTATGAAATGTTGCCAGTCAGCCATTATTTAGGCAGACAATTAGGCCCTGTCCAAGCCTCATCATTTGTACATACATATATATCCAGTTTTTTTCTGTATTTTTAGTTAATTTATTGGTTTATGACATACCCATTCATAAAGAAAATATTCATAAACAAGTAGAAGTGAAGAGGGCAGTGAGTGATGGTGCTTAACATATCCATTAAAGTATACAGTAGAGTGACAGCTTTCTTCATTTGATATCAGTTAGCTTTTTTGTTGGTAACAGATTCTTTTTCTCTTAGAAGGCTGTAGATCTAGATTTGCACATAAGCTAACAAGCTGCAATTTATGCCTTGCATTATGATTTTATAGCTTTCAGCCTCACAGTTTTACATCTTTCATTTTTTTGTTACAAGTCCAGGCTGGAAGGTATGTGTAGGTTTATTTGTGTCCGCGATAATAAAGCCTTACTAACTAGTAAAAGATTGCATTTGGTAAGATGTGAACTCTGATGAGGGATTTGCCATCATAACCCCAGAATTTTAGACTCCATCTGTATAAAAAAAAGTCAATGGAACCATACATATACTGTACATATGACCCTTCATGATATATTTGCCTGCAAAAGTCAGTTTTTACTGTGAAACAGTACTAATGCATATTCTCAGTGCTCTGCATTGATTGACTGATGCAGAGCATGGAAAATAAGCATGTAGGCATGTGCTTTAGTATGAGTGATCCTCAACGGCACCTGCAGATTATGAAAAAGGGGGTGGTACAAACTATAAAAAAATGGATTGTATGCACAGTACAATATATTATGCAAGAAAATATCTACATTATTAAAAAAGTTCCAAGGATTAATTTTGTTGATTAAATCAATATTATGACCATACAAATAATTTTGGATCTTTACAGAATTATTCTTTTTAATTGTCCAATCAGATACAGATGGTAACAACTTAAAACCAACAAATGACATTAAAAAATTCATACAATACAATTGACGCCGACCTTTTCTTTGAGGATCCGACGCCAAGAACACAGTATCACAATTCTTCACAATATCACTTGGGTAAAAACCCAGAGGTCAGCAGATGGATATAAATACAACTGTTTTTCTACCTATGTGATACTGTATAGAATTGTGATACTGTGTTCTTGGCGTCGGATCCTCAAAGAAAAGGTCGGCGTCAATTGTATTGTATGAATTTTTTAATGTCATTTGTTGGTTTTAAGTTGTTACCATCTGACTTTGATTAAACAATTAAAAAGGATAATTCTGTAAAGACCCAAAATTATTTGTATAGTCATAATATTGATTTAATCAAGAAAATATCTGTTTATATTTACATACACAGACTAATGCAGTTAACTAATTTTTCACTGCTACCATGTATATCAAAATTGCGTTAATTAAATACAGTGATACTGTACCTTGGTACTCGACCAAACAGTCACGACCTGCTAGAATTATTTTTATGGTTAATAACAGATATTTCTTGGTTGCAATTTGAAAAACTGTTAGACCTATAAATCCCCACTGTCATTCTCTGTCCACTGTACCATTCCTTAATTTCCAGAATGCTCTTAGATGAAAGATGGAAACAGATATAGAAAGCTTAGGAGCGAAGGGCCCCAATTAAACTATATACAAACTTCTGGTTTGCATCAAGAATCACATTATTTCAATTCAAATATTTTTCTCTAAACAGAATTAGATAGATGACCAATATAACTTTATTGTTAACTGTATGTAAACAGGAAAAGTATGATGTACAGGGGTGAGACACAGCTAAAATCAAAGCATATATTTTAAATTAAATAAATTAAAAATACCTTCAAAAAATGCAGCCCAGCATTGTGATGATGTCTCAATAAGTAATTGCTTGTTATTCTTATTTTGTTGTCAATAAAAAAGTTTTCTGTGATTAAAATGAGTAACTAATTTAAAAATAAAATGAAACCTTACTTCTCCCTTGTGGATTAAGAAAAGGGTAACCCAAAGACAAAGTTGGTTCTTTCCCAAGTGTCCCATTATACAGGTACAGTACCTCTGGCAATCACTCACACCAAAGCGCATGACTACATGCCTCAGCAAATTCACGAGACCAAGTTTGCATGCCCCGTAAAACTATATAAAATCAAGTAGTGAAGTGGATTACACAAAGCTGGCATTCTCACATGGACTGAATAGTCTTAGCGGTGCAACATGATTCCCAAATGTGTGCATCCTGGAAGCAGGCTGATTTCCGAAGCTGTATGTAGAGATATGGTGGTTCCTTTGACTATTTTTGCTGCTGTGGGTATGGTTTACGGCTCTGAAAAATCATCTCGTTTAGAGGTGTAATTGTACCTCGTAAATTTCCAGGTTTTCCCTCTTAAGGCACAGGATATCTGCTTTTAGACTTTTAACTGTTATAAAGTAGCATTCAAAAGTTTTCTTTCTCAATGCGTTAAAATGAATCATCACATAATTTAAATCTGGACTTTGATGCCACATTTATCAGATTAACATTCAATGCAACAGCTACTGAGTTTTTTAAGATATTCTCTGAGATAGAAAACAATTTCATGCATGGGGATGAGATTGTTGCTATTCTGTAGAATAAATCATTGAAGAAACTAAAACAAAGTAGTGTAAGAATTTATTTTAGTTATTTCTGATATATTTTTGTTGTTTATTTTATAGTTCTAGGGAAACTGTGGATATTTTTCGTGAAATTAAATATCCTCCGAATGATACATTAATATAATGTATGTAATTATTTAATGTTGTGACTTTTATTTTAGTTGAATGACATATTGTATGCCCAAATTTTATAATTATAAATATCCGTATAAGGTTAGAATGCCAAGTGACGTCCGAAAGTACCTACGGACAACAGTCTCCGTGCGAGCAAATAGAAGAGCAGTCGTCAGAAAACGTAGAAACTTGTATACCAATATTAAATGAATAAATCGATCAGTTACAAGAAATGTAAATTTTTAATTAGAAAATGAATATACAAAATCAAAAATTAACATTTGAATTGTGTAAAAACTTATTTTATTTTTATTTTTTTAGCTCTGACATGAAAGGTAACACAAGCTGTGTTTCAAATACAGGTATACGTCGAGTTACGTCGTTCTCGATTATACGTCGTTTGTCGAAAAAGTATATGGAAAAATAAAAATCATGTTTAAGTCATTTTATTCGACTTTACATCTGTCAGCCACAAATATTGAAGTCGTAATGTAACTAGAAAAGCGTTAAAAGCACATAAAATCATATTAAAATATGTACATTTACAGTAAATGTTAACATAATCACCGTAAATCCTAGAGAACGAAACACGAAAACATCTGTGTTTCTGTGTTGTCGTCTTATTTAGCGGTCTTTAAGTGCGTTTTCCACGGTAGTTCCAACATCTACCATTTGGCGTCGTTGTCGGCTCCACTCGATATTGGTAAATTTAATATAAATTAGTTTATTTTCTACTATCGCAAATAATTTTAATAACTCTATTTGT